>NC_138230.1:1275228-1685228 GCF_964197995.2 Scardinius erythrophthalmus | reverse complement strand
TGACTTTTAACGGGCTTTTCTTCACCAGTAATTGAATTCAAAGCGGTTGAAAGATTGTGATGACTTCACTTTTAATCTTGTAATGCAGAAATTCATTTGAACTTTTACATTTTACTGGGTTGAGGTTTTTTTTTTACAGTGTAAGATCATAAACTCTGAGCATTAAACTAATGATAGACTATATCTTAAAACTTCACTCTTTTATTAACTATTTTACTAGTTAAAAAGGCTTTAAAAATGGGCCAATTTATGTCTGTGTTTAAATGTAGTGTTTTTATGTTCAGTTTTGTGTTAAGGACATATTAAGGACATAGGACATATTATTAAACTATATAGTGTGTGTGTGTGTGTGTGCATGAGAGTGTTTGCATTTAAATATGATCTTACTAAGACATATTACTGGCAGATATTGATATTTATATGCGTCTTATGTCAGTTTCTGCTGTTCTGTTGTAAAGATCTCACTGACTTGCACCGATCTGCAGAGAACAGAATATTTCTGCTCAGTTTGAGTCTCTGATTAAATTGAGCTGTTTTTTCCTTCAGATTCATATTTCCTTCAATTCAAAACATTGGATTTTCCGGACTATTGTTTCATAATCAGGCTTCACATGTGTAATATGGCTGGTCTCTGGTTTTGCTGTCCTTAATATTTGTATTAGTTTATTTAGTTTATTTTAGTGTATTCGTTTATTTAGTTCAGTGGAAGTCCTTCATGTGGAGAGATTGACGAAAGGTCAAACACACACACACACACACACACACACACACGAGTCACGACAATGAAGTGGAACTTTTCTGGAAGTTTCTCAGCAGAATCAGAGGAGATGAAAATGGCAAAGTGAGTCTGTGAAGTGCGTGTGTGGGTGTGTTTGCGTGTGTGCGTGTGTGTGTGTGTGCGTGTGTGTGTGTGTGTGTGTGTGTGTCACCTGGCAGGGCATTTGGCTGCGTTCATGTCCACACACTCATCCTCAACCCACTGTGTGTCTCCTGCATCAAACATTTTGAAGTAGAAAGATGGAAACAATTAATTTATTTATTTATAACTTCAAAACAAATATGTGTCCACTGTACCGTTACGTGTGTAGTTGTGAGTCTGTGTGTGTGTGTGTGTGTGTGTGTGTGTGTGCAGATGATGGAGACTCACCCTTGCAGACGCTGTTGTAGTTGGAGCAACAGTCCCCGGCGCTCGCACAGTCCTCAGAACAGTGGCACTTGCTGTCCGACAGGCGCGTCTCTCCACAGCGCAGCGCCGTACACTCCCAGACCTGAGCTGTGACACACACACACACACACACACACACACACACACGGCTCATTTACAGCATTAGTTGAATATCTGCCAGAGTTGCGCACTTTAGCTTGGTGTCCGTGAGGGACAGACATGTAACGATCAGTAAGTGTGTGTAAAGAGCGAGCAGATGCTCAGAAAACACACAGTTTATGGCAAGCCCTTTAACATTAAAGGGGGGGTGAAATGCTATTTCATGCATACTGAGTTTTTTACACTGGTAAAGAGTTGGATTCCCATGCTAAACATGGACAAAGTTTCAAAAACTAAGTTGTACGTTTGAAGGAGTATTTTTGTTCCAAAAATACTCCTTCCGGTTTGTCACAAGTTTCGGAAAGTTTTTTTCGAGTATGGCTCTGTCTTACGTAAGATAGAGCGGAATTTCCTTATACGGGTCCTAAGGGCACTTCTCCGGTAAGATCGCGGGCGCGCGCGCACTCGTAGAGCAGACAGAGAGAGCGAAAGCAGTTCGCCATCAAAGCGCCCTGTCCGGCTTTTGGGAAGTCAGTGTCACCAAAGAAGTGTGTTTTTGGTTGCCAGGGCAAGACAACCCTGCACAGATTCCCAAAGAACCCAGCGTTAAGGCACCAGTGGATGGAGTTTGTTTTCCTGAGCATAAACGGAGTTGTGTAAGACTGTTGTTCCCTGCATTTCGACGATGATTGTTTTATAAACAAAGCCCAGATCGTCTAATGCTTAAGGATCGAGCAGTCACAAAGAAAGGTTCGCGGTCGTGCGTTGGAACGGTGAGTAAAACTGTTGAACAAATGTCTCTGTGTGTTGTTAGCTCGGCGCGTTAGCACAGCTTTAGCTCCGCCCACACGGCCCGCCCCCAGCCGCTCGTTTGTTTCCGGAAAGACTCGGTACAGCCAATCTTTCAATTAAAAATATAATAAAACAAAAGACTTTTTGGAGATATGAAGGATGCAATATTACTCTATAGGTACTCAAGATTAACAGGAGATTGAGTGAAAATGAGCATTTCACCCCCCCTTTAATCCTTAAAACCTACTAGCTATTTTCATGATACTAGTACTTATTCATTAGATAAAAGTGCCTAAGATACTAGTACTTATTCCAATAGTGACTAGTAACTATTCTTTTGTTGCTAATAACAAATTATTATTTTTGCCATTGCCTTCTATGGGGATCTGTCAGTCAGATATCAACTATTCAGTTCTGACTAGTGTGTATTCCAGTTGTGACTAGTACCTATTTATTAGATACTAGTATTTATTCCAAATGTTACTAGTAAGATAAATACTAGTATCTAATAAATAGGTACTAGTCACAACTGGAATACACACTAGTCAGAACTGAATAGTTGATATCTGACTGACAGATCCCCATAGAAGGCAATGGCAAAAATAATAATTTGTTATTAGCAACAAAAGAATAGTTACTAGTCACTATTGGAATAAGTACTAGTATCTAATGAATAAACTTGTATCTAACAAATAGGCACTAGTACCTAAAGAATAAGCACTAGTAGCATGAAAATAGAGACTAGTAGGTTTTAAGGATAAATGTCAAAGGTCTGGCCACACACAGCTCCTCTGTGGTGTCGGTGTGAGGCGGTCACTCACAGGGCAGGAGGCAGATGTCCCGGTAGTCATAGCAACAGCTTCCGGTGTCCACACACTGCGCGTCACAGCGGCAGGAGCGGGAGTCCGCGTCGAACGGCTCGTAGCAACGGTTCCTGCAGGACGCTGACACTTCTACACACACACACACACACACACACACACACACACACACCGACCGCTGTAACTCGCTGCTTCACTTGAAGAAATCAACTAGCTAGACAAGACTGTTTCCCGAAACTGCACTGTCGCAAAGTGGTTCAACCTTATTTAACACACTTAATTTTAATGAATCTGTTTGAGATCGAATTAACACAAGATGTTTTACTATAAATTACGGACATGCATCTGAGGACTAATTCTCATTTTTCTCAGTTATTTTGCTCGGTTTGCAGATTCAGCGTTCTCGTTCGCACATGCGCAGTCTTGAAAACTACTTTTTTATTTTTTTTTTATTTAGTCAGTTCAAATACAAAAACATTTAAAGTCCCCGTGAACCGGAAGTTGCAAACGACTTTTCTCCAGTGTTATGACGTATTTCCCAGTGAAACGGAATATTGAACAGAGGGCAGGGTTTTACTCTAGCGCTCCTCCTCTCCATCTCTGCTCGTAGCAGACTAACGGTTTGAGGTTACGCGTTGCCCAAACCAATTCCTCAAACCTACGTCATCAGAGAAGGTCCTCCAATGCAGAGGGGAGGGGCATTTTCAGATTTTGATTAAAGATTACCATGGTAAAAATTTTTTTTTAAATATTTTCTTGCACGGATTAATTGTTCACCACAAGACTAGTAATATGCGCTAACAAAGTAAATAGGGTCAATTTTGATTTCATGGGGACTTTAAGTACAATGCAAAAAAAAAAAAATAATGGTTACAAAGTATTAACAATACAGCTCAAAATATTTTACCAGATAAACAAAAATAAAAAATAAACATAAACATAAGAACAAATACAAAAATATAAGTATAAAATATCAGGGCAGTTATATGTAATTGAAAAGCTTTAATATTTGTATTGTTTTTATAAGCTTTTTATTTTGTGATCTCATGTTTGAAAGAGTTTCAAAATATATTGTTAGATCAGTGTTATAGAAGGCAATAAAGGAGGGTTTCTTTTGAGTTATTTTTGTCTTATGAATATAAAATTTCGCCAAAATGATAAAAAGATTAATTATATAATTTTGTTTTTCAGAAAAAGATGGGTTTTGGAAACAAAGTAAAATGTCATGAGGGTCTAAATTAAGACATCTGTTCAATTTTTTTGTCATATCTATTTTAAAGTCAGTCCAAAAAGAAATAGAAAAAGGGCAATATAAAAATAAATGTTCAATGTCTTCAAGTGATGTATTACAAAAAGTGCACTTATCACAATCAGCGTGAATATATCTACTAATGGTTGCATTTACAGGAGTCTTGAAAACTACTTGCCAACTAAAAGACGTAAATGACATTTGTATGGATTCTAAATTAGTATCAGAAAATTCAAAACAGAAGTTTCTGTAATACAGCCTCAGGTCATTATTTTACTACAAAATCAATTAAAGAAAACAAAAATCAAATTATATTATATATTAATGAACCTTTTTTTAACTAAAATATGCAACTGAAATGCAATTATTGATTAATTATTGTTTTTTTATTATTATTCTTGTGTATTTTTTAATATTTTTTTCCAAATTAACCTTTTAACTGCCAGTTAACACTTAAAGTTCATCCTGTGAAAACAGTTTACAAAATGGACATTGTGTTACCATAGAAACCGTACTTTAAAAACTTTTGGCTTCATTTTTGGAGCACTTGGTTAGACATGTGGATTTGATTTTATATCATTTTCTATAAGCAAAATATAAGGTGTGATATCTAAGTTGTTTCTCACCTTTATCTTTATTCCTGCAGTCTTGCAGCTGGAGACCGAGACCTAAACCCAAACCCAGAATAATCACGAGCACACACACCGCCAACAGCACTGACAGCTGCACACACACACACACACACACACACACACACACACAGAGAGAGAGAGAGATTAAAACATCACAGGCTTCACTTCAGTTCTGAATGCATCAATAAAGATTCTGCTGATATATTAGACAATATCTCATAAGCATTCAGAGACTGAGAGGAATCTGCACACCATGGGTCGTCTACATTCATCTTCTAGTCAGGGGGCCAAAACTGATATTAAAACTTTGTCGGACACTTTTTGGTACAAGTATACAACCTATCCAGTATTAATATTTATCCCCTCAACATGTGTTCTAGCCAGGTTGTCAGCTTAGAAAATGTTTTTTTGTCCATTTTAACACTATATTCTTAAAAGTGGTAAAAGCGGATTTTTTTCCCCAAAGTGCTTCCATTTTCTTCCATGTTACCTATTGTAATTTTGGGCAAATGTGCAATATAATCCAACTTATGTGCAAGCATGATAATTAAAAAATAATAATCAATAAATGCCACAAGAGTATCACACCACAAGGGGCACTGTTGTGTCAGCGCAGCTGTGATTTGGCAGTAGATTGAGGCAGCAGATCCAGAGAAGATGATCACAGCAGGTGTCAACAGTACAGTCTGAACAAAACTTTATAAAGGAGTGAATCACACAATCACACAACAGATTAACTTGATCTATTTGTCTACACAAACATTTACCTCAAGATTCTACCATTCTACCATCAAATGTTGCCAGAAACAGGTAAGCTAAACTGTTTTCCCACTAGCTATATACTTACCAGACATACACTCACCTAAAGGATTATTAGGAACACCATACTAATACTGTGTTTGACCCCCTTTCGCCTTCAGAACTGCCTTTATTCTACGTGGCATTGATTCAACAAGGTGCTGAAAGCATTCTTTAGTAAGGGTGTCCCGATTCTCCAAATCCTCGATTCGATTACATTTTCGATTCTAAAGTCACGGTTCGATTCGATTCTCGATTTTAAAAAAATAAATTGAAAGCACAAGCTATGCCATTTTAAGACTTTTATGCAATATAATAATATCTGACCTTTGTTCGCAATACCACACACTACATTGTCAAATTTAAAACGTTTATTAACAACATAATGTAACAATAACTTATATTTTCAGTCAATTGGAAACTTAAACAATATAACCTATTACCTGGCTATTATAGTCCCGGGGCTCCCTGGACTCCTCAGAGCAGTCACAGGCGAATAGCACGCCGTTTTAAATTGGGTTCCCACAGCGTTTGCAACGCAGTACGAGAGAACGTTCTCGTAAGGGAACGTAGGCTACTTGGTTACTTGCGTAACCTCGGTTCCCTTAGAGATAAGGGAACGAGTACTGCTTTGCCTTGCCGCGCTATTTCGCTCATATCAGGTACTTCGCTTCAGTCGATTTAAACCTAAAATCCTTTGGCGAGTTTTTTGCGAATTATACCCTCCAGCCACGTCCAAATTGGCGCGCTCGAGGTTGGCAGGGCGCCATGCGCTCCCATTGGACCGTACGCCACTGCTAACTCGCCATAGGTTCGTGCAGTTGCCGCAGCGCAGACAATCAGCTCGCTCAGACGAGATATGATGCTCTCGCTGTGCAGCTGCAATGTGTTTTAACCCTTTAGGACCTGAAGCTAAAATAGGTGTTTTTCACATAATTTGATTTTTTGACTGTAAAATTCTAAAACAATGTGCTATCTTCATGTGCAAGGTGTCATCTTTTTGAGAAAAAGATAAGCTTTCAACAAATTACAGTTATTGACCATTATTGTGTGTGGTGTGTTTGTAAATAGAATTTAAATAGACAAAAATAAAAAAAACGAGAATAAATTTACAGATTTTTATTTTGAAAAAAAAACAGAAGAAAAAAATCATGAACGAAAGAAACTAACACTTTAAAGTTGAAAAATGAACTATAATACATATTTACAAGTCTTTTGTTACATTGGGTTGCACAGTTTTCATTTAGGACACTTTTTTTTTTTCATACACACGCACACATTCATAGGCACGCACACATACATGCTTAGATAAATGAAAGAGTAACGGCCATCCGCCTCCCAAGTTTACATAAAAAATCATCCCAATCCCCTCTTCTGCTGTCTAACACTTGCGTCATATCTCTGTTCAAATCCTTCCATCCCGCGCTGCTGTCATTTGCAGACGGAAAGCATGACATTATCGTAATAAGCCTTATATTGTCGAAAAGCTCATGATGTTTACTTTCAGGAACTATTTGAATTATTTTGATAGTGCAAACGGTTAAAGAGTTACAGTGACATGAATACAGCTTGGTTGGCGGTGTCGTCGACGACACATCCGGTTTTAAAGGGTTAAAATAAAGGCTTCAATATTCTCGAGAAAAAGAGTTTTACCTATTACAGGCAAGCCGAGCTGCCGTGACATATGGGGCGTGGCAGCATTGACGATTCCATTTTTTGATTCGATAATCGAGATTGAGCATTAATTTCGATCGATTTCGATTTAAAATCGAAATCGTGACACCCTTATTCTTTAGAAATGTTGGCCCATATTGATAGGATAGCATCTTGCAGTTGATGGAGATTTGTGGGATGCACATCCAGGGCACGAAGCTCCCGTTCCACCACATCCCAAAGATGCTCTATTGGGTTGAGATCTGGTGACTGTGGGGGCCATTTTAGTACAGTGAACTCATTGTCATGTTCAAGAAACCAATCTGAAATGATTTGAGCTTTGTGACATGGTGCATTATCCTGCTGGAAGTAGCCATCAGAGGATGGGTACATGGTGGTCATAAAGGGATGGACATGGTCAGAAACAATGCTCAGGTAGGCCTTGGCATTTAAACGATGCCCAATGGCACTAAGGGGCCTAAAGTGTGCCAAGAAAACATCCCCCACACCATTACACCACCACCACCAGCCTGCACAGTGGTAACAAGGCATGATGGATCCATGTTCTCATTCTGTTTACGCCAAATTCTGACTCTACCATCTGAATGTCTCAACAGAAATCGAGACTCATCAGACCAGGCAACATTTTTCCAGTCTTCAACTGTCCAATTTTGGTGAGCTCGTGCAAATTGTAGCCTCTTTTTCCTATTTGTAGTGGAGATGAGTGGTACCCGGTGGGGTCTTCTGCTGTTGTAGCCCATCCGCCTCAAGGTTGTGCGTGTTGTGGCTTCACAAATGCTTTGCTGCATACCTCGGGTGTAACGAGTGGTTATTTCAGTCAAAGTTGCTCTTCTATCAGCTTGAATCAGTCGGCCCATTCTCCTCTGACCTCTAGCATCAACAAGGCATTTTCGCCCACAGGACTGCCGCATACTGGATGTTTTCCCTTTTCACACCATTCTTTGTAAACCCTAGAAATGGTTGTGCGTGAAAATCCCAGTAACTGAGCAGATTGTGAAATACTCAGACCGGCCCGTCTGGCACCAACAACCATGCCACGCTCAAAATTGCTTAAATCACCTTTCTTTCCCATTCTGACATTCAGTTTGGAGTTCAGGAGATTGTCTTGACCAGGACCACACCCCTAAATGCATTGAAGCAACTGCCATGTTATTGGTTGATTAGATAATTTCATTAATGAGAAATTGAACAGGTGTTCCTAATAATCCTTTAGGTGAGTGTATAGCTAGGCTAATTTACTTTCATAATTACTAGCTTACTTACTAATAGGTAAATTAAGTTTTGTGCAGATGTGTAATGGAAATATAGTTTTTAATTTATTTGCTGCACAGCAGCCTATTTTACAGTCTGCTATAGCTAAAAGCATTAATAAGTTTGTTAGATAGCAAAGCCCTCAGCTTATGTCAGAGGACATTGTAGTGATCCACTCAGAAACCAATCAGACTAGTGTAGTGACAAATCTATTTGCCTTCAGATGAGATAACATGGATCCAGAGGAAGCTGTAAGCCTAGCGTCCAAAGAAAAACAAATAGGAAGAGATATTGATTGGGAACAATGTTTCATTTGTCAAGACAAATATGGAAAATACAGCCAAGATAAAGCCCTTTGATTGAAGTGATTTTTCAGGAAGTGGTGTCTTTGTGCTCTTTCTGGAGATTATTGTAGTATAATATTGTGCAATATTTTTGCAATATAATAGACACACACCATTATTTGCATTGCGCTTAGCTTGACCTTGCTTATTCAATCCATTCAGTCTCAAAGGGATGAGACTGACAACCTGAGAGCCAACCTCTGCCAACCTGAGAGCCACTGCTTTGATGGGGAAAAACATACCTTTGCCATACGACTATTACATAGTTATTACTACTAACTAGTTACTAACCCCCAACCCTAAAGAAGTGAGAGAGCAGTTTTGTTAGGATGGAATTAATAACTATAGTGATATGTGAATGTAATATAATTTGTGTTACAACCTGGTACACTAATTAAGTCAAATAGCACCATAGACCATCATCTACAGTTCTAAATTTCCGCCTTGACATTAAAGTATTATAACTTGTGCAGCATTGCACTGTCTCTCCCTACAAGCTTTAAACTTGGCTTGACTCATTCCCATAGATATGGGTACTGATTGATAGAGGTTTTGGGATACTTGGTTATGTTTCCAAGCTGATATTCACTTTGAAAACTGGTTCTCTTTAGGCGGAGATAGTTTTTTTCATGTTCTAGTTCTGTTGTCTCTTACACTGTACAATAAATGTTCATTCTGACACTTCAGCAGACATCCCATGAGTGTTGGCTTTCATTTGATACCATTTTTATGAATATGGTCCTTGTGGTTGTGGAGATATTCAACATTTACTGTTGGCATGTCGTGTTGAGCAGGAAACCAAAAAAATGGCCTGAAATTGCTTGTACAAGTCACACAAAAAAAAATTCAGCTTGACAACCACCCTAATATCTTACCTATGGGTCTCTTCTAACTAAAAAAATAGGGTGACAGCTTGTACCAAAACACGTCCGCAAAAGTCTTAACGGAAGCCCTTTTCAGAATTGGCCCCCTGACTATTCTCAGGTTTTCTAACTCTTGTTCTTTAAGAAGCTCCACAGACACACAGAATCTGAGCGTGACTGATTAACCCTTGACTAACAGCTAGTTGACTAGTTCTTAATAAACGTATTAATATAGTGGCAGTGTTTATGCAGCGGATGCACACGTTAAAGGCACACAATGCAACTGTTGTCCCTCTAGAGGTCAAAAGCAGAACTACATGCATTTTGCAGAGGAACATTGTTTGCAGTTGTGCGGATGAATATATGACGACACACACACGAGCGAGTGACGAATGACCATCGCGTCAGGGCTAATGTAAACACGTATAACAGGCTATAGTGAATCAGGGTCACACAAAAACACTTTACAATTATTATTGTATTTTTACACATTAAATTTAATTTAATTTAATTTAATTCAACAAACTCCTCTGTGTTGCATACTTACAAATTCATTTCATAATTTAAATAACCATATAATTGTCAGCATTATGTTCTGTTTGTTTTAGATTTTATGGACCTTCTGTTTGTGTTCCTCTGTCCTGGTTTCCCGCCACTCATCAGTTACCGTGGAAACTAACAGTCATCAGTTACCGTGGAAACTAACACTCATCAGTTACCGTGGAAACTAACAGTCATCAGTTACCGTGGAAACTAACAGTCATCAGTGACCATGGAAACTAACACTCATCAGTGACCGTGGAAACTAACTAACATTCATCAGTTACCATGGAAACTAACACTCATCAGTTACCATGGAAACTAACTAACAGTCATCAGTTACCGTGTAAACTAACACTCATCAGTTACCATGGAAACTAACAGTCATCAGTTACCGTGGAAACTAACACTCATCAGTGACCATGGAAACTAACTAACAGTCATCAGTTACCGTGGAAACTAACACTCATCAGTGACCGTGGAAACTAACTAACAGTCATCAGTTACCGTGGAAACTAACACTCATCAGTTACCATGGAAACTAACACTCATCAGTTACCATGGAAACTTACTAACAGTCATCAGTGACCGTGGAAACTAACACTCATCAGTTACCATGGAAACTAACTAACAGTCATCAGTTACCGTGGAAACTAACACTCATCAGTGACCGTGGAAACTAACTAACAGTCATCAGTTACCGTGGAAACTAACACTCATCAGTTACCATGGAAACTAACACTCATCAGTTACCATGGAAACTTACTAACAGTCATCAGTGACCGTGGAAACTAACACTCATCAGTTACCATGGAAACTAACTAACAGTCATCAGTTACCGTGGAAACTAACACTCATCAGTGACCGTGGAAACTAACTAACAGTCATCAGTTACCGTGGAAACTAACACTCATCAGTTACCATGGAAACTAACACTCATCAGTTACCATGGAAACTTACTAACAGTCATCAGTGACCGTGGAAACTAACACTCATCAGTTACCATGGAAACTAACTAACAGTCATCAGTTACCGTGGAAACTAACACTTATCAGTTACCATGGAAACTAACTAACAGTCATCAGTTACCGTGTTAACTAACACTCATCAGTTACCATGGAAACTAACTAACAGTCATCAGTTACCGTGGAAACTAACACTCATCAGTGACCGTGGAAACTAACTAACAGTCATCAGTTACCGTGGAAACTAACACTCATCAGTGACCGTGGAAACTAACTAACAGTCATCAGTTACCATGGAAACTTACTAACAGTCATCAGTGACCGTGGAAACTAACTAACAGTCATCAGTTACCGTGGAAACTAACACTCATCAGTTACCATGGAAACTAACTAACAGTCATCAGTTACCGTGGAAACTAACACTCATCAGTTACCGTGGAAACTAACATTCATCAGTTACCATGGAAACTTACTAACAGTCATCAGTGACCGTGGAAACTAACACTCATCAGTTACCATGGAAACTAACTAACAGTCATCAGTTACCGTGGAAACTAACACTCATCAGTTACCATGGAAACTAACTAACAGTCATCAGTTACCGTGGAAACTAACACTCATCAGTGACCGTGGAAACTAACTAACAGTCATCAGTTACCGTGGAAACTAACACTCATCAGTTACCATGGAAACTAACACTCATCAGTTACCATGGAAACTAACACTCATCAGTTACCATGGAAACTTACTAACAGTCATCAGTTACCATGGAAACTTACTAACAGTCATCAGTGACCGTGGAAACTAACAGTCATCAGTGACCGTGGAAACTAACACTCATCAGTTACCGTGGAAACTAACAGTCATCAGTGACCGTGGAAACTAACACTCATCAGTTACCGTGGAAACTAACAGTCATCAGTTACCGTGGAAACTAACACTCCTCAGTTACCGTGGAAACTAACACTCCTCAGTTACCGTGGAAACTAACACTGATCACCAGCGTGTGTTTAAGCTCCTCCTCCTTCAGTCGACTGGTTAGTACGCTGTGTGTTTGGGTCTGTGTAAATAAACCGTGAGTTATTTCATCTTCAGCAGAACTGAAGCGTTACAGTAATATTAACATGTTTCCTGTGGACGAGGACCGTTCTTCTGTTTATCACACGTCATGTTATCACACATGTCAGGTGTAGGTCCATAAAACTGAAGCGGCGCAGTAAACCGGTTCAGACTTTGTATTTCGACACTTCACTGCACTGTTTTACACTGAACACACTGGAGAACCTGTGCGTCACACGGCAGACAACGGGTTTATACGCTCATCATCTCTCCAGCACAGATACATCTTAAACCAAGATACACTCACTGGAGACGCACAACATTTCAGACACTGAGTCTTGTTTTATGAGAAATGTTTCAAAATTAAGTTTTAAACAAGAACAAATATTAGCAGGCCCCTTGTGTGTGTGTGTGTGTGTGTGTGTGTGTGTGTGTGTGTGAGAAATAACCCAGCTCTGTGAATATGTGGCTCAGACGTGATTCGAGCTTCATGAAATCTCGCGGATCCTTCAGGAGCGACAGCAATAGCACACGGATCTCACAGGAGGAGTAACAGCACTGATTCAGCAACACTGAGCAGAAGAAGAGTCTCGACTCACCAGGAGAAGCTTCTGTTTCTTCCTGTTCTTGAAGTCCATCGCGACGTCCAGAAGAAACTGACAGGAGTGTGTGTGAGTGTGAGTGTAAGAGTGTAAGAGTGTAAGAGTGAAAGGTGAACTCTGGACTGAGTGTTTGTGAAGAGAAGCTGACACACACACACACACACACACACACACACACACACACACACACACACACACACACACACACACATCAACAGAATCACGTCATTACTGGCATAAAGGAGCAATTGACAAATGTTCGTATGTTAGTAATCATCATAAATTACAGTTTTTAAATGTTTTAAACTCGACTGCGTTTCCATGAAATGCTCCTTTAAACGTTTCGGCTCAATTTTAGTGAAATTAACTTTGGAACACAACTTGGTCAGACATATAGCTTTGATTTTCTAGTAGTTTTAAATTTCAAGTTATTTAGTCAAATATATATATTGTATAAAATAAAACATGTTTAGTGCAGTACTTCACAGTATTACACAGTTTGAGCTGTGCTGATCTCAGGTCTGCACTCATGAACCTCGGCGTAATGATCATCAGTTTATGAACTACAAACATTCCCTCAATTAATACACTTTATTTTCAAGGTTGTGAATAAAGCAAATATTATTGGAGAACATTTTACAAGAAATATTATTTCAGTTTTTTTTTTTACTTCAGATCTTCACATTGAATTAAATGTTACTTGCTGTTTCTTTGTCATTATTTGTGAAATTCACAAGTGATTTCTGAGCAAAAATAGTTTCTAAGTAAATGCTAGAGCAAATGTGTATTCGGTGTATGAGCTGATCCCAGCGTAGAGGAAACTGAAGAGTAAACACAGCAGAGATCATCAGATAGTGTGTGTTGTGCAGATACACTGGAGAAACACATAAACGTGTTAATATTTCACACCAGTATCTGTGATCTCATAAACAGAGCAGAGAGTGACACACACACACACACACACACACACACACACACACACACACACACACACACTTCTGGGTAGGCCATCGTCGTCCGATGAGGACTTCTCCTATAATGTGTGTGTTCTCTGATGACTGTATAGTGCGATGCGGGACGCACACCGTCTTTCACAGACAGGGCATGTAAAGGTGTCTCCTGATGGCCTTAAGGGGGCAGGAACAAGCATGGCACACACACACACACACACACACACACACACACACACTCGCATGCCCTGCTTTCTCTGATGTCTTCTAGTCAGGCGATGTTCAGTTCTCCTGTTTCGTAACTCTGTCCTCCATTCTGCCGGAGCGTGTGATTCGCTGCCAGGGATGTGGGCTTTATCACACACTTCTTAAGAAAGCCTTTTAGTCGGTCTTTCAGCCTCTTTTGTTGACCGGGAGCCAAGATGTAATTGACCGTACAGTATCTTACGTGGAAGGCGCCTTGGCGGCGTTCTCACCACATGACCAGGCCATCTGAGCTGGTGGAGCGTTACGGTTGCTCCTACACTCCAACAGTTCCTGTTTCAGGATCTCAATATGTGGCGCTCGATCCTGCCATGTCACAGAAACAAATGCGTCAACACCTCTTTCCCACTTTTACAAAGAGAACATAAATCCTCAATCAGAGTATTGAAATTAATGATTTAACAGGGTAGATGGTGTGCAACATTTTAGCTTTATTATTAATGATGTAATACGTGGCGCATCTCAGAGATGGTACACGACGAGCATCTGTGGTTAAAATAGCCGATCGTTTCGCTGGATAAGACTCTTATTTCTCGACTGGGATCGTGTGGAGACTTTGAAGCAGCACTGAGACGGACATCTGAACCTTCTGTGAGCATTGGAATAGTTGGTTTCCATTGAAGTCCATTATATGAAGAAAAATCCTGGAATGTTTTCCTCAAAAACCTTAATTTCTTTTCAACTGAAGAAAGAAAGACATGGATATCTTGGATGACATCGGGGAGAGTAAACTATCAGAAAAAAACTTTTTTTTGAAAGTGAACTAATCCTTTAAATTCTTTAAAATGCACAGGGAAAATATAGATTCGCATGAATTGTTCGTAAGTTAAAAGATTTCCATAATTATCAAACATAGTCACAAGAGGATTAATATCCCTGTTAAACCAGTTCCTTAAAAATAAGGACTTATTGGCAACCAATATATTGGCTTTATTCCAAATAAAGGAAGTGTGAGGAGAGAAAGTGTGTGAGTAGCAAATTTTCCAGGCTAGAAGAACTTGCAGGTGGAATTTAAGACGGAGTTTATAAATATTAAAGTCAGAAGTTAACAGAAATACAGAAATACTACAACACCTGTGTGGTTAAAGATGCTATGGGATATGATTCCAGAGAGAGTTGCTCAAGCATCATATGCCTTTAAAAGCTCTATTAACGTCTTCAGAGAAGAGTACCTCCAGCCCCCCTTCAGCTTTCTTATTAGTAAGATCCCTTTTCTTAAATCTTTGGGATTTGTTTTTCCAAACAAAACATATCTTTACAGTAAGAGTCTTTAACACACAAAGATAAGGAGAAATGGTGATAAGCCTTCTGCTTTAGATAACAGGACACGACCATAAACCGAGAGATCACGTTGTTACCAACAGTTTAATAACGCTTTGGTCTTGTTTAATCTAGAGGAGAAGTTTAAGCTTTGTCTTTCAAGGACATCCTTTATACTGTAATTCCTAGGGATTTAACAGAGGGTTTCACTGGAATATCAGCAACAACTTTATCTTTTAAACGAGAACGTTTCTGAGCCAAATGAAGACAAAGATGTGTTCTGGCGACTGGCGTGTTTATTGAACCAGTGAGAGTCAGCGAGAAGCTCTCTGATTGGCTACATGAGGAAGCTGGACCCGCCCTCCTCTTCGCTCGCAGAACTCAGTGAGAGAGAGAATCGTGAAGGAAGACGCAACTGCACTAATGGGGTTATTCCGGGAACTGTTTTGCCTCATGCACACAACAAGCCTTTTACACATTTGCACCAGTTTATTTTTACACAAAGTGTGATTTTACGCAGTGAATCTGTTGTGCAGTTCCTGCCTCTGGTGTTTCGGCTGCACATCGCTGTTCTCAGGCCTGCAGAGCTTCTGGCCGTATCTGTGTGATAAACCCGTGTCAGAAGTGTAAGCACGGAGAAAGTCAGAGGAACACAGATCATGTTTATTTTGTCAGTTTCACAACACATGCATTACACTCACCAATAATAGTGAAATGCCGCAAATATTTTGTTCTTACACTTGAAAGGCGATTTACACCTTTACCTTCTCGCGCATGCTAATTTAATTTACGCTTGCAATCTTATGTACACTTCACACATCTCCCCCTGAGCATGCGATTCTTCATGACATCACATTACCTTCACAGGAGTGGGCGGGCCTGGACTCGGGCTTCTGCGAGATGATTGGAGGGTCTGTCGAAAGGCTGCATCTCCTTTTGATTGACAGAGATTTTGAACTATATAAAGTCGCTGCCGCTGAAGCTGTTCGAGCTCAGTCCCGTCACGGATTTTGCAAGTGTAGATGAAAGACAAACCGCTGCAACCTAGCTCTAGGTATTTGCTTGGTGAAAATTCTTGGCAATTTTCATCATACATTGCACACAATTATACACCACATTCCTTGTTTCAGTTTAATGTAATTCCCACATTTCCTCGTCGAGTTTAATATTTTTTTTTAGATCGTTTGTTCCTTCACTCATTCATACAGTAGGCTAGGCTAGCGTCGTAGGGGTGAACTAGCCAGCTAGCAAACTGCACACGATGGCAGACAGAGCTAATATTGTCCACCTGACTTTGGCAAAAATGAGCTTCCCCTCTTTTCAAGATTCGAAGGTTTTTATTTCTCACATACTCATACAAGATGCGCAGTGAAATGTTTTTTTGTGACATGCACTGCACTTCTGTGCTCAATTGAAGTAAAAATAAAAATAATGCAGTGTAAGTAAAATAAAATAGAATAGAATATAATAAAATACAATAAAGGTTTTAGCGGAAGTTATAATTAAGTTAATATTAAATTATATTTAAGTTATGGTTATGGCTAACTTACATGTGCAATAGTAATGAAATCATTGTGCAATAGTTATGAATGAAGAATATTATTATAGCTATAAGTTAAAACTAGATTGACAGGCAGATGTACACATGTTAAAGTTCAATGGCTGGTTTAAAAGTGTTGAAAGTGTGTTAAAAATTAAAGTGTTCAGAGTGCAGAGTTCAGGGCTCTGATTGCCGCAGGGAAAAAGCTGTTCCTCATCCTCTCTGTGCGTGTTTCATGACAGCGCAGGCGTCTGAGGGTTACAAACAGTTTGTTGCAGGGGTGATGGGGATCCTTCATAACCCTTCTGGCCCTGTTGGTACAGCGTGTGGTGTATAAGTCCTGCAGAGGGGGAAGTGTGGTACTCCAGCGGTCCTCCCCACCCTAAATCAGGATCCGTTGGGAGACCTTGAATCTCCTGAGCTGTCTGAGGTGATAAAGGCGCTGTCTTGCCTTTCTCACCACAGTGTCTGTGAGTACAGTCCATGATAAATCCTCGGAAATGTGTACTCCGAGGTATTTAAAACTGCTCACCCTCTCCACTGGTGTCCCGTCTATCAGGAGAGGGGTGTAGGTCCTGCGACGTTGTGGGCAGAAATCCACCACCATCTCCTTGGTCTTCTTCCCGGTAAGCAGTAGGCTGTTGTCCTTGCTCCACGTTGTCAGGTCCGACACCTCCTGTAAGTAGGCCCGTTCGTCGTTGTTAGTGATCGGGCCCACCACAACCGTGTCGTCCGCAAACTTCCCGATGGTGTTGGAGTTGTGCCTGGCGACACAGTCGTGGGTGTACAGGGAGTACAGTAACGGACTCAGCACACAGCCCTGAGGGACCCCAGTGTTGAGGACGAGGCGGTGTGATGTGTGCCCTCCCGCTCTGACGACCTGAGGCCTGGCAGTCCAGGATCCAGGCACACATTGATGGGTTCAGGCCCAGGTCATACAGCTTAGTAGCCAGCCTGCTGGGGACTACAGTGTTGAAAGCTGAACTGTAGTCTATGAACAGCAGTCTGACGTAGCCCCCTCCTACGATGTCAAGGTGTTCATGACCTGGGAAATGGCGTCGTCTGTGGATCTGTTGGAGCGGTAGGCGAACTGCAGTGGGTCCAAGTTGCTTTGAAGAGAGGAGCAGATGTGGTCCTTTATCAACCTCTCAAAGCCCTTCATAACCACGAGGTCAGTGCTACAGGACGGTAGTTGTTCATACCGGCTGGGGAGGCATTCTTGGGCACAGGGATGATGGTGGACATCTTGAAGCATGTGGGGACTGTGGATTGTGCAAGAGAGAGATTGAATATGGTGGTGAACACTGGAGCCAGAAGGTCAGCGCAGGTCCTGATGACTCGTCCTGAGATCCTATCCGGGCCTGTCGCCTTTCTGGTGTTCACCCTTTTCATCTAACCTTCTCACGTCGTACTCAGAGAAAACGGGGCTGAGTGCTGCCTCACTGCTAGAGCTCCTTCTATCTGCGTTAGTCAGGCCAGCGTTAGCATTGCTAGCTTCGAAACGTGCATAGAAGGAGTTCAGTTCGTTCGCCAGCGTCGCGTCTGCACTCACCATACAGGGGTGAACCCCCTTGTAGTCTGTGATCTCATGTAATCCCTGCCATATGCTTCGTGTGTCCTTTTTCTGGAATTGTGCTTCCATGTTGTCCCTGTAGCGCCGCTTAGCATCCGCTATGTCCCGCCTCAGTTTGTAGCATGCAGCCTTGTATTCCGTCATGTCACCCGACAGCAGTCCAGCGTTGTAAGTGGTGGTGCGCTCTTTCAGTGCAGCGCGGATGGATCTGTCGACCCACGGTTTTTGGTTCGGAAAAGACTTCACCATCGCCGTGGGTCCAACATCGTCTATCAGTGTGGCCACAAAGCTCGTAACCACATCCGCAAACACACTGACGTCGTTGTCTGCACTCTCCCGGAACATCTCCCAGTCCACGTCACTCAGCGCATCGCGTCGCGTCTCCACTGATTCGGCTGTCCAGCGTCTGACCTCTCGCGTCACTACCGGCTCTCGAATCATTCTCTGTTTATATTCCGGGATCAAGAAAATGGTGTTATGATCAGATTTCCCGAAAGCTGGGATAGGAATGGATTTGAACCCTTTTTTAAAGGGTGTGTAGCAGTGATCTAGTGTCTTGTCATCAGCCTACTGGTGGTCTTGATATGTTGGAAAAAGTTAGGCAGAACTTTTTTAAGATTTGCCTTGTTAAAGTCCCCTGCCACGATGAGGGCAGCGTCCGGGTGTCTGGTCTGGAGTCCAACTGTCACGTCGTGTAACACTGACAAAGCCTTGTGGTGGAATGTATACAGCCGTGGAAATGACTGAGGTAAACTCGCGAGGAAGGAAAAAAGGGCGACACATAATCGTCAGGTGTTCCAGGTGAGGCGAGAAGGAACTCGAGAGGGTCTTTGTCTCCTTTGGGCTACACCAGTTGTTGTTCATCATGAAACAGACTCCTCCCCCTCTTGTTTTACCGGACTCTTCTGTTCTGTCCATGCCTAAGACAGAGGAGTGCTCGGCTGGAGTAACCGCTGTGTTCGGTACGAGGGAAGTCAGACATGTTTCCGACAAAGGATGTTACAGTCCCTTACATCCCGCTGGAACATTATCCTGGCTCTGAAGTCGTCCAGCTTATTTTCCAGAGACTGGACGTTTGTAAGCAGGATACTGGGCAAAGGTGTTCACCCCTGAGACCGTAGCCTGTTCTGTACACCTGTGTACTTCTGTACTCTGTGCCTCCTTTTACGCCTCCATCGGGTCTCGCCGCTGTTGTTGTTTGGGTTGTTGTCCTCGTCCCTCAGTATTTCCACAGGCCACGATGGAGAGTTGGATAAAAGGTCAGTAAAACTGCTTGTTTGATGCATTCTGATCCCGGTCATATTGTAACATGCCGACTCTGATAAAACCAAAAATGGTCCAAAAAAGTACAAATAAATGTAAATAAATCAGTCGTACGGGGAGCAGTCACGGCGGCGTCTGAACACTTTAAAAGACCATCAGCCACCACACACACACACACACACAGCAACACATGACACACACCATGTTTTACTGACAGTTCAAGAATTTTATTGACGGACGAAATCATTAAAGACACTCATTAGTAAGACAGAGTATCACTCACTGAGAATCATGAGTCACATGACCGTCTTCCACCAATGGGCAGCAGTGATTCACTATCACTAAAGTATCACTTAACTATCACAAATACACCGTTCACACGCTTGTTTACTGATGTTTTCATGTGCTAAAGACCAATCCAGAGTGGACAGACATAAACCAGCAGGACAAATACACACACACACACACACACACACACACACACACTCTGTGTTTATGCAGCGTTCACGCCACGTCGTTATTACTGTAATTACTAAATGACAACCTCAGAGACTCGGAAATAAGCGTTTCTATGGCAATACTATTAACGCCAAATAAATCTGTGCAATTGAATTTCATCAACAGACATAAAACACGGTGACTTTACAGTTAAGTCCCATTAGTTAAAGAATCACATTAACTAACATTATTTATTTATCTATATTAATGTTACTTAGTAAAATTCCATCTGTTAAAATTAAGCTCATATTAGCTCAGTAGCCTAAATAATATTAACAGATAAAACTTTTGTTTTAATAATGTTTCAGATAATGTTGAAATAAACATTACACTATGTATTTCTGTCTTGTTTTGCAGTACAAATATATAAACATTCTTAGAACAAACATCTGCCGATGGAGTCAGAAAAATAAACTTAATTCAAAGAACCAGATTATATTTCTGACTCCATTGTCAGACATTTGTTCTTGTTTTAAACTCACTTCATTTTGATGATTTCTCAGTAAACAAGTCTTAATATCTTCAGTCAGTGTACTTCTCCAGTAAATGTATCTTGATTTAACGATGTTTAGATATTAGTGCTGCAAAAGACTGAGCAAGAACAAGAGTTATAGCAGTGCATGATTAATAAACGCATCATTTTGTATTGTTAGTTCATGTTATTTAACTAATGTTAACAAATGCAACCTTTTGTAAAGTGTTACCAAGTCAATATGCAAATGCATTCTTAATAAACTTTTTTAGCGAGAGATTAGATGGTTATGCAGATATGTGCTATAGTGACTGCATCGTATGTCTTTTATTTTCAGATTTATCCTGCATTATTCAGACATTAACAAAAATCAATGATAGTCATTACATTGTGAAATAACTCCTGAATCCCGGTAATCCCGGCGTGGCGTGAAGGCTCTGTTATTGCGCTGAGGAAATGTGAGCTGAAGTGGGACTGTGGATGTGAGACGGTTTCATCATTATTAGCTTGAAGGTGAATAATAAATATGACACAGTGTATAAAACTATACAGTGAAAGCGTCAGGTGCGGTGGGTGCGAGCGGTTCCGTCAGCCGTCGTCCTCGAAGGTCCTCATGTGTGTTTTGAGCGCCAGCACGCGTGTGTACGGCAGAGCGGTGGAGCGGTAGAAGTCCAGGCCCGTGAGGAGCTCCACGTCCCGCACACGTGCAGTGTGTAGCTTCAGCAGATCCTCCACCCAGCGAGACTCGTCATCCACACGCTACGGGAAAGAGACAACAGGGGTCGTTAGAACGGTTGAGGGGGTTCTTTCCAGTCAAACAGGACCGTTTAAACAGGAAGTGGGAGATTAAAAAACGGCGCCAGGCGCCGCCATTTACTCCATTTAGAATTTCAACCGCCGCCAGCCAATAATTTCGTAAGCCAAATTGAGCCGCCATCTGATAAAGTTTGGCTGAGCCGGCTAGAATTATTTGCATCAAAATAATAATTCTATCACATAGAGACATACACACACGAAATATATAAACAATACACAAGATCTATTTTCCCACTGGATTCATCACAGCACAGTCTTGTGCTCGTTGCTACGATACACAGACTCACAGTGAATTGACGACCAATTAAAATTGCTCGTTTTCCGTACAGAAGAATGGCGGAAAGAAGCAAGCAAGGTAATTTTGATCTCACTTCTCACATACTTTCCTAATTCCTACTTAGGCCTACCCAGACTTTTGTTAAATCTTCAGGGCACGGTTGCACAAACACCTGAATCAAAGATTGATGTTATGAACCAAATATTCTGGAACGGAGAGATTTATAGCACTGAATGTGATATTACTGCAGTAACAAACCACCGTTTCCACATTGCTAATTCACGACGCATGCTTCAGTGTACATTGAAGTGAAATGTGCAAAACTTTGTCCAAAATAATACTGATAACAGTGTGTGTTTATATTACCGGTAACTATAAAGTTGAACAGCGAATTACTGTACATGTCATAAATATATGCATAACGTTACTCCGTGAAGTTTGACAAGTGTGCTCTCTTACACAGCAGCAGGGCCATTATTCACTAACGTTACAGTGCCTATTGAATGCGCCTAGCACTATAGCTAATATTACCAAATAGCTCAAGTAGGCTAGTTCTAGTGCTAAATCTTCACTTTAGGTGTTTTGTGCAACCGTTCTTGTAAGTAAGAATGCCTTTTTGTCAGGACTATAATGCCATTTTGTCATTGTGTCAGAACTAGTGTTTTATGGATATTTTTGTTCTCTTTTAGGACGCGGAATTAACAAATATATCAGCGCATCACGAACACATCTGCTTAAGGATTCTGGTGTGACATGGAGGCCTCACAGTGTTGATTCTGCTCGTAGCCTTCGTTCACATTTTTGGACATATATGGGCGATCTGTGTGTGAACAACAATCGCATTGATGACAAACTCTACTGCAAACTCTGCTTTGAAGCAGAAATGACAAAAGAACATGGAATGCTGTCAAAAGTGTACAGCTTGGGAGAAAAAACATCAAGAGGAAACTTCCTTGCTCATGCCAAAGCTGCACACAAAGAGAGTACAATATTTCTCAAAGAACAATCAAGTAAACTGACTAACTGGATCCAAACTGTGCCGAAAGAAAGCCCAGCTACTTCCCAGTTTGATGTTAATCGCGACATCGTGTTGTGGCTGTGCCAGGACCTGCTCCCTTTTGAATTAATAGAAAAGGAAGGTTTTCAAGCATTCAACAAGAAAAATATTCATCTCAATTTGCCAACCAGCAGAGCCCTTGCAACAACAGCCCTGGCAGATGTCTACATGGGTTTGAAGTCCAAAGTCAAAGAACAACTGGCAGACATTGTCAGTGGTACTATAATGTTAGATGGCTGGACTGATGCTCATCATCGATACCCATATGTTGGTGTGAGAATCTGCACTGTAGATGCGAACTGGAATTTCCTTCTGTTTACACTTTGTGTTAAACCTGTAGAAAATCACACATCAGAAAACCTTACAGTGTTTGTAAGGGAATAACTCGAAGAATTCCTTCCCAAAGATAAAAATGTGTTGCTCTTTGACACAACAGATGGGGCAGCGAATATGATTAAGTTGTCCCGGTTACTGGGCCATGAGAGAGTAACATGCGTAGCACACTGTTTACACAACTTACTCATAACAGACACTCTTACCAAAATCCCTGAAGCACAAGCCTTAATTTCCCAATGCAAAGATATTGTCAGTGCACTGCACATCTAATAGAGGAATTTGTGTTGGAGCAGAAAGAGGCAGACATATTTGCCAAGATTCAAGACCTGCAGGATGAAATTGATGCAGATTCCAATGATCCTATTGATGAAATGGAGGATGCAGAGGATTGGCAGCTGGGAACTAAGAAATCAAAACAGGGCTCACAGACACACAAAACACTGAAGACCACAGTGCCAACACGTTGGAACAGTGTCCTCAACATGATCAGAAGCTTAGTCAGTATGGAGACAGAAGTCACTGAAATCCTGAAGAGGATAGGAAAGCCCTTGTTATGCCTCCTACCTGATGACATCAAGCTACTTTGTAACTTAGCTAGCTTTTTGGAAGACTTTGAGAAATTCACTCTCATTATAAGTGAAGTCAGTCCAAACCTGAGTGCCATGCCACTAATCAGGGCTCGAATCAAGAAAATCTGTGCAGTGGCTCCCAGAGATCCACTACTAATGAAGAGAGTCAAAGAACGAATAGTGAAAAACATGGACAAATGAATCCCCATGTCAGATCTGGTTAGAGCCACCGCAGTGTTTGATCCAGCTGTCAGAGATGTCACTATGACGAAAGATGAAAGCAGAGAGCTGCTGCAGAATCTCCATGAGAAACTGAACTCCTCCAGGTGACATTGATATTTCCACTTACTTTTCTCATGGTTTTGATTTTAACAGCCATTTGCCTTATGCATATATTTCACTTTTCAGATTCAGTTCAACAGTGTTTGGGGTTGGAGATGAGAGGACAACTACTGATGGTGGTTCTGGAGGTCCTTCTGGTGGGAATGGTGACCACGATGGAGATGTGGGGGGAAGTGCGAAACGCCTGCGACTAGAATTATAAGCAGAGGCACAAGAAGATGCAGAAGCTCATTCTTCAAGTTCTATCCTTGACCAAGAGATAGATGCTTTTCTGGCAGTGAGAACAAGAGACCAAGGAGCATTGGACTTTTGGCGAACCCATAGCAATACTTTCCCCACACTGTCCGCTATGGCCTACCTCTTCAATTCACCAGGTAGTGTGCCGGTGGAATGCATGTTTAGTTCCACTGGCCTACTGCACAATGGCAAACGATCATCACTTGCTCCTTCAAGGTGTAATATGATAAGCTTCATCCATGATAATGCCAACTTATTGTATACAACTTAGCCTACATACATTTAGCCTAAACACAACACATTGTAGGCTATTTGAAAATGTTTAGTAGCATACAGACTACAAAATAAATATGTACATCAGTGGCGTAGGCAGAAATTGTATTTTGGGCGGGCCAGTGAAAAAGTGAGTGGGCCAATAGTTTTTCCTAGAAAAAAAATTACTTAAATAATAATTAATAAGTAAATAATAATAATATATCAATAAGCATGGTTTGAAATGAATAACAACACACTCCCCAATTTCTGTTAAATCAACCATATACAATGCAGCCTGGTGGAAATTAAGCTTTTGTGCCAAAAAAATTGCAACTAATTTAAACTAAACAATGTACAGTAGGATAGCCTATAAGGCATTCAGCTATACAGTACACAACACACCAGTAACTTAAGGCGAGACAGGTGAATAGGGTAACATTTTAAAATAATAGATATTACCATAAAACTTCCTCAGTTATTCTGGAGAATGACAAACAACTAATTTTGAGAAAACAGCATTTAAAGATTTGTAATGTAAAAAATCATACTTTTTAGCAGAAACAACTATTTACAGACACAATATCTTATCAAATCATCAGCAACAACAATACAAACCACCTAAAACACATCAAAACTTATAACACAGCATTTATGGCCAACAACTGAACAGAACCCCAGTCAAAAACAGTCAAAAACACACATCAAAATGTCAGAGCACGTCACGTGATGCATCTGAACGAATCACATTGTCAGAAATTGATATCAGCCAATGAGATTTCGCTTTTAGAGTTAAATGCCCCATTGTACTTTCACGATTGGTTGCTGATTAAAGGAATTTACCATATTTGGTTCCGACAGCATTGTGTACAGGAGAAAGTAGAGAGCTTTTCAACAGTGTTTGTGTTATGACAGGTGCAGAAAGCGATCGCGGTGCAGCATATTGATTAACAACGCCAACTTTTGTTGAATTTAGGAGAAATATACAGACGCAAATAGACAAAATGTAGTAAAATAAAGACCTAAATGTGTATTTTGGATTTTTTTTTTTCACCACAAGTCTGAAATAATGCATTGAAGAAGACAAATAGCCCAAAATCTTAAAATTGACCAGTGAAAAAAAAACCCGATGTTTTTGCCGTGTCTCGCCTTAAATCACTTCACGGGCAAAAATTAAGGAAATTAGTTAAACAACTGGCCTACCTTTGTTGTTTTCATTCTACAAAACAAGATGCAAGTGCCTGGGTTTAGTATTAAAAACAGAAATGATCTCATCATAGTCCAAAGAGTCACAGAGTTATTTTTCAAAGAACTAAAGGCCGCCAGAGCCCGCCGCCTAGAGAGTCTGCCTGTCGGACTCGGAACCCCTAGCAACCATAGCAACCAATTACGTTCCGGAGGGAGGCTTTCACGCATTTTATTCGGAAACAGAATTAAACACACACACCAGTCAACAATAAATCAGGTTTATATTAATATATTTTCTTAAATACATTTGAATAATAAAAATAAACTAAAAATGTATTTTGATCAAACTTGCCTGGGCGGGCCAGTGAGTTATGTGGGTGGGCCAGTGCCGCCCTGGCCCATTACTGGCTACGCGCCTGATGTACATACGCTGTGAAAGTAAAATCTGGTGTTTTCTTTATTACATTGTATTGCATTTTGTAGAAATATAGTGTAAGCCATGCATTGCTTGGAAATATTGAGATCTAGTAAATCAGTATAACATAGACATCTGTAGACATGAAGTGGCAGCTTCAGCCATTTGCAGCTATGAAAAGTTTGGCGGCTGCAGCAGCCATTTAGGTTTTGGCTGAGCCGGCTAGCCAGCCAATAACTTCATCAGCCAGCCATTATTCTCAAAACAAATGGCTTCGGGGTCTAGCTGAAACTATAGAGGAGTGTGTGTGAGATTACCGTTGAGCTGAGACTGGGATTTGAGTGTGAGTTTTGAGTGACCTCTGACAGGTGTGCGTTGTGTAACCGGAGTGAATGGTTAGGTGATGAGTTGTGTATCCGGTGTGAATGGTTAGGTGATGAGTTGTGTATCCGGTGTGAATGGTTAGGTGATGAGTTGCTTCTGATCCGCCACTGCACACTTTACCAAATTAAGTTATTTCCAGAGTTTTTTCCAGTTTGAAGAAATGTCAGATATTCCCAGAAAAGATGACATCATCACTTGTGAATCATAAAGCAGTGTCAATGCAGCTTAAATAACAACTCACTGTGTGTGTGTGTGTGTGTGTGTGTGTGTGTGTGTGGTTTTGTTGTGGTCTGGTGTCTTAGGACTCTAAATGGCTCCATCTGCTGGACAAACCTCATAAATAAACATGCTAAACACTAGGTCTCATATACTAATGAAAAATCAGTGTGTGTGTTTGTGTGTGTGTGTCTGTGTATGAGTGTGTGTCTGTGAGGGTGTGTGTGTGTGTGTGTGTGTGTGTATGCGAGTGTGTGCCTGTTTGTGTGTGTGTGTGGTTTTGTTGTGGTCTGGTGTCTTTAAGTCAGGTCCGAATCTTCAAGATTGTGTAACCCTGTAGGCATTTTTGAGGAAAAGTTGTTATACCCATTTTTAGAAAGTTCAATGTCTCCTGAATAAGGATCCACCGTATAACATTGAAATAAGGGTCCCATTTTCTTGTAATTGTTATTGAAACAATAGGTGCATTATTCACAGCCGAAACACTACAGGTGGATAGGATAAAATTTTTAAGTTATAGATATCACCATAAAACCTTTCCAGTTTTTCACTTACATAGAGACAGACATTTTTTGTATTACAAGTTTTCTGAAATGTCATGTTTACATGATTAATGTTTAAATGAGGAATACCAGTATATATATATATATATATATATATATATATATAATTTGAGGGGCAGGCATACTAGTACGCGGTTCTCCCTTTCGGGCTAGTCCTGTCTCCTCGCGTCTTCACAAAGGTTGTCGAGGCAGCCCTTGTTCCTCTCGACGACTGGCTGATCCTAGCTCACTCTCGAGACAAGGTTTGCGAACACAGGGACCTAGTGCTCTGGCACCTAGCTTGTCTGGGCCTTCAGGTCAACTGGGAGAAGAGCAAACTCTGCTTCGTGCGGAGGATCTCTTTTCTCGGTATGGAAATCGACTCGGTCGCCATGTGCGCGCACAGCTTACGAGCGAGCGCGCGCAGTCACTGCTGACTTGCCTTCGTTAGTTCGAGGGCAAGAGTGCAGTTCCACTGAAACTATTTCAGAGGCTCCTGGGGCATATGGCATCCGCAGCCGCAGTAACGTCGCTCGGTTTGCTTCATATGAGACCGAGTCCCAGTGACTTCGACCTACCGTCAGTTTCCTGGCATGTTGTTGTATCAACAGATGCCTCCACAATGGGCTGGGGCGCCATGTGCAATGGACATGCTGCCGCGGGCTCCTGGACAGAACCCCAGCGCCTTTGGCATGTCAATTGCCTCGAGTTGCAGGCTGTACGTCTCGCCCTGCACCGCTTTTGTGCGTTGCTCAGGGGCCAGCACGTATTAGTCCGATCAGACAATACCGCCACAGTAGCGTACATCAACCGACAAGGTGGTCTGCGCTCCCACCGTATGTCGCAACTCGCCCGCGACCTCCTCATATGGAGTTAGAAGCATCTGAGGTCGCTTCGAGCCATTTATATCCCGGGAGACCTGAACCGTGCAGCTGATCTGTCTCGGTTTCGGCCTCTCGCTGGAGAATGGAGACTCCATCCCCAGACGGTCCAGCTGATTTGGGATCAGTTCGGGGACGCACAGGTAGACCTGTTTGCCTCCCTCTGCGACCTGTTTTATTCCCTGACCGAGGGCACGCTCGGCACGGATGCACTGGCGCACAGCTGGCCGCAGGGCCTCTGCAAGTATGCGTTTCCCCCAGTGAGCCTTCTTGCGCAGACTTTGCGCAAGATCAGGGAGGACGAGGAGCAGGTAATTTTGGTTGCCCCGTATTGGCAAAAACCGCACCTGGTTCCAAGAACTAGTACTCTTCGCGACAGCACCTCCCTGGCCTATTCCCCTGAGGAAGGACCTGCTTTCTCAGGGATGGGGCACCCTATGGCACCCTCGTCCCGATCTTTGAAACCTCCATATGTGGTTCCTGGACGGGACGAGGTAGGTTTGAGTACCCTGGTGGCTTCCATCACTTCCGCTAGAGCATCGTCCATGAGACATTGCCTATGCGTTGAAGTGGAACCTCTTCGTCAACTGGTGTTCTTCTAAACATCAAGAACCCACGAAAGGCCCGATCAGTGTCGTGCTTTCCTTCCTGCAAGAAGGGTTGGAGCGAAGGTTGTCTCACTCCACCCTGAAAGTGTATGGTGCCGCCATTGCCACACATCATGATGCAGTTGATGGTAAGTCCATTGGATAGCACGACCTGATCATCAGTTTCCTGAGGGGAGCCAGGAGACTGAATCCTCCTCGTCCTCCCCTCGTACCCTCTTGGCACCTCTCAGTGGTTTTAACTGCCATGCAGAGTACTCCCTTTGAGCCTCTGCAATCAGTGGAGCTTAAGTTCCTGTCAATGAAGACAGCGCTCCTGGTTGCATTGGCCTCCATCAAGAGGGTATAGGGGACCTGCAGGCATTTTCAGTTGACGAAGCGTGCCTGGAATTTGGACCGGCTAACTCTTACGTGATCCTGAGACCCCGGCCTGGATATGTGCCCAAGGTTCCCACCACACCCTTTTGAGACCAGGTGGTGAACCTGCAAGCGCTGCCCTTGGAAGAGGCAGACCCAGCCTTGGCACTGCTCTGTCCAGTACGCACCCTCCATGCTTACGTAGACAGAACGCAGTGTTTCAGGACCTCAGACCAGCTCTTTGTCTGTCATGGTGGGAAGCTGAAGGGAAAGGCTCTCTCCAAGCAAAGGTTGTCTCACTGGATACTGGACGCCATTGCTTTGGCTTACCAGCAGCAAGGTCGACCATGCCCCCTTGGTGTAACGGCCCACTCCACCCGGAGTGTGGCATCCTCTTGGGCTCTAGCGCATGGCGCCTCGCTAACAGACATCTGTAGAGCTGCAGGCTGGGCGACACCTAACACAGACTCTGGGCGACCCCCACGTGTGTAGTCCACTGTAAGCCTCTCTGAGCATGTGTCTTTCCCTCGGCAAGCCACCTTGCCACCCCTGGGTTGGAAATATTCCACCTGCGGCTGGACACCCCAGTGATTCTCAATATGCAGCCCCCTGGGGTCATGTGTATTCCAAGTCCCCCCCTTCGGGCTGGGCATAATTGCATATTTCCACTGATATATGCTTCCCAGTGTACCTTGGTACCTTGGCATAATTCAAGCAGCCATTAAAAACTGTCCCTTTCATGTTAATGTTGTTTTTTCATTGTTTACATGTTTAAATATTCTGAGAATGCATAGTTTAGTTCTAATGTTTAATGTTTAAACTGCAATAAATGCATTAAAACTTTTTTTTTTTTTTTGGCAGCCATTTTGTTTTTATTGTTTATGTTTACAACTTGTTATACGGCAGAAATGGATTCAGCACCTAAAAATCATATAGAAACAACACTTGAAGTACTTTTCCTCAAAAATTCCTACTGCATCTTATCCAGGGCTATTTATCTATTTTGGGACTTGACTATTTGGACTCTAAATGGCTCCATCTGCTGGAAAAACCTCATAAATAAACATGCTAAACACTAGGTCTCATTTACTAATGAAAAATCAGTGTGTGTGTTTGTGTGTGTGTCTGTGTATGAGTGTGTGTGTGTATGAGCGTGTGTCTGTGAGGGTGTGTGTGTGTCTGTGAGGGTGTGTGTGCGTGTGTGTGTGTGTGTGTGTGAGTGAGTGTCTGTGTGTGAGTGTGTGCCTGTGAGGGTGTGTGTGTCTGTGTATGTGTGTCTGTGAGGGTGTGTGTGTGTACTGACGTTGCAGCTCCCGCTGTTGTCCTCTCTGTGAGGCAGAATGAAGCATGTGACTCTCAGTCCTCCATCACACTCATCCAGTGTGTCGTTGAGCTCCTCACAGCTGATGATGAGGCTGTAGAAGTGAGTGGGGATGGAGACGGAGCCGACCGCATGCCTGACACACACACACACACACACACACACACACACACACACACACACACACACACACACACACACACACACACACACACACACACACACACACACACACACATTACAGTCTACACCAGCACACATATTCATATAAAACATCACATGTTATTATAAATATAAATACATAAATTATATAAAATAGTATTAAATCATATTAAATAAATTATAAATTATTTAAATATATAATTAAATATTCAATGAATTAGAAATATAGTTTTACATGATAAATATTATTATGTATAAATGTTATTAATATATTACTTATATTTCAAACAATAAAATTAATATGATACATATATAATGTATCAATTAATACATATTTATGATACAATAATATATATATATAATTAATTAATATGTATAAACACGTATTTCTAAAAATAATAAAATATTTTACATTATTAAATAATTCTATAAAATATTAAATAAGATTTAATAATAATTAATTATCTGAATAAATTATTCAATACTTAAATAATTAAATAATAATAATAATAATAATAATAATAATCATTTAAATTTAACATAATTTAAACTTCATAAACATGATTGTCAGAAGGATCCACAGCATAACTACAGCTGTAATCAGAACAGTCTCCACTAGGAGTAAACATATTGATTTTTATAGTATTTTATATGATTAAATAATAGTATGAAATAGTAATACATTATATTTAAATAAAAAAATATTTAAATATACAATTAGTATATAAAATGTTTACATAATTAGGTGTGTGTGTGTATGTGTGTGAGTGTGTGTGTGTGTGATTCTCACTCTTTAATCGTCTCCTCCGTGTCTCTCAGTCCGTTGTGGTCGTGATCAAATATGGGTCCCATGATCACATTCACACCATTATTCTCCTGACTGTATCGCCTGAGCACGACTCTCTGGAGGTGACGCCACACCTCTACACACACACACACACACACACAGAGAGAGAGAGAGAGTGTTAAGTCTCGTTTCTTAACACATTTATTATAATATGTGACATTTGATCAATCTCATGGTGAAGTTTTTCTGCGTGAACTGCAGCAGTGTATGAAGCCAAAATAGTCTAAATTCATTTTGTTACAAAATGTGATTCACAAATGCATGTTCTTTCTATAATCTGAAACATGCTTTGACTTGTATTCCAAAGCAACTTATATAATGCAATTAAAGTCAATATACAAAACATGCACACATTTGTACTGGTGCCGAGTGATGACTTTCGCTGTCAATAATTTTGTTTAGGCTTGATGTTTATAATAAATACTGTTTATAATAAATGCTACTATAATTTATGTTGGTTTTATACTTTGATTTTTCATTTTCATTCAAGCAGAAATCATGATTACGATTAAAATATGATTTATCATGCAGAACAGTTAATCACAAATGCAAAGCACAGTTCATAATGCACAAGTACGTTCGCACATTTCTGAATTATTTTATGCATATGAATTGATCATCATTGTGTGTGTGTGTGTGTGTGGATTGCTCTGGATCTGTGCCTGCTTTCAGACTTTCCTCCAGGTGTTTCTTCTTAAACTGACGTTGTTTTTAGCCAATCAGATCTTTCAAACGCCTCACTCAATGTTTTTCTGCCAATGTGAATCAGCTCATGCACTTGTGAATCATATTGAATCAAATTAATTTTGAGAATATTTATCAGCATCAGACTCACTCTTGAAGGCAGGATACATGGGAACTGTGTTGGAGATGAGTGAGGCTTCATATCTGGATTCAGCCGTAACAGAGAAATCTGCACAGAAACCAACATCAGTCCTTTAGCATGCATGAAACACGTGTGTCAGCTTTACCTGGAACTCGGACATTCCTCATTTAAGGGTAAACCATTGTTGCGGCTTTCAGACAAGTTGAGAGAAAAAATAAAATAAAATACACATTAAGTCTTTGTATTATTCATTATGTGCATCTGTAGATTCCAATTACAATACATATCTTTAAAGGCGGTTTCCACAAATCGAGTTCTTTCTCCACTTCAGCATCACTTGTATCCACCAAAACTTACAGTTTTTTTCCTTTCTATATTCCGAAGGTTTTTACTGAGGGGATTTTTCATATATCTTTCGCCTGATTATATTTTTAACATTTTACTCCTAAAACATGGTGAAAATGTATTTTTTTCTGTCTGTTGACAGTATTTCGTTATTTATGGAGTGATAAAGAGACAAATCCAAAATCCCCTCTGTAAAAACATTTAACTCTAATAAGTCAACAAAATTAAACAAGAAATTTGAAACTGGCTTCATCCAATGTTCATATTAATGTTCTGGAAGTTTATGCAAATTATTGCATATTTAGTCAAAAAAATGCCTTTTGCATTTTTAAACATTTAAAATTTTAGAAAACTTGTAATACAAAACAACTGTTGTAATGTACTTAATAAATCAATTATAAGTAGTGAAGTATTTAATAATTAAGTAAAACTTAAGTAATTATAAACAATTAATAAACTGGGGACATTATGGTGATATCAGATAGTTAAGAGTTTTACCCTGTTCATCTGTGGTGTTTAGCCTTAAATCAGACATCATTTGGCTTCTTTTTTATATTCAGTGTCATAAAATAACCGCTAAGAACAAGAGAAGTGTGTGTGACTGACCCGGCGGGTAGAGGAACGCGTGTGTGATGCCGGACTCCTGGCTGTACGTGTTGCATGTGTGTGTGAGCTCGAGACGAGGATCCGCTCTCACACACTCGCTGGACGACACTGCTGCCACCTCCACCTGCACACACACACACACACACACTGAAACACTGAAGCGGCTCAGAGGAACGTGTGTGTGTGTGTGTGTGTGTGTGTGTAAACGCAGTGGTTTGTGCACCTGTGCTGTCAGCGTGAACTCGCTCCACAACGGCATGTTGATGGCGTGACTGAAGCCGCTGCAATAATCGGACTGACACAGCAGTGTGTACGACGTCTGGAAGAGAACAGCTGGACGACCGAACGGCAGGTGTGTGACGTCTGCACACACACACACACACACACACACACACACACACACACACACACACACACACACACACACACACACACAATCAAGAGATTCATGAATGCTTCTTTTTTTAAAGAAGTGAAAGAACTTAAAAAAATTAAAGTGTAGAAAAAAAGTAACAGAAGTTTAATTTTACTGTAAAGCAAATGTACCGAACAAAATATATATATATATATTTGATACAAAATTGGTATTTTCCTAAATAATGTGGACTAAAATAGCTAGAAAATCAAAGCTGTAAGCCTAACCAAGTCTTGTTTTTACAGTGTTTTTGCCAAATTTGCAGTTGATATCACAAAAATTGAGCCGCTAAAAGGTTTTAAACTATTGTTTCCGTGGTAATGCTATGTCCAAATTCAAAAAGGGTTTTTATGATGATTGCTAAAATATGTGGGAAAAAAGGAAATAAAAAAAGGTTAAAGGTGTATTTTTTCAAGGTTTTTGGTTAAAGGAAGAGGTCTCCTCTTCTCTAGCTATACTGTATATATATATATATATATATATATATGTATATATATATATATATATATATAGTGACAAAATTCAAAGCAAATGCTAAGAATACTAGTGATAATACATTATTACACATATAATACAAATACATTATATTACATAAACAAAGCAAATGATATTATTTAATTGAATTATTCCTGTCCCTGCATCCCATCATCACATGACCTGTTATTACGGATGAGAACGTGTGAAACTGAAACAGATCTTAACTGTTCGACGGTCCATCAGCCGCAGGAGGAAACGTCTGGGAACTTTCTTCAATGTTGTTCTGTGAACGAGAAGAGACTCAACCCACTGACCTGTAGAGAACACGTGTGTTTGTGTGTGTGTGTGTGTGTGTGTGTGTGTGTGTGTGTCACACTGACCTCATCATCACAATTACAGCTCAGGTCATGGGTCACTTCAGAGGGCGGGGCTAAAGGCGTTGGTGATGTCACTTCCTCTGGCTGAGTAGGAGTATATGTAGGGTTTCTCAACATGTCATTCAGACTGCCGTGTGTCCCGTTATTAGGGGCTGGAGTTAAACCCAGCAGATCTACAAACACACAAACACACACACACACACACACACACACACACACACACACACACACACACACACACACACACACACACACACACACACACAGATGCTGCATGAATCTGTCATGGTTCTCATGATCTAATACTCTTAATAAACACGTCAGGATTTACTCACCACACATGACGTTATACAGTTCAATGTTCTCAAAAACAGGCACTTGTGTCTTGAAATTGAAGCTTGGTCCAAATCCCATAAAGATAGTCTATGAGAAAAACACAATGGAAACATTCATGGATGGATGGAGAGACAGATCCATAGATAGGTATATAGAATGATAGATATAACGAACGAACGATGGATAAAATTGATTTGAATAACATATATAGATGAATGAATTGTTTGATTGACTGAGATAGACTGATAGACTGACTGACTGACAGATTGATTGATTGATTGATTGATTGATTGATTGACTGACCTGCATGCTGCTGATCTTGTTGTCAAACCCATGATCTCCAAAGTAGCCGCAGGTAGCAGGTGTTCTGCTCTCAAACACAAACATATTAAAACATCACTTGAGCTCAACTTCACACGTCTTGTCTGCTAAAATGGCTTTTTGTGAAAAAATTGTATTTGTTGTTAAATGATGACCAGAGTACTGACTAAAGGGCTGTTTACACGACACCGTTTTCAACTAAAAACGTAAAACTTATGTGTTTTGGCCATTCGTTTACACGACAACAGAGTTTTGGGTGCCTGAAAACGCAAAGTTTTGAAAAAGTGCAAGTCATACTACTTTTAAACAACAAAAACGCAATTCTCTGAAGACGCTGACATCATGCACATGCGTATTAAGTGTTCACTCTATAGTGTTTCATCGCCATCTACTGGCCTGGCAGCAGAATACAGGGGGTTTTAGTCAGATCGGTGTGAATGGGGATCATTTTGACAATGGTGTCGTCTGTATGCGGAAAACCCAAATGAAAAACGTCTCCATTTTAAGCATATCGTTGTCGTGTAAACGTACCCTAAAGCATTACTAGTAACACTTGTTTACTTGTTTAAAGATGCCAAGCACACATACTCAGTTTTTTTTTAAGTGTTGACTATGATATACTTGTGTTGTTTTCATATAAAGCTAACTGGGTCACTTCTAGTGCGGAACGGTCTCAAATACACACACACACACACACACACACACTGGTACTCACATGGCCACGTGCCACTTCCGGTCCATGAGCAGGTGCACGTCCTCGATGCGTCTGTTGTTGGCGTAGTGCAGGCGTTTGGGCAGGTGCTGCTTCAGGTACGGCTTGAAGTGCTGATTGGGCATCTTACACTGAAACGGAATGGGTCAAAGGTCACATGATGCAAAATGCACAAATACAACAGTGGTTTTGTGTGATTTATATACTTACTGTTAAATTAGCTACAATCTCCTTCGGATTGTCTGAAACAGGAAGAGATACGTCAATAAAATCAGCCATGTAAAGGTTTTAGAAGTATCGACTTCCTCTGAAACTGAAGTAAAGTACTTAATTGACACTGTTTTGAAGAATGAACACTTTCCTAGAATACTACTGAAACTGAACATCTGTACTCGAGGAAAAACATCCTGCTGTACCATATGTAACTGCTGTATACATTGTGGAAATTGTGACTTTAATGCAAGTTGAGAAAAAATGGTTTAATATTTAATACTTCGGGTTGTTTTACTTGTAGAAACTATTTACCATCATTCATATGTGTTTTGGCTCAATAATTTGGTAATTTGAAGTAAATTCGGACAGTTTCCATACTTTGTTAGCAAAATTGCTGAAGAATGTCTCTACAAATTCAGAGAAACGTTCTCAAAAGGTTAAATAGTTTAAAAAAACTGTATTAGTCTGTAGTTTTTATAATTATTTTAACTTAGATAAATGCATGAACTCACATGGTGTGTTGGCAGTTTTAGGGCCGATTCTACCGGAGGATCCTGGTGTTAATGTGATGGCATCAACATCGAGTCCGTAAGAGCCCAAATACTCTGTTCGTTCACAGTGAGATTCCTCCATCCCTGAACACAAAGACATGGAGAATCTGCCATTAAACGAGCAGTGAGATCCGAGTCTTACCAGGCCATCATACATTAGATTAGAAGTTTAGGGCAGAATCTGAGGTATTTATTTCTCACTGTAGATTATAACATACGTACCGTGATCGCCCACCAGCATGACATTCACACAGCGATGGAGGTTCATCTGTTTCAGCCCGTTCATCAGCTGACCAATGATGTTATCGATCTTCCTAAGCGTGTTATCCAGCTGTCCCAACACACACACATGCAGTCAAAACACTCTCAAACGGGTGTTTGGCCATGAGCAGGAGTGTAAAGTACGTCATTACTACTGATATGAAGAATTTACACTTCACTAGAATACTATTAAAAATGACAACCAAATTCACGCACAGTAAGTCTTCTTTTGAAACGTTTGTTCATTCATTAGTATTGTAAACAGGGCTGTAGACTTGATCTTGACTGATACACTTGGTAGCAAGTACACTAGTCATCTTCAAGCATCTATTCTCAGAGTTAAAACCAATGTCATATTTACCCTCGTCTAAATGTCAGATACTAATCAAAGTGTGTGTGTGTGTGTGTTTCACCTCGTTGCTCAGCGGGCCCAGGATGTGTCCGTACGTATCCGGCTGTTCCGAGTGGACAGCGTAGACATACGGCCTGGAAAAACACACCACACACAACTTAATGTGCAAAATAAACTTTAGCAGAGAGAGAGCTGATACTGACAGAGACAGAAACACCACTATACTACTATATACAACACACTTTATTAAAGGCACAGATAAATGTGACACTTATTATAATGGGTTTATTTGAAGATTGTTATAAGTTAACTTAAATTTAAAGCCTATAAATGTTAAAAATTATGGTGGCTACCCTTTTTTTTTAACGATTCAGTCCAGTTTGGTGAACTTGTTTGAAAGAATGATTCATTCACGAACCTGACATCACTACAAGCAATTGGGCGTGCCATAATTTGCTGGTCCGAGAGTGCCAGCTTTGGTTAAATCGTACAGTGATCAGGGATGCTGACCAGGCATCCCAGCTGGACTCCCCTATCTCTCCCTCTGGCTTATTTGGTTCTGCAGTGGATAGCTTCACAGCATCCCAGAAGTCATCACAATCCATGCGCCACTTTCTGCAGAAGAGGGCCATTACATCTGTTGCTTCTAGTCACCCTAAGTCATCATCGATTCAAAAACACACCAAGCCAGCTCCCGCACCGTGTTCAGCCCAACGAAAGGCTGAACTCTTTTAAGAGGTGAAGAAGGTGAAGAAGGTAAAGCACTATCCATTTCCCATTCCCCATTTTCCATTTCCCCGGCCTAAGTTAGTGCTGGATCCTGAGCAGCCCAAGTAGCCCTGATGTCTCAGGCACAAAGAGGAAGAGGCTTTGTCTCACCAAGGTTGGACCACCCCCAAAGCGATGTGTTCACCTCCAGACCCCCTGTTCAGTTTGGGGCATTGGAGGTGCTATGTTTGTTATCGGTACTGGGTTCGTCCCACCAGTGATATGCGTGCCAAGACCTCCTTATGCTGTTATTGCGAATCAAATAAAAAAACTAAAACCTACACAAAAAGAGCATTCCTCCTCTTTTTTATCCTATTACAAGCATCAGCTCCCCGCCACGTGTGACTCTTCAACCCCTCCTCCCATCAGGAGCCAGGCTTGGGAGGCCAACCCACTCAGATTTGAGTTTTGGAAATAGTCCAACAGGGCTCCTCGCTCCAGGGGTGTGACTAACACTTCAGTCTCGGATGACAATGCTCAAGTCCTCCGAGTCGAAGTCCAAGCTCTGTTAGCAGCGGACGTTGTGGAGGAATTTCCCATGGCCCACAGCGAGTCCGGTTTCTACAACCGTTATAGACCCTCATCACAGACCATTCTTGAGATTTGCGTTCGTAGGGGTGGCTTACCAATATGTAGTCCCGCCATTCGGACTGTCTCTGGCTCCACATATTTTTACGAAATGCAAGGATTGCTGAATTACCTCGATGATTGGCTGCTCTTAGCCAAGTCGCACACTTGATCTATGCGCGCAACGATCCTTGCTCCTCAGCCATTTAGAAAGTCTGGAGTTCAAGATCAATTTAAGCAAAAGCTCGCTATCCCCTACCCAACGCATCTTGTTTCCATGGGGCAGTCTTCAATTCGACCCAGATGTGGGCGTGGATTTCGCCGGAGCTCCTGAAAATTCAGAGGCTGGCGGCATCATTTAGAAGTGGGGACTACTTCCCCTTGAAAACATTTCAGAAGCTACTGGGCCTTATGGCAGAAGCCTCCTCATTAGTTCCCTTGGGCCTGCTACATATGCGGCCACTACAGCATTGGCTGTCCCACGAAGTCCCACGAAGGCCGCCTCATCCTCAGGGAGAACCACAGTTGCACCAAGACCTTGGTCCCCTTGAAATCACCCAATCTGTATCAGTTGGGGGTGAAAGTTCCAGTCAGAACTCATGGGGCACCATGTTCTGGTCCGGTTGGGCAATACGACAGTGGTCCACATAAATCACCAAGGGGGTCTTAGGTCCCACCCGCTGAACAGGCTGGCGTGCTGTCTCCTCCTGTGGGCACAGAGCAACCTTTGCTCAGTAACAACAGTTTATGTGCTAGGATCCATTAACAGCTGAAGCGAAACAGTCCACCACCAAGGGAACTGAGCCTCCACCCCCAGACGGTTCGCATGATCTGGAGCTTTTTCAGGCATGCGGAGGTGGACCTCTTTACTTTGGAAGAGAACTCCCACTGCCCCAAAATTTCTTGAAGGAAAGGGATGCATTAGCCCACAGGTGGCTCTGCTCCCTCAGGCCATCAACTGATTCAGGGAGGACAGATTCTTAATTTTGCTGGTGGCACCACTGTGGTAGAACCAGCCGTGGTTCCCAGGGATAATTAGGCTGCTGTCGGCAGATCCATAGCCAATCCCGCTGAGGGGGGACCACCTTTTCCAGGCGGGAGGGGCAATTTGGCATCCCTAACCCGAGTGGTGGAACCTCCATCTGTGGCCTCTCGACGGGAGCCTTCAGGTCTTTCCCGAGAGGTCATGAACACGATCTCTGAGGTTAGGGCACCTCCTCCAGGTATCTTTATGGCCAAAAAATTGTTTATCTTATCCAGCTGGTGTTCAGCTAAGGGTGTAGACCAGGGGTCACCAAACTCGGTCCTGGAGGGCCACTGTCCTGCAGAGTTTAGCTCCAACCAGCTCCAACTTGAACTTCTTGAATGTTTTTAATATGCCTAGTGAGACCTTAATTAGCTGGTTTAGGTGTTTAATTGGGGTGGAGCTAAACTCTGCAGGACAGTTTGGGGTTTGGGATTGGGGAGTTTGAGTCTCCACCCCTGGTCTCCATGGCCCTCCAGGACAGAGATTGGTGACCCCTGGTGTAGACCATCTATTTGCCTCTCTCGTTGAAGACCACTCTTAGGACTTTCCAAGGACTTGCAGTGCCCTATTGGAGTGAAGGGAACACTCTACCAGGGGAATGGCGTCTTCGTAGGCTTGGACTAGCGGAGTGTCCGGCTGGTTCTTGGCATCCATCTTTACCAGGTTCTACAACATAGACACCCCTTTACTATAGCGAAAACACTCTGGTTACTAAAGGTTCCCTGAGATGATGGGGATCAGCGCTCCATCAGTCGAAAAAGTCTGACAAAATTCAGCGCGACATAAATAGGCAGTCGGCCCTGTCCATTTGTACAGATGTGAACCAATCAGGCTTTAGTATTTTTGTTACAGTAATCCCTATCATTGTAGTTGTCAGAATAGTTATTGTTAAAGTGTTTACTATAGTTACCTTATAGTAATCACTATAGTTATTGCTAGTTATCATTAAAATTATCACTACAGTTATCATTAATATTATCACTGTAGTTATCATTACTGTTATCGTAGTTAGTGTTATATTTATAAATATAGTTATCGTTCTTGAAGTGAACAAGCTGTTATAGTATATTTTTTTATTACAATTACAGTAATGACGATTGGGAGGCTTAAATGTCATTAAAAACAAAACTGTAGTGGTATACTAGTATAATAGTCTTAATCTTAGGCTTAATCTTCTTAATCCCCTCCATCCCAGGTTTGGGATAGGACTAGTGAGGAGATAAGGGGGAGGAGGAATGCTGGAAAACTGTCAGCGGTAAAAACTGCTGTATATATACCTCCTGATGTTAATTGAGTTGACTGGATGAGCTCTTCTCATGACAAATAGGTTCATTATCTGAACGTGCTTCTCCCGAACTTTGTTAATAAAACATCATTTTGAGAGATTCTATCATAAGAATGTTTTTTTTTCCCAGTAAGAGGTGAAATGACGCACCTCTCGTCATCAGGCAGGTGCAGCCACTGCAGAATAGTGAGAATCCTTCTCTCCAGAGGAATCACCCTACAGAGAGACAGACAGACAGACAGACAGACAGACAGACAGACATGTGTTTATTCAGGCCTTCAGAAACAATGTCTTTTCTAAGCACACACAGACAGACGTCAGAGATCTTGTTCATGAGTGGCTGATCACTTCTTCAGAACTCAAGCGAATGAAGCTCTTCAGAGAAGAACATGACGATTGGGACAGACTGAGCCACTCTGAATGACCTGTGTGTGTGTGTGTGTGTGTGTGTGTGTGTGTGTCTGAGTATGAGTGAGAGTGTCTGTGTGTGTGTGTGTGTGTGAGTGTGTGAAAGGTCTTTGTTTGAATCATGTGTTGGTTGTGTCATAAGTCTCTTGCAGTGACACTCTGAGCTTTGCTCCAAACACAGAATGCTGATTTGAGAAGAAAACCTCATTTGAAATGAAACTCTGCTGAAGAAACAGCTGATTAATCGGTAGAATGTAGAACAATATAACCATTAAGACCTGAAATCAATAATATGAAGCAGAATAAATGAAAACTGCGATCTCACCAGGGCCAGAAGAAGGTTCCCGCTTTCACGCCCTGTTTCTCTGCCGTGATCCAAATCTGAGAAGACAAACAGACAAAAACAGTTTAAAATATTAAACATGGATCCACTTCAAAATTTGCAACTAGACTTTCCATGCAAACCCAAATTGAGCTTGATAATTTATTTAGTGTTCACATGTAAAACTCAATCTTAAAATGAGATTATAATCCCTATGTGAGCTATCCTGCTGTCTCTGCTGTGATTGGCTAAGAGCCGTGTGTGGGCGGAGTCATGACTCACAGGCTGCCCCCCCCACCAGCGGTGATTGAGCTTCTCCCGGCCTCTCAGTCGGAAATGAGCTTTGAACACGGGATCATACATGGAGTTGCACACGATCCCATGAGACTCAGGATACAAACCCTGAGGAAGAACACAAGTAAAAAACGTAAAATCCTAACTCCTGCTCTTTATTGCCCTGCTTCTCCCGCTGTCGGTACGTCTTCATCACGCCACACAGGAACGCACTCTTATTCTGCAGGCAGTGTGAGGGAAGGGAAGGTTAAAGGGATAGTTCACCCAAAAATGAAACTTCGCCCATGATTTACTCACCCTCAAGCCATCCTAGGTGTATATGACATTCTTCTTTCAGAATCTGTAAAAATTCTCCTTGTAGACTCTAATTCGTGACTGGTGTTTTGTTTTGCTCTGTCCTCTGCGCTTCCATGTTCATCATGCATCAGGTCAAGTGTTATTCTTTCGCCATAAACCAATGCGTACGGCCGTCTGCTGGAAGCTAGTTATTTTACTCGATAAAGTTTTAAATATACATATTTTTCTTTATTAACCCCCTGGAGCCTGTGAAGCACTTTTATGATGGACAGATGCACTTTTATGATGGACAGATACACTTTTATGATGGACAGATGCACTTTTATGATGGACAGATGCACTTTTATGATGGATAGATGCACTTTTATGATGGATAGATGCACTAATCATGGATAGATGCACTTTTATGATGGATAGATGCACTTTTATCATGGATAGGCTAGATGCACTTTTATGATGGATAGATGCACTTTTATCATGGATAGATGCACTTTTATCATGGATAGATGCACTTTTATCATGGATAGATGCACTTTTATCATGGATAGATGCACTTTTATGACGGACAGATGCACTTTTATGATGGACAGATGCACTTTTATGATGGACAGATGCACTTTTATGATGGACAGATGCACTTTTATGATGGATAGATGCACTTTTATGATGGATAGATGCACTTTTATGATGGATAGATGCACTAATCATGGATAGATGCACTTTTATGATGGATAGATGCACTTTTATGATGGATAGATGCACTTTTATCATGGATAGATGCACTTTTATCATGGATATCATTTTCATTTTTGGGTGAACTATCCCTTTAAATTAAATGAGCTGCAGTGTGTGTGTGTGTGTGTGTGTGTGTGTGTGTGTGTGTGTCGGTACCGTGGCCAGCGTGTAGAGGTTTGGGAAGGTTTTGGACGGGTACATGGGTCTCATACGAGGGGCGTGAGTTCCACACGAAGCTACGACAGAAACACATGAAACAGTGTTAATAAGCAGCTGATGAACGAGAGACTCAGTTACGGAAGATGTGTGAACGATGAGGGAACGTTACATTCTATCATTCTTCAAACATTATGAAAACATTACTTTTGAATGTTCTCTGAGTGTTCTGAAACAAGTAACATTTAAAGAACGTGTATCTGTGTGATGCAGAGACGAGATCCTGTACTCAGTTTGTGGATGTTGGGTAAAACACTCTTTCCCTTCTTCATGTAAGAGGAGCGGAAGCCGTCGAGAGATATGATGATCAGAGGAGGACGGACGAACCTTCAACAACAACACACTGATTTACATGTATGCAGTAGCAGACGCTTTTACACAGTGCAGTTAGTCACAGCTGAAGCAGATTCAGATTCATGATGACTTGATTCTGCATTGAAACAGTGTGTCGGTCCAGAAGCTCTCAGAGTGAACGAGACACACAGATGATTCACTACAGACACACACAGCTTTGTTTATGTGATTTGTGAGGACATTCCATAGACGTAATGTTTTTTATACTGGACAAACTGTACACTATCCCCTTACACTGCCCCTATCCCTAAACCTACCCATCACAGGAAACATTCTGCATTTTTACATTTTTAATAAAACACTGCTTAGTATGTTTTTAAAGCCATTTGAAATATGAGGACTCAGGAAATGTCCTCATAAATCATGTTCAAGTTGTAATACCAGTGTAATACCCATGTCATTATACAAATTTGTGTCCTCACAAATCACATAAACAAGAGCACACACACACACACACACACACACACACACACACACACACACACACACACACACACACACAGATGATGTCACTCACCCTGCAGGGCATTCTGGGCTCTGAATCTCCTCACAGTCGCCCTCCAGCCACGAGCTCTCGCCTGCTACACACACACATTGTTTTGAAAACTTCAGATGTGAAATGCAGTGATATGTGTGTTTGTGTGTGTGTGTGTGTGTGTGTGTGTGTTCAGGGCCATCGCTAATGAGGTGAAAGGTGGTGACAATTATAGTGCCAATTTTTATATTAGTTGCATGCCTGAGATTTAAATGAAAACCAAAAAAACATGCATCATCATCATCATCATCTTTTTCCGCTTATCCGAGTCGTGGGAGCAGCAGTCTAAGCAGAGATACCCAGACATCCCTCTCCCTAGACACTTCCTCCAGCAGTTCCAGGGGGACACCGGAGACATAATCCCTCCAGCGTGTCCTAGGTCTTCCCCGGGGTCTCCTCCCGGTGGGACGCGCCCGGAACTCCTCCCCGGGAAGTTGGCTCCTCTCGATGTGGAGGAGCAGCGGCTCTACTCTGAGCTCCTCCCGAGTGACCGAGCTCCTCACCCTATCTCTAAGGGAGCGCCCAGCCACCCTGCGGAGAAAGCTCATTTCGGCCGCTTGTATCCGGGATCTTGTCCTTTCGTCATGACCCACAGCTCATGGTGAGAGTAGGAACGTAGATTGACTGGTATTGTATCGAGAGCTTCCAGCAGCTCAGCTCCTTCTTCACCACGACAGACCGGCACATCGACCGCATTACTGCAGCAGCTGCACCGATCCGTCTGTCAATCTCCCGTTCCGTCCTTCCCTCACTCGTGAACAAGACCCCAAGATACTTGAACTCCTCCACTTGAGGCAGGAACTCTCCACCAACCTGAAGTGGGCAAGCCACCCTTTTCCGACTGAGAACCATGGCCTTGGATTTGGAGGCGCTGATTCTCATCCCAGTCGCTTCACACTCGGCTGCAAACTGTCCCAGTGCATGCTGAAGGTCCTGGTCTGATGGGGCCAACACGACAACATCATGCGCAAAGAGCAGAGATGAAATCGTGTGGTCCCCAAACCTGACCCCCTACGGCCCCTGTCTGCGCCAAGAAATTCTGTCCATAAAAATTATGAACAGAACCGGTGACAAAGGGCAGCCCTGCCGGAGTCCAACATGCACTGGGAACAAGTCTGACTTACTGCTGGCAATACGAACCAAGCTCCTGCTCCGGTCGTACAGGGACCGTACAGCCCTTAGCAAAGGGCCCCTGACCCCATACTCCCGGAGCACCCTCCACAGGCCGCCGCGAGGGACACAGTCGAATGCCTTCTCCAAATCCACAAAGCACATGTGGACTGGTTGGGAAAACTCCCATGAACCCTCCAGCACCCTGTACCCTATAGAGCTGGTCCAGTGTTCCACGACCGGGACGAAAACCACACTGTTCCTCCTGAATCCGAGGTTCTACAATCGGCCGTATTCTCCTCTCCAGTACCCTGGCTTAGACTTTCCCGGGGAGGCTGGGAAGTGTGATCCCCCTGTAGTTGGAGCACACCCTCCGGTCCCCCTTCTTGAAAAGAGGGACCACCACCCCAGTCTGCCAGCCCAAAGGCACTGTCCCCGACCACAACCACCCGGGCTGCAGTCCGCTTGGCCTGCCGGTACCTCTCCGCTGCCTCAGGAGACCCACAAGCCAGCCAGGCCCGATAGGACTATGTCTTCATATTGACAGCATTTTTGTGACAGGTCAGACTAAGAGCGGTTCACAAACCCTTTATGTTACGAATTTAAAACAAGGGCCGTGACGTCACCCAGCATGGCGTAGCCGGGGCCCCACCCTGGAGCCAGGCCCGCGGTTGGGGCGCGCATGTGAGCACATGGTGGCCGGACCTCCCCCCATGGGGCACGCCTGAAGGAGCGACGTCATTTAACTTTTAAAATAAATGTTTTACAACAACATCACCATCTTCTGTTCTATGTGGGCCTCGAATCCTCTAGCTACAGCCCTGTGTGTGTGTGTGTGTGTGTGTATGTGTGTGTGTGTGTGTGTGTGTGTATGTGTGTGTGTGTGTGTGTGTGTGTGTGTGTGTGTCTGTCTGACCTCTGCACAGTGATCTGTAGTTGGTACAGCAGTACATTGGTACATTAATAACTTATCTTATTAATTTATCCATTGAAAAAAAAACATTTCCCCAGTAAATTTAAGGTGGCAAGAGTGATACCTCTATTTAAAAAGGGGCCCAAATCTGATCCTGGAAATTTTCGCCCTGTATCTATCTTGTGTTCAATATCAAAAATTGTGGAAAGGATTATTTATGAGCAAATAGACAGTTATTTAGCAGAACATAATCTTTTATTTGACTTCCAATCAGGTTTTAGAAAGGCCCATTCCACTGATACCTGCCTGCTTTATCTTACAGACTTTATTAGAGAAGAGGTAGAGAAGGGGAATTATTGTGGCATGGTGTTAATAGACCTTCAAAAGGCCTTTGATACGGTTCAGTATGATGTCCTTTTGAACAAACCAAAAGCCCTAGGATTTTCTCCAGCATCTCTTCAGTGGGTGAGGTCATTCCTGGTGGACAGAGAACAGGTGGTAGATGTGGAAGGGACCTTGTCCTCACCACTTAAATTAACTTGTGGAGTTCCCCAGGGGGGTATTTTGGGTCCTCTCTTTTTTTTATTATATGTTAATGATATGCCGTCAGCTATAGACTGTAATTTGTTTTTATTTGCAGATGACTCAGCTATTCTAGTCTCTCATAAAGACAAATCAGAGGTGGAAAGGCTGCTTAGTTCAGAACTCCTTAACCTCAGTGTTTGGCTAACAGACAACAAGCTGTCTCTCCACCTTGGCAAAACAGAGTCAATTCTTTTTGGGTCCAGAGATAAACTGAAAAAGGCTATGGGGTTTAGGGTAGTCGTGGGTAATGTTGAAATTACAGCCAAGGAAGCAGTTACTTACTTGGGCTGTATACTAGATAACAAATTATCAGGTGAGCTTATGGCCCGAAAAATTATTTCAAAGGTAAGCCAAAGGACTAAGTTCCTAGCAAGAATATCCAGTAAGAATAACCTCTTAGATAGTAAAACCTTAAAAATCCTGGCTGATGCGCTTGTTCAATGTCATCTGGACTATGCCTGTACATCTTGGTATACAGGCATTACTAAAGGTCTTAAAGACAAGCTACAGATCTGTCAAAATAAACTAATCAGAGTGATTCTTAAATTAAATCCTAGAACTCATCTTCTTTCTCACCATTTTTCCAGTCTTGGGTGGCTTAGAGTGGAGGAGAGGGTTTCTCAACTTCTCAACGAAATCCTTGAAGTAGTAGGAATACTGTTTTGTCTGTTTGTGTGTTTGTTTGTCTATTTGGGAATTTAGTCATTGTTTTTTTTTTTTATTGTGTTTTTATTAGCTTTATTTTATTTGTATTTTTTATGCTTCCTTTCTTTATTGTCCTCAATGTTGTTAGTCCATGTACTGTTATACATTTTCCATCATAAGGACCACAATGGAAACAAGCCTATGGGCTTTTTTGTGTTTTTATCCTTTTGAACACTTCGTGTTGATTGTTGTTGTTCAATAAAGTTTTCATTCATTCATTCAGTCTCCTCTCTGCAGTGAGTGAGTGAGTGTGTGTGTGTGTTTGTGTGTGTGTGTGTGTGTGTGTGTGTGTGTGTGTGTGTGTGTGTGTGTGTGTGTGTGTGCGTGTATGTGTGCGTGTGTGTGTGTGTGTGTGTGTGTGGCTGACCTCTGCACAGTGATCTGTAGTTGGTACAGCAGTCTCCTCTCTGCAGTGAGTGAGTGTGTGTGTGTTTGTGTGTGTGTGTGTGTGTGTGTGTGTGTGTGTGTGTGTCTGCCCTCTGCACAGTGATCTGTAGTTGGTACAGCAGTCTCCTCTCTGCAGTGTGTGTGTGTGAGTGTGTGTGTGTGAGTGTGTGTGCGTGTGCGTGTGCGTGTGTGTGTGTGTGTGTGTGTGTTTGTGTGTGTGTCTGACCTCTGCACAGTGATCTGTAGTTGGTACAGCAGTCTCCTCTCTGCAGTGTGTGTGTGTGAGTGTGTGTGTGTGAGTGTGTGTGCGTGTGCGTGTGCGTGTGTGTGTGTGTGTGTGTTTGTGTGTGTGTGTGTCTGACCTCTGCACAGTGATCTGTAGTTGGTACAGCAGTCTCCTCTCTGTAGACAGTCGTCTGAACACTGACAGGCGTAATCATCGTTCCGGATCTCTCCACAGCGCTGCTGCGAACACTCAAACCCTCCCGCTGAACACACACACACACACACACACACACACACACACACACACACACACACACACACACACACACACACACACACACACACACACACACACACAGGCACAGAAAAAAGAAACCAGAGGATTCAAGGATTAGGCTAATTTACATTCACGGTTCTCTGATATCTTTTTTCATTTTAAATGATTTAACTGAAGCATATAGTTGTGGTGTCAGAAAGGTGTGTGTGTGTGTGTTCCTCTCACCTGTCTTCAGACACTGCTGGTCGAAGTCGGAACAGCAGCTCAGGTACGTCTTACACAGGTTATCACACCTGCAGCTCGGTGGCTCCGCCTCCTTCAGCTCGAAACAACGACCCTGACACGACCCCGAGAAATCTGACACACACACACACACACAGACACACACACACACACACACACACACACACACACACACACACACACACACACACACACACACACACACACACACACACACACACACACACACAGTGGTTCGTCAGGCTGGTGCCACACACACACACACACACGGGTGATGATGAACACAGACACGTGACGGCAGTCTGACCTCTGATTGGTGGAGGAGCGTCGTCCACTTCTCCTGACGACTGACCGGCCTGGAACACGTACGCCTCACACACAGCCAGCGCCAGCACACACACCACCTGACACACACACACACACACACACACACACACACAAAATCCACAATTTTAAAAATGTTTTAGAGCTTGGCCTAACTAGAATGAAAATGTATATTTGTTATAAAAATAGAGATTTTATTAATTTCCATAAGTTTTCCAGGTAAAGAAATCTTTAAAAAAAACTACTTTTAAAATGTGGATTCTGTAAAAATCCATTTTCCACGACCGTGTGAATCCTGGTTCTTCATAGACAAATTTGTTTCAGGGGTGAAATAAAAGAGGGAAGCTGTTTAATTTTTGTTGTTTTAGCTGATTTTATAGCTTGTTTTGTTTAAATGATTTTAAAACATCTTAAGGTCTTAAAGGTTAACTAGTGGCCCTGGATGAGGCCCGAAGGCTTACTGGCAGTGATGGGGTTAAGTGTGTGTATGGGGTTAAGTGTGTGTTCAGGGTTAAGTGTGTGTTCAGGGTTAAATGTGTGTTCGGGGTTAAGTGTGTGTATGGGGTTAAGTGTGTGTTCAGGGTTAAAAGTGTGTGTTTAGGGTTAACAGTGTGTGTTGAGGGTTGTACAGGGTTAAGTGTGTGTACGGGGTTAAGTGTATGTACAGGGTTAAGTGTGTGTTCAGGATTAAGTGTGTACGGGGTTAACGGTGTGTGTTCAGGGTTAACAGTGTGTGTTCAGGGTTAAGTGTGTGTACAGGGTTAAGTGTGTGTACAGTGTTAAGTGTGTGTACAGGGTTAAGTGTGTGTTCAGGGTTAAGTGTGTGTACGGGGTTAAGTGTGTGTACAGGGTTAAGTGTGTGTACAGGGTTAAGTGGCTACGGGGTTAAGTGTGTGTTCAGGATTAAGTGTGTGTACGGGGTTAACGGTGTGTGTTCAGGGTTAAGTGTGTGTACGGGGGTTAAGTGTGTGTACGGGGTTAAGTGTGTGTTCAGGGTTAAGTGTGTGTACAGGGTCAAGTGTGTGTATGGGGTTAACGATGTGTGTTCAGGGTTAACGGTGTGTGTTCAGGGTTAAGTGTGTGTACAGGGTTAAGTGTGTTCGTGGTTAACAGTGTGTGTTCATGATTAAGTGTGTGTTCAGGGTTAACGGTGTGTGTACAGGGTTAAGTGTGCATAAGTGGTTAACAGTGTGTGTTCATGATTAAGTGTGTGTTCAGGGTTAACAGTGTGTGTTCAGGGTTAAGTGTGTGTACAGGGTTAGATGTGTGTACAGTGTTAAGTGTGTGTACCGGGTTAAGTGTGTGTACAGGGTTAAGTGTGCATAAGTGGTTAACAGTGTGTGCTCATGATTAAGTGTGTGTTCAGGGTTAACAGTGTGTGTACAGGGTTAAGTGTGTGTACAGTGTTAAGTGTGTGTACGGGGTTAAGTGTGTGTTCAGGATTAAGTGTGTACGGGGTTAACGGTGTGTGTTCAGGGTTAACAGTGTGTGTTCAGGGTTAAGTGTGTGTCCGGGGTTAACAGTGTGTGTTCAGGGTTAACAGTGTGTGTAAAGGGTTAAGTGTGTGTTCAGGGTTAAGTGTGTGTACGGGGTTAAGTGTGTGTACAGGATTAAGTGTGTGTACAGGGTTAAGTGTGTGTAAGGGGTTAACGGTGTGTGTACGGGGGTTAAGTGTGTGTACGGGGGTTAAGTGTGTGTACGGGGTTAAGTGTGTACGGGGTTAAGTGTGTGTTCAGGGTTAAGTGTGTGTACAGGGTTAAGTGTGTGTATGGGGTTAACGGTGTGTGTTTAGGGTTAAGTGTGTGTACAGGGTTAAGTGTGTGTATGGGGTTAACGGTGTGTGTACGGGGGTTAAGTGTGTGTACGGGGGTTAAGTGTGTGTACGGGGTTAAGTGTGTACTGGGTTAAGTGTGTGTTCAGGGTTAAGTGTGTGTACAGGGTTAAGTGTGTGTATGGGGTTAACGGTGTGTGTTCAGGGTTAACGGTGTGTGTTCAGGGTTAAGTGTGTGTACAGGGTTAAGTGTGTACGTGGTTAACAGTGTGTGTTCATGATTAAGTGTGTGTTCAGGGTTAACGGTGTGTGTACAGGGTTAAGAGTGTGTACGTGGTTAACAGTGTGTGTTCATGATTAAGTGTGTGTTCAGGGTTAAGTGTGTGTCATTTCCTCATCTGATCATCAGACACACTTCAATCTGATCGTGAGAATGACATCATCAAGCACTTACTGACCCATAGAGCGTTCTTACAGTAACGCTAATAGAACGTTCGTTCAATATTATCTAATCTTTAATGATGATCTCAAAGCATTTGCACAAAAACATTATTAAACATCGTTCATGAAACGTTTTAGTTCGTCTGACGTTTTTTAAATGTTACTTGTTTCAGAACGTTCAGAGAACATTCAAAAGTAACGTTCCATAATGTACGAATGATACAATGAAATGTTTCCTGAACGTTCGCAAGAGAAAACATAAAAAATGGACGTTCTGAACATTCGGAAAAACATCCTGCGTACCTCATTTAAACATATTTACATATTATTTGCGGTTTTACTGCCTCTGAATAATGACTATAATAATACAAAGTTTAATGCAATCTGACTGAATTTCATATACTTTTATATAACTTGAATGAATACGGATCTTACAGAAGAATATAAATAGACATTAATAAGATGCATTAATAATGACAGTGATTTCTGTAATGACATGCTCAGTCATTTAATATTAAAACAGGCTTTTGCATGACTTGTATTGTGTATGAATTGTTGTTCTGGAGAAGTGAACACACTGGACAGTTCAATAGTTTGTATTTACACACCAGCTTGCGAAATCTGACCTGCAAAGCGACGCACACAGAACAAACCCAATTTATTACAAAACTCATCAACTAACATCTGAGACACTTCTTCCATTGCTCGCCTCGAGTCAACGCGCATTATTACCGCAGAGAGAAAGTGTTATCATCGCAATCTTACCAGTTTTCCCACGCTCATGATTTAATGTTAATCCTGCTGAATGATCTCAGAGCTCCGCTGCTGCTGCGCGCGCTCGTGCGTCTCTGGTGCTCGTGACCCAGCGCGCGACCGCAGACGTCCACTGCGCATGCGCGGAGAATGCGCGGGAGCTCTCGGTCTCTGAGGCGATACGGCGAATAGAGCGGCAGATAAGATTAGTTATTTCATCGACCCAAAAGTCATCTAAAGTGTGAGAACTGATATTATAACACATTTTAATTATTTTATATATTTAGTTAAGCGATTGTGCCGTTTGAAGGCGGGTTAATCAGTGTGTTTCGGGTAAACTGAGCTGCTCTGACATGCCGAAGATTCCCAGAAAAACTCATCAGGAAAGAGGAAGGAGCTCCAACATGCAGAGGTTTTCTTGGAAAACTGTTCATCCATCTTGTAACGCAATAATGATGAGACAAGTGTGTGTTTTAACTGTCCTCAGGCGTGTTCCCGCACACACTGATGATTGACAGATTGTTTTGAAGCTGACGGCCTCTGATTGGACGATTTCAACATCATCCTGCCTTCCACTGGTGGAGGCTGGATTGTGTCCCAAATTATGTACTATGCACTATGTACTTAACTGTGTAGCTCAATGTAACCGTGTAGCGTATGAATTTTATATGGTTATTATTTCACATTTAACATTTGTTCAGTCTGCTAGCCCCGCCCCCTCCGCTACGACAGTTGAGTGCATGAAGTGTCCAAAATTGCTTGTTTTTCGGGTTAATTAAGTGCATCATCAGTCCAGGTGTTTAAAGTGCACTTTTTCTTTTTGGAATTTTCTGTATGAACACACCAACCTCACAGTATTTTTACTAACAAATAACATATAGTGCATATATATGAGTATGAGGACTCAAACCTAGAGAGTGGTAAAGTATAGTAGCATCCTAAATGACGCACTTATACACTACTATGTACGTATACACTATGTACTCATCCGTGTAGTGAAAATTTTATAAGGATATTTTGTCCTTCCCCTACGTAATTAAAGCTTCAACAGTTGTAATAGTGTACTAATACTTAAGGACATTTCACATCAACAACGTAATAATATCATTGTAATAGTATCATTGTGTTTATTATAAGCGTGTGGAGTTTCCGTCTCTGTTTAAAATGCATACGCTATTTAAAGCTGGGGTAGGTAAGAATGGTCTAAAAAAATATTTTTCTAATTTGTTTAAACTTTATGTATATATCAATACATAATTAAAATTTAAGTATTCTGAAAAAGAAAGTATAAAAATCGAGTGTATGTAGACCTCTAACGACTGTTTTAAAGACAGCTCATTATTTCCATTCACTCCACCCTCTCCCTTCTGGGGTCCTTCCAAAGCCACGCCCCCAAAACACATGAACGCGCGACTCCGACAGCTGAGCTGGAAGACGCATCATTTACCTGAGACAAGCGGAGAGGAAGGAGCGCAGTGCATGTAGCATCATGTCAGAATCACATGTAATAAAAAAAATCTAATTTTATCATTATGAATATAAACAAATAAGATGTATTTTAGTAGCCTACTCACTATCAAGCTATCACATCGATATTGGTAAAGTTTAAAATATATATTTTTTGATTCGCTAACGAGCTAGTTATAACTATAAGGCAAAGCTAAAAACAGGTTGCATTGATACACGTTTTTCCATTTCCATTAGTTGCACTGTGATGAAGATGAATTTCGTGTAAGATTCATAACATATAACGTTAGGCCTACTAGCTGTTAAACATGTATTTTGTTATGTAAAGTTCCCCCCACAGCGGAGCCTGCCGTGAACGCGCAGGCTAGTAAACATGCAGGGTCACCGATGACGACGGATAAACAGTTATGGCACATTCACTGGTAGGGACGAAATGCTTTACACTGACTGGCCTGCCCATACTTTGACTACAAACTTGGTCCTCAAATCATTACATATTATGCAATACATGTAATGTAACTTTATAACGTTACACTCTTTCTATGAGTTATAAATAGCTAGTAAGATAATATAACGGTAACTAACGTTGCAGTAGGCTATGTAAATAATTATTCTAGCGATATGTAATGCTAAATAAGGTTTGCTAGAACATTATTTTAGCAACATGACAAGCCAGTGAATTAGCAGGTTTCAATTGTTGCTTTGCACAGTGCGTGACATTTTATCTGTATGTTGTTATGCGGCTAGAGTTTTAACACATGGGCTCCGACGGGCTTGTTTATCGTCATCGGTCTTTTTCCGTTTACCTGTCTTTGTTGTATGAGCAGGTTCCACTCGAGAAATTGGCAGTTTTGGTTGTTTGTCCGCCATTAGCACAGCTGCTCGGCACACCGGCAATCTTTATTTTGAATGACGGTACGCGCTGTGCAAGAGAGGGGCGATCAGCGCGTACGCGAACTTGATTGACACTGCTAAGACACTCCTCCTGGCTCTCAAGCAATCAAAGGCATCTGATTGGTTCTTTACACTCGGACCGAGTGGCAGTGATTGGTCAGAGTTTTTACTGTCCTGCAGCTGCTACAGAGGTCTGATTGTTTTCATTCCTTTTTCTGAACACATAATGTATTGACTACTCTCGGGATGGAAGGACCATTTCACCCAGTATAAAAAAAAGTGTTTCTGAACAGGATTACCTACCCTAGCATTAAACTCGGGTCGATTCTGATTGGCTGTCTATGTTTTTATCGTTCTTCAGCTGGAAAAAAATCATTCTGAAAGTGATTCCAACGATATTGTTCGAGTTGTAGCATGGACTCGCTATTTTCATGGAATTAGAACGGTTTATTGTCATCCTCTTTGGTGTGAACAGGGCTTAATTATGGCCAAATTAGGAATCGCATGCTAGCATACTTCTGCTGTTTCTGCCATATATTAGAAATACTAACTACTTTCACTGTATAGAATCTGATCAAACTGTGTGAGAAAGTGTTTCATGCAATGTGCTTACTCATTATCTGATCAAAATGACAAAACTGACAGCATTTTGCGCTAAATTGGATTAAAATCACTATATTTATTTCAGAGATAATTAATGGAAGTGCTAAATCAATCTTGTGAAGTGACGAGGTAATGACACTGTAATACTACAGTTGGAAGCGCTTGTCTCTGTATACGGCACACTCTTTACAGTGAGTACACTAGTGATGCGTTCTGAACTCTGTGTTGTGTTGAGAAGCTTGTGAGTCTGTTGTTGAGTTCTGATCCGTTCTGCAGGACTCATCTGATCTCCCCTGCTGCTGTTTGAAGAGCTGGAGGCAGAATGAACGTTGACCGCAAATATTTACTCCGGTAAAAGTGCAAACGCAACAGATTTCCCACAAGTCAGAACCTGTAAAGATCCATATTGTTCCCGTCAGAGTGAGTTGGGCCTCTCTCTCTCTCTCTCTCTCTCTCTCTCTCTCTCTCTCTCTCTCTCTCTCTCTCTCTCTCTCTCTCTGATCTGTTTTCACCATGTCTTATTCCTGCACTAGAGTCTTTGAACATTTCTAGATTGAGTGGTCAGTAACTGGATTGAGTGGTCAGTAACTGAGGTGTTGGGAACTGTTGTTTCTGACCTCGTGAACCAGTTATATGACCTCTGAACTTCAGATTTTGTTCTGTTTGACGCCCACATTGATGTCAGACTGTCCTCAGGATTCAGTTACCTCACATCTCGCCAGTACACTAGTAAACAAACTGAACGATGGACTTTAAGGCAGCGGTAGGCAAACAATAAAGAGTTATGATGTTATGAATGGCTTTAATACTCACTGTTAGTGATTAATCACACCAACCTGAACCAAAACACTCACAAGTCTCGAGAATCATCCCATAATTTCATCTGTGGGTGAAGATCATTAACCAGACAAGACGACCAGATCCTCACCAGTGTAAAGGTAAATAAACTACATCACACTGTAAAAATGCAACTAAATGCTTCTTCCAATAGATGTGTGTTGATTTAGAGCATAAAAAGTTATTTTGCATGACCTGTTATTTCTTTAATTAATTTGTTAACCAGTAATCAGTCCGATCAAATAAAGATTGGATATTAAAATGTCCCTTTTATCTGTTTCGCAGGTCCTGCCTCGGGAGAAAAGGCTCTCAGCAAACTCTTTTACTTGTATACATATTTAATTGTGTGCTGTATTAGTTAGCTTTAAATCCTCAGCAGATTAATATGAGTTGTGTTGGGTTTATGCAGGAAATAGCTCAAGGAAATTACAAAATATGATGTCAACATGGCCGATGTAAATATGTACACGCACCTGCAGAGCTACAGGACTCACTTCATCTGTGGTCGGAAGTAAGTTCTTCAGTGAATTCAGTACATGATACAATCTAAAAAACACTTGTTTTCAACCCAAGGGTGGGGTAAATATCGGAAAGAACACATGTTGGGTTAATTTTACCCAGACAATTGGGTTGTTTATTCAACCCATCATACTGGGTTGATTCATTTTTACTAAAGTACTAGTTTTTGTATTTTATTTTATTAATGTTTACGGATTAACTTAAATCCTCTAAAAAATACTCAACACAACGACTGGCTTGCATGATAATTCCTTTATTTTTCATCATATTTTACAGTATAGCATATTTTATATAGTTTTGAATACATATTGCATATTTTAAGCTTGATTAACAAATATATAAACATTTAGAAGTAATTCAAGTGTAATCGACCGGTCTCTGTTGTCCAGTTTCCTCCTTAACTCCGCTGGATCTCTTGCTGGCACTTGTATCGTGTGTCAAATGTTATGCAAGGCATCAGGCGTTTCCATCCCGTGAAAAGAGCGACGTGACACTCGTTTAGTGTCCCCTGTATGTTGCTTTACATAACATTAAATTATATGCAGAACAATAATAAATTTATAGATACAAAAAATGTACACTGTACACCTGTATTTTGCCGAAGACACGCACCATTTTGACGGCGCTGCACTGCTCTCTCCTGAATGAGTCTGTTAAACGGGTATAAAGACAATAATTCTGCTTTCTGCAAATATAGATATGTAAATGTAAGCGGGTTCATTTGTGTGATGATGCTGACGTGGAGCTGTGAAGTGTTTTCAAGATCAAGGAAAACTGGATTCCTCATGACTCGAGCTCTGCCTGTATTTCAGATCCGCCAGCAGAGGGCAGTGATGATCTCACATATATGTTTTCAAACTTTTATTGGAAATTTTGTTCTCAAATTAGTTTTTTCCTGCATACAGTGGCATAATTTTATTACTAATCATCTCTGGCAGTAAACGCCCATCACAGGTGTTTATTTGTCTTATTTGTCTGATGATGATGTAAACAATCTTGGCTGAGAGTCAGGTTGGATAAGATGAAAACACAAACTCATTGGCTCAGTCTGTCGATGGCAGGATCTGACCCCATATTTCTGCTGTTACACGAGCGCCACCTGCTGCCAGAGAGTGAAAGTGCATTTTCATAAAAAAAAAAAGGAAATGTGCAAAAAGTTTGGGCACCCATTTAGTCCTAGTAACAGCTAAATGTTTCTTCTGTCTTTCTAAAAGGCCTTCCATCCTCCATATATATATATAAATGAAAGTGACTTGACTTGAGTTACAGTGTTTAGTCTTTGATCTGTTAATGGAGGAAGTGTTCTTAGCAGTGAAGCAATCAGTGACGTACTTAATTAGAAAATTAACCTGGTTTTATTATAGTAAAAGGGTAGTAACCATGTTTTTTGGTGGATTCATTACCATTTGAATAACTACAGTTTTACTACAAATACTATGGTTAAACTATGGTTAGGGTAGCAAAACCATGATTAATTTGTGGTTTAACTACAATAACCATGTAGTGTTTGCTTTTATTGACTGAACTGGCGGCAGAAGCAGTGAAGATCTTCTCTGGTAAAGGCCAAAGAGTCAAGATAAGTCTTTATTTCTTCTTTCTTCCTTCATACTCTTATTTTGTATAGTTACATTACAGTCTGCTGTTTACTGCGGGTATGTAGTTAGATTACATTCGTTTCTGTGTTTAAAATGTTTTTATTATGGAATCCAACAATTTGACAATCATTGTTACATCGCTTTTTATGATTCCTCATTATAAATGTAAGAGACAAAAAATAAATAAAAACAAAAAGCAAAACACAATGAACAAGAAAGACAGAACAGTTCCCATTACCACCCACCCCACCCTACACTGTAAAAACTAAAGGAGCCTCAAATATCCTGTCGGATACTCAAGGAACTTCAAAATGTAATTTTGGTGCCTCAAAGCTCTTTTTCCTATAGAAGGGTTACTGGAGGAGCACTGACAATCTTTGAGGTTCTTGCTGGAACTTATGGGATCCTTTAAGCACTTTGTATTTACTTCAGAGGTTCTGGAGTCACCTTTTCATTACCATGAGACCTTGAAGTGCTTTGGGGGAAAATAGAGGAACTTAAATGCGATAAAAGGGTTATTGGAAGATCTTTTAACATTTAAGTGGTTCCTGGAAGATCTCTTATGTTAAAGCCAGCATCTGGAGGAACCCAGTGGTTCAGTGAGGCCAGAATTAGATTATTATTCTATTATTAATAATTATTATCCTATTATTATTATTATAGGCTACTTAAGTTTGATTCAGTATACATACCCAGGTGAAAAAGACGTACTATTAAATGTATTAAAAATGTACTTGAGTGTGTTTTTAGTAGACCTACAATACAAATATACTTTAATGCATTTTTATTATTATTATTATAGGCAAGTTTGATTCAGTATACATACCCAGGTGAAAAAGATGTACTATTAAATGTATTAAAAATGTACTTCAGTGTGTTTTTAGTAGACCTACAATACAAATATACTTTAATGCATTTTTAATACATTTAACAGTAACCTAGTCTTTTTCACTTGGGTAGCTTACATATATTTAGTATAGGCCTATTTTATTAAGTAATTTAAACCTTAAACAACAACACTAAATAATAATAATAATATTATATGAAGAAGAAGAAGCAGGAGGAGAAAAGTGTTTATTCTGTCACGAAACTGCTGCTATTCCTCTGCTGTCGTCGCTTCAGTAGCCGCGTTTCCACTGTCGGGCCAGGGCCGGGCCAGGGCTTTAAACGGGCCGTGCCGGTATAATAGCCTCGGGCCAATAGCACCGGGCATGCGTTTCCACTGTCGGGCCAGAAGCTCCACAGCGCTTCACTAAAACACGCCCGTAACACGCCTCTCTGGGACAAAGTCACACTAACCCATTATTTCACCAACAAATGGAAGTTTTATCAGAAAACTAATCAGAAATCACTGGAAACAGCGCTGAAAACAAACACGATAAAAGCGGCCGTTTGCTAGCTTTTTTTGTTTGTTTGTTTAGCAGCTACTTTAATATTAAAAACCCAAGCATCGATGTTTTACCACAGGTTTACAATAAAAAGTGATACACTGATCATAATGAATTAATTTATGTAAAAATTGCACATTAGTCACTCAGAAATAAATTACCGTTAGGTCTATTTCACAAAAGAAAGAGGACACACTTACTTTTTCAGTCGCGTCTGTTTCTTTATCTGGTAGCCTAACTTAGTTAACGTTACAGGATTTAGCCTACATCACATTTAGAAAAAATGATAATTTCTACAATTATATGCCATACGACCTGAGGAGCTTTAGCACTCTCTCGACTCCCATACAGATATTTTCAGTCAGAGAAGCTCCCGGAAAAAAAAGTTACTTTATTTTTTTATAGTCCGGTTTAAAGAGACGAGACGTAGGCTATGACAGATAAAATAAAAACATGACTGTGATAACCTTTAAGATTGGTCTGATTTCTTCAAGCGTTCGCTATGTTGTTTTTTTTACTATGCGTATCTTCAAGCGTTTACTATGTTTACTATGGTAACGGCTAGCGCGCATAGTCTTTTGCATCACAAACAGAAGGCATTCAAACATGAACGCGATTTAAATTATTTTATTTTTAAGTCTTAAATGCTGACAGAATCATCCGGCGCTGCCGTCTCCCAACGGTAAACTCCTCCTCTGTTGGTAACCACTCCTCTAGCCCGAGCTGGCCCGCTTTGGCCCAAGGTATTCAACGGGCCAGAAATCCTGGCCGTTGGCCCCGAGTAAGCCCCGACCAAGCCCCGGAAGTGACAGTGGAAACGCGACTGGCCCTGGCACGCACTAGCACGGCCCGGCCCTGGCCCGACAGTGGAAACGCGGCTAGTGATCCTCGCGCTGCTCGCGCGCAACAAAGCTCAGCTGATCGACGTCATCGGGTTTGAAGTAACGGCTCCTCTCATCAAAGCTTCCGCCGTTTATTCGGCTCTCCATTACAAGGTTTGTAAACTCGCCAAATAAATATAAATACAGAGTCTACTCACTATATATTTAAACACACATATATATACTAAATTTATTATACATTACTACGTTTTTACAGTGTTTACCACTCGTTTATTGCACAGTATCTGGTAACGTTATGAAGGTTTTAGCCGCGATGCTAACTACGTTGATCTTAATATGAACAAATGGAAATGATTGACTTATTGTCTTAGATTGATTTAGTCATTCAATTCAACATATTTTGTTCAACTGTGTCTTCAAATTGCTGGTATAGCCTAACTAATTTAGAAAATTCTCTGATTCTTGGCGTTTGTTATGAATAACAAAAACAGGTTATAGTTTGGTCTTTTTTTGTTTAGCCTAACTTTACTACAGGTGCCCTCATTCTCTCAAATACCATTTTAAAGCCATTTACTGGTCAATAAATATTATGTTGTGAATAATCAGCTTAGTTCTTTTGTTTCCCCAGAACAACCATTACATTTCTAAAATAATCTGAACATTTCAGTGGCAACATTGAATTACAGTAAGTACCTGCACCACATGCAGTACTTTATTACTATGAACTTTCTCTGTGTGAAATTGTATTGTTTGACTGTGTACTTGTGTTTTTTAATCAGTTATTCTCTGAAAATCTTTTCTCATGATCTCAAATCCCATTCATGTAAAATATCCCAGGTTTGGTTCACAAATAATGCTATGCATTTTTTCTTATATCTTTATCATTTGCATTTGAATATAAGACATTTTAACTCTGAATTATAACTTCAAGTTTAGTCTTTTTCGACAAAAAAAAAAAAAAAAAGGAAAAAGCTATTAGGCTTCTGAAGACTTACAACACAACCCATAACACATGAGTTGTGAACTCATTGATTATTTTTAGGATCTTTTCTGGGACATTTTTGGAGCAGCTTAACCATTTTTACATAAATTGTTGCATTGAATTGAACTAGACAAGAGTACATAAGAATGGTTTCATGAATGATTTACACATTTTTTTTCTGCTTGTGTTTCATGCAGTGAAATTGAACGGTGACTGGGGTTGCATTATGCCTGAGATCTGCTTTTGGGTTCCACAGACAGAAAGTCAAACAGGTTTGGAACGTCACAAGGCTGAGGAAATTATTTAAATTTCACAACTATCACTTTAATAACATTACTAACAGTAAATTTTGTACTTTGCAGGGATCTCGGTAAGCTGAAATACAAGTTTGATCAAGAATAAAAATCCTCCTGTAGACCTGAAAATCATTGAAGTGCCTGGACCATCCACCAGAGAAGAGGAAAAACAAACGGAAAACGATGCTGTACCTTTTCACTTTTCTAACTCGTTAAGTACCTCACACCAACTTGGTCCCATAGTGACATTTTTGACCACAAACGAAATTGCTGATCGTGTGGATTCTTAGTGAAATGACTGGAATTCACCAGTGAACATTCACAGAACAACAGATCATTTTACTGCACCTTAATACTGTTTCCAGGTCGAAGCCTCTACTTCCTCTATCTTGTTTCATGAGAATACTCTACAACCATTTATGAACACTGTTGATTCAAGTCACACATTTAAGCTTTTCAAAAGCCATAGTGTACATTACAGTCTCCAGTCTAATGGCATCCCAGACTTAAACATTTTATGATTCAAAATAGCTGAATAACTAACCATCTGAGATTTCAGTATAGAGATAAAGGTTACAGCACAATGAGTGTATATTAGCACTGTTGTTTGTTTTTGGCATCTGATAAAGCTTTTGGACTTGGAAACAGTGATGTCAGACTAACCATCGGACTGAAACACAAATGTTTTAAAGTTAAGTATGATGGACATTTTTTTAATTAGTTCAAATGTAATTTTTTTACATTGATTTATTTCGTGGAACATATGTGTTTCCATGCATTTTGTTGAGATGTCTTTTCTTGTTTATCTATTGTATATACATGGTTGATTATGTTGCTTATGTATTATACTATTTTTTTTGTGTAGTCATTGATATTAATCTGTAGTTAGCTTTTTTCCCCATGTGCATGGAAGTGTATGTATAAAAATGAATATCAAATATGTAATAAACAATTCTTATTTTGTATTTGGTTCAATTTGTTTATTATAATAGAAGTCAAAGGTAACCATAGTAACAACATGAAATTAAATATAAAAAAAAAAATGAAATTTGGTTCCTGGAGGCACCCAAAGTGGTTCCACACAGTGCCTAATATAAGAGTTCCTCAGGAAACCTGTGTGGATCCTCAGAGAACCGGCCCTTTTTAAAGGGTGCCTAGAGGATCTACAGACGGTTCCGCCGGTGTGGCGAAGTGAAGAACCCCAAAAGGTTCCTCCAGGCACCTTTTATTTTTACAGTGTAGGGACTCAAGTCATATCACACTAATGGGACAATCAATGCTACACACTTAGCCTACTTAAACACCCCAACTTAACCTATCTGGACCAAATCTTATCAAATGGTGTAATAACCTAACCTAACAGATGTAATAACCTAACCATTTCATCCAACCACATTTTAACTGTAGGGACTTTGATGTGCTTCCAAAACTTTAGTATTAGTTTCCTTGCAATAAGAAGTCCATAGGACAACAACTGTTGTTGAGATTTTTGAGAAGTAAGGTTATCTGAGAATCCAAAGATCACCACAAGTAGACCAGGCTCTAATTCAACATGTAATATTTCTGACAGAGCTTGAAAATATTAGTCCAGAATTGAGTTAACTTAGAGCATAACTATGCAAGAGTGTGGCTTCCTCTGTCTGACATTTATCACATATTGGGAAAACACCTGAAAAAATTCTATGCAGCTTTGATTAGAGGAATGAAGTTGATGAATAATCTTAAATTGAATAAGGCAGTGCCGAGAGTTAACAGAGCATTTATGAATATTCTCTAATGCATTAACCCATAACTCGTCACTTATCTCCTCCCCCGTTTCCTGCTCCCACTGTAATCTTATACCCTGTGTAGCGTGGACTTGTGGATAGTAAAGAGTTATACAGTAGAGAAATCAAGTGACTAACCCCACATCCAAGCCCTAAGTTCATCAAGTTCAGCAGAAGAAGCCTCCTCAAGACAAGGCAAATGCTTTCTCACGTAGTCCCTGAGCTGCAAATATCGGAAAAATGTGTTTTTATGCAAAGTGTATTTTGCCTGCATCTGACTAAAGAAGACAAAAGAACCATTGATGAATAGGCCCCCAATAGTTTGCATACCCATGTCTCTCCACTTTGTGAAAACAGAGTCCATTATAGAAGGAATAAATGAGGGATTCCCTCCAATTGGTAAGAGGAAAGATAAGGACTTTATTACAAATTTCGATTTAATCTGCATTCAAATGCGAATAGTACTATGGATTATACAATTATGATTGAGCTATGAGCTCCTCAAACTCAGTGCAGAATGAGTCTTAACCCTATAAAGCTGCTGTATTAAACTCCATACATGATCAACACTTCACTGATAAACCTGTCAATCTCCTCCAGTCCTTCTGTGTCTGACTGATCGTTTACAGACACAGCCTTCGAAGACCCTCCTTCAGCTCGAGCTTCTGCTGTCAAATCTGCACTGATTTTAACAATGAAACGTGAGAATAACTTTGATATTGCTAGTAATATTTCAACTGGACTGAAGCAGGTTTACTTGATTATCATCATTTATTATAAAAATCCGGGCCAGCCTAAACCAGTCTCTTATATCAGCAGGTTATGACAATGTAAACCACAGATTATTTCCATCATCATCATCATCATCATCAGTCAAATATGTCCTGAAGAACTGGAGTTTGTCAGTAGGGTTTATCAGAGTATACAGGAGTACAGTATTACTGCAGTAAACGCCCATCACAGGAGTGTTAATGTGTGTGTTTCTCATGTCTGATGATGGGTTTCTGTTTCCTATAAAGGAGAGATGTGCTGCTCCTGAGGAAAATAAAATAAATCCCACAAATTCTTTTCATCATCATCACTGCAACATGTTTATAAAAATGGGAGTGTCACGTAAGAGTTTCATTATATAGGAAACAGAAACACACTTTATACCTGCGGCGTCTTGAGAAACACAGTAAACCTGATTTAGATTTATGCAAGAAATGTTTATTAGTTAATCAGTGATTCAGCAAACGAGACGGAGGAACAGTTTATCTGCTGTTATGTGAGATTACATGTTAGCTGCTTCACAACATGTTTTTACATTTTTAAAATAAATGTAGAGAAATTATTATTTTAAAGACAGACCCAGTATAGTTTCTTCATATTTCCTAGTTATCAGATTATATTTTTATTGATGATCTGATTTGCTGCTTAAATATTTAAGGCTTTGAACTGGACAAACATTCATCAGTTTGTGTTTTTAAGAATGTGATCAAGTGGATAAACATGAATCTGATTCATAATCCTCAGATTTGACCTAGAACTTGATCATATTTATGTCTTTTGATCTATTATAATTCTCAACTTGGGCAATGTTGTATATTATGGCATAAATATAAATAATTTGCTGATCACTTTTCAACAAATTAGACGTTGTTGAACCCTTTTCTTTGACTGGCATCAGAGTTGGTGTAGGAGTGTTGTGTGTAAGTTTCACTTTAGAGGAAACAGAAACTCTAGAGAAACACAAGAACACAAATACAGAAACAGAAAGAGAAACTGTTCATTTATTAGCATGTAAGATGACGTATTAATAACATCATTGGATGTTATGAACCGGTTTAGTTTGGACCCAGAGAACAGGGAACGTTCCCTCAAAGATATGAACTAACATTCTTACAGTAACATCTGGTCTTTAATAATGTTCTCAAAACACTAGCACCAAAACATTATTTATACATCGATCATGGAGCGTTTCTTTTCTAACACGTTTTAGTTAAATGTTTAAAAAAACTGGAGAAAACATTCAGACATAACATTTTCATAACTTCATGGGAACATTAGAAAAACGTGATTAGAACATATTTTTGTCAGCCGAGGAAATGTCATGGGTTTGTGTCCAGAAGAAAGTGAACTGGTTGAATGAGTTTGATTTCAGACACTTGAGTAATTTGATCTCTCACTCTTGGCATTGTTCAGATCCTGAAAGCATTAAGATGAACATTGTTATGAATCATGATTTGCATCGTCATAACCTCAAAGGGTTGGGCCTTATCAGACTATAAATGAGAAGTCATTTAACAGCTTTTCACTTTGCATGATACATCAAACCACTTGCTTTAGGAAAAGTGAATTTTATTACAAAAAGGTCCCGGGGCAGGAGTTAATCTGGCATACAGGTCTATCGGCGGAGTGACTGAACTGTAGGCCGACATACAGAGTCTCTCCATCTGAGAGAAAGTAGTGTCTTGGTGGCTCCTGCCCCGGGAACTGCTAAAAAAAAATTATATGGTAAGTTATATGATCTGATTGAGTTAGTTTGGATTACAGTGCTTGATGTTTAAACTGCATACTTACGGTTTTCTGCTAATTTATCCTTTTCTAATTCCTCATTTCCATTATAGATGAATAAACAACCGACTATGAATGACGATTCTACTATAGAAATGGACTTTGCGGTTCCATCAGTTGAGAGAAACTGTGACTCTTTCCTGAGAGCGGTGAGTTACATCTCTCTGAATTACTCTTGCTAGTGTACATGCACCACTTCTGTTTCAATCGGACTGAATTCATTGATGAATCTGAATGTAGTGTTTACATGAACACTAAACATGTATGCGTTTATATTTCACAAGCTTCAAATCAGAATAGATATTTTGACATGCAGACTTAATATTTATCCATTTCTGGTCATAATTTTGAGATAATGAGCGTATGAGCCGTTGTGCCGCTGCTGATATTGATCACGCAGTAAAACTGCCCAAAGCCAGTCGTGTGTGTGTGTGTGTGTGCGTCTGAAGCAGTGCTGGAGGGCCGTCGTCCTGCTACACTCCACACACACAGAAGAGGAGGATTATAGGAGGACAAGACACTCGTTTATACCACACTTTATTCAACAGGAGAACAGCTCGTTCAGCGTGTCATTATGCTATTTCAGCGTCATCGCACATGCGCAGTCCTTTCAGTTTCGGTTTTCAATCCGATCAAGTGTTTACATGTTCTCTTGACTGGATTAAAAAAGGAATAAACCACTCCTTTTAATCCGATCGAAATTTCATTGGGATTGAGCTCAGTCGGATCGATTAAGGCGTTTACATGAAGGCTTTTCAGTCCGATTGAGCCGTCAATGCGATTACTAACGGATTATGTGGTTGCATGTAAACATAGCCAGTGTAGAATAGAATCAAAGTCCAAATTGCCTTTTACTTCACTGCAAAAAATTATGATGACTTAATATCTTCAGTCATTTTGCTTCTCCAGTAAATTAAGAATGTTTAGATATTTGTGCTGGAAAACAAACCTAAACTAAACTAAACACAAGTTTAATTCTAAAGTCCTACAGAAGATAGTAAGATATCAGTTTCTTATACAAATAGTGGCTAATAAAGAAACATAACAGGAATTTGAGAGAGTAAGTGTTCATAAGTGACCCTCAGCTTTATTTTCTCAGCTTGTTCACTTGCTATTGGCCACCTCCATCAGCCAATCAGTGTTGCCATGGTTTTATTTTTATTGTCCTGCATGATTAGTCAGATAAGATTTACAGCTCAGCAGAGCTCGGCTCAATAAAGCCTGTGCTGAACTGAGTGCTCACGGTTTTCTGGTTTCATATTAAACTGTATTAGAGAGTCAGCATTACAGTGAATAAAATCTGCAATTACGTAATAAAAAAGCACAGTATATCCACATGTGACCGAAGACCGGACCCAGACAGTAAGAAGAGATTTTTGCGTTTTTTTTAATTAAGGTTTATTCAAATGGTAGAATTTAAAAGGTAGAAAGTTTAAAAGTGTGTTTTTTAACCATTTAGCCAAATGATTAAATTAATGGAATCAGCTAAGGGTGAATCACAACAACCAGGAGACATGAACCCTATTACCTCATCATCCAGCCCCGTCTGAAAACAGGCTTTGAGAGTAGTGTTGCTCAAACCCACCAGGTCGGAAAACTCTAAAAACTCCTCCACATATCATTCCCGAGGACAACCATCCCGACGGAGGGAAAATCTTCAGCCATTTTCTGGAGCTCGTTCCATTGTTTGTTGGTTCTGTCTTCTGTCACAGTATGTGGCTGATAACAAAGAGCATGACGAAGGAGATACTCAAAATAGTCTTTAATTGTAAATTTCACTAAGGAAATATACAGGAGATAACTTGAAGAACTGAATAACTTACACTAACACAGTGGTTCTCAAAGTGCTGTACACTGGCTCCCTCTAGTGGTACGCTGAGGAATCGCTGAATGTTCAACAGACATTTAAATTCACATAAGTACAAAAAAAAAAAAAAAAAAACATTTAGAATTTGTAAAATACACACTGATGTCTATGGCAGCGGCAATAATAATAATTTCCATTATAATTAGACAACACGTTTTATTCATATCAGATGTACATTGTGTAAGTAACTTAAAAGTTAACTCTATTCTTCACCCAGTTCACTCACCGGCCACTTACTTTCATGCATTTCGGGAGAAGTGGATGAATTCATGTGTTGTAAATCCAACAGATCCGACTCTCTGAACAGCAGCACAACATGACGGCGCATATAGCTCAACTAACGCGATCGTTGTAAAGGTGTTTAAACAACAAAACACGTCCACTTGCACATATTTGACAATCGGAATATCTGATATTTCATGCCATAGCTAACAAATATGTGAATATTTTGAATAAAATAGGAATCAGTCATTCAGCGCTATTGTGGCTGCGGTGTCACGTGACGAGCAATGATGCATCACCACGGAAACAATAAAGTGATCACTTTAAATAACGGTCGCCTAAAAACTTAGAGGGGTCAAACTTAGAGCCAAATATTTTCTGAGGTGGAACTTGGTGTAAAAAGTTTGAGAACCACTGCTCTAACACATATGAGACAGGAACATGAACTAAACAAAACAGGGAGTACTTATACTAGAACTAAACGAGGAACCTAACGAGTTAATTAACAAGGGCCAGGTGAATAAGATGAACCGAAGAAACGTGAAAACAGGGTCAACTGAAAACAAGCAAACAGAAGGTGAACACAATAAATACAAAGATAGAACAGACTCTGACACTTTTGATTTTAACAGTGTAGGGGAGAGTGGGGTAAAGTGAGACATTTTTTACATTTGTTCCCCTCTAAGCGAGCTAAAATGATATATCAGTCAAATTTACACATTTCCCATTAATTCAGGATGTTTCCTAGCAATGGAAATTATTAGAATGTATTCAGGACGAAGGGCAGTGAAAATATGATTGTTTTTAAAAAAGTGGTCTTGTGTCTCACTTTACCCCAGCTTAGGGGTAAACTGAGACAGACCAGAGAAATCAACGGGGTAAAGTGAACCAGCTGGGGGTAAACTGATCCGCTTACTTTTTCCACTCTGAAACTTCCACAACAACACATGTTGTAAAAGTAAGAATCTTGACAGCTAGCTTGGCAACCACACATTCCAGAACTAATGTCGGACTAGTAACAGAATCATGGGGATTGGTCAATTAAGCAAATTTTTTTGATGACCCACCGGTGCGCATCTAAGTGAAGGTGCAACGCCCTTGGCGTGATAAGGGTGAATGGCACGCTGGAGGAAATTCCTCCTAAAAAAAAAAGAACTATGTCCAAAATATTGTGACACATTTGGAAGGTCAATGCATTTAGACCTGGCCTGTCCTGGGCCAGATTCGGATTTGTCCGCCACCGCTGGAGCTCTGTCTGGAGCAAAGTCGGTCCTAAAACAGACCTTTAGGTCTTTGTGGAGGAGGGACAATGCTCCACTTGGACAAGGAACACGGACCAGAGAACCGTGGTGGTCAGATCGGGTGGGGAAACCGCCAGAGGAGCGCACCCTCTCCTTCGGGCCGTTAAGTCGGGGTGCCCGGTCGATTGGAGCTTCGGATGTGCCTGGGAACGGTCCCTGCCCGCTCAAGTGGGAGCTTGCTCCTCCCTGATTTGCGCATCGATACGAGACCTCGGGAGACTCAGATAGCCTGTCTGAAACGGATGTCTGCAAAGGCGTGGGGGGGGTTAGTTGGGGCCCCCCTGGCACGCCTTAAGAGCCGAACTTCGCCCTGCGCCTCCTCCCACTTTGAAAGTACCCTTCCCAGCCTAGATCCAGATGCCTCCCGCAGATGGTTCCTCACGCACCCTATGAGTGGCCGTGTCGTCTCGAGCCCAGGCCCGAGTGGAGGGAGACCCTTGTGTAGGGAGCCTGCGCATCGCGGTTCACCATCCGGGGCTTCTCGGTTGATCCCGAACCGTCCGGGGCTTCTCGGTTGATCCATAGGTAAAACGTATGCTTGTCGAATGGTCGGCCTTGGTAAACGGCGAAGCGACTCCAGGGGCTTGAGACACCCCTGGAGAAAAAGGAAGGTCCTCCTCCGAAAACAAAAACGGACAGTGTCTGTGAGGTTGCAGATGGACGAGATTCCCATGCTGACTTTACTCCCTAGCAGGCTACCAGGGAAAGTGCGGAGCTCTTGTCGGAGCGACCTCGGTCCTAAAACGAACCTTGGGGGTTTTGTCGAGAAGAGGACAAATGCTCCATTAGGACAAGGTTAGAGGGAGAAGGTGCTCCACCTCTTTGCCTCAGCTACTGCACCCCAGGCTACTGATTTTGCTTCCCCCTTCTCTTTTTGATGGCTTTTCTACAATGTTTATGACATTAAAAATAAAACATGTCATGTAATATTACGTTAAAATATGTTTAAGACTAAACTTAACTTGGTCCTCATGTCTCACTTTACCCCAAAGCATTTGTCTCACTTTACCCCACCGCCACATTTTAGAAAAAAACGATCTCTCTTAGCAATTCAGGCTTATCTTCAGCTAGCATCATCACATGGTTTTATATGTTGGTAGTTGATCAACATGTATGATATAAGTTTTTCTACCTGAATCAATTTGCTTTGGCACAACAGTTGATTAAGTTGACAGCAAGAAAATTTACTTTTACATGCAAAAAAAATATTTTTGTGAAAAAAACATGCTTACTACAGCACCATGAGGTCCTCTCCTTCATGGCCAAAGGGTAAATGAGAGGGGCTTGAAAACATAATGTTCAAATGACCAAAATTGTGTTCCATTGCCTAGATACAGGGGGTGTCTCACATTACCCGATGTCTCACATTACCCCGTTCTCCCCTATTAGTATGATGTAGAATTATTGTTCATTCTTAATTCAACTAAAGAAGTTACCTAATGTTAAAGGGATAGTTCACTCACCCTGAAGCCAGCCTAGGTGCACATGACATTCTTCTTTCAGGCGAATACATTTTTTATATAAAAAAAATGTCCTGGATCTTCCAAGCTTGATAATGGCAGTGAATGGGTATATTTTTCCGGAAGTCCATCAAAGTGCATCCATCCATGATAAAAGTGCATCTATCCATCATAAAAGTGCATCTGTCCATCATAAAAGTGCATCCATCAATGATAAAAGTGCTCCACAGGCTCTGGTGGGTTAATAAAGACCTTCTGAAGTGTAGCGATGCGTTCGTGTAAGAAAAATATTCATATTTAAAACTTTATCGACTAAAATAACTAGCTTTCGGCAGACGGCCTACAAAAGTCGGCTCCTCCCACATTTCTCTTTAAAAAATTGTAGTTTTAGACTGCTAATTCGTGACTGGAGTTTTGTTTTGCTCTATCCTCTGCGCTTCCGCCTTCGTCATTACGTCATGCGGCGGGTCAAGTGTTACTCTTTGGCCGTAAATCGATGCGTACGGCCGTCTGCTGGAAGCTAGTTATTTTAGCCGATAAAGTTTTAAATATGGATATTTTTCTTACACGAACACATCGCTTCACTTCAGAAGGCCTTACTTAACCCCTCATAGTCGTGTAGAGCACTTTTATCATGGATGGATGTACGTTGATGGACTTCCAAAAAAATATACCCATTCACTCCCATTATCAAGCTTGGAATAGCCAGGACATTTTTTTTTATATAACTGCGATTGTATTCGTCTGAAAGAAGAATGTCATATACACCTAGGATGACTTGAGGGTGAGTAAATCATGGGTTAATTTTCATTTTTGGGTGAACTATCTCTTTAACTAATAAAACATTATTGTAAAGTGTTACCAACATTATTTATACATTGTTCATGGAACACTTTTTTTCTGACAGCAAAGGTGCCAAGCTTCAGAGGGCAGACCCCTCCGGGGGAGACGGTTTCTACCTCACAATACAGTGCTCACCTCCCCTCGTGCCCTCAGGGGGCCGTTCTGCCAACCCCACCACCTTGTGTGCTTCGGGTGCAGCGGTTCCCAGCGAGCACATGTCCCAATGTTCCTGTCGCTCCCTCCACGGAGGGCTCTAGAGTAGTCAGGTCTGTTGTTCCCAGCCGGTTCGCTGCTTCAGGGCACTGCACTTGCTGCTCAATCTATACCAGAGGCCAGTCACGAGAGACTGGTAGCCTTTGTAGTTTTTTTAGCAGAGTGGATACTACTGCCAAATATATCTCGATGGGTCCTTTCGAGACAGTCGAAAAGGGCTACACCATTCAGTTCAGGTCTCGCCCGACCCGGTTCAGTTGGGTCCTACCCTCAGTGGTGGGCCCCAAGCAGGGTCTGGTCATGGAAGGCCCTGCTGGCCAAGGGGGCCATAGAACATGTCCCGGGTTATACAGCCGGTACTTTATTGTTTAAAACAAGGATGAGGGGATTGCGTCCGATTCTAGATTCTAAACTTATTCTGAAGCAAATCGTGTCACAAATCAGGTCCGAGGACTGGTTTGTCGAGATAGATCTAAAGGATGCATACTTCCATATATCCATCCTTCCACAACCCAGGAAGTTTCTGAGGTTCGCTTTCGGGGGCTGTCGTAGATTTTTCCCTAAACCTTATTTATAAAACCTTATTGTAAAGTGTTACCAACATTATTTATACATTGTTCATGGAACACTTTTTTTCTGAAACATTTTTGTTGAATATTCATTTAATGTTTTTTAAATGTTAAAATGTTTTTCAGGTGCCAGACGTTCAGGTAGCAGACATTCAGGTGCCAGACGTTCAGGTGCCAGATGTTCTGATGCCAGACGTTCAGGTGCCAGATGTTCTGATGCCAGACATTCAGATGCCAGACATTCAGGTGCCAGACGTTCAGGTGCCAGACGTTCAGGTGCCAGACGTTCAGGTGGCAGACGTTCAGGTGCCAGACGTTCAGCCAGACGTTCAGATGCCAGACGTTCAGGTGCCAGACGTTCAGCCAGACGTTCAGCCAGACGTTCAGGTGCCAGACGTTCAGATGCCAGACGTTCAGATGCCAGACGTTCAGGTGCCAGACGTTCAGATGCCAGACGTTCAGGTGCCAGACGTTCAGCCAGACGTTCAGGTGCCAGACGTTCAGATGCCAGACGTTCAGGTGCCAGACGTTCAGATGCCAGACGTTCAGGTGCCAGACGTTCAGATGCCAGACGTTCAGATGCCAGACGTTCAGGTGCCAGACGTTCAGATGCCAGACGTTCAGGTGCCAGACGTTCAGGTGCCAGACGTTCAGGTGTCAGAAGTTCAGATGCCAGACGTTCAGGTGCCAGACATCCAGGTGCCAGACATCCAGGTGCCAGACATTCAGGTGCCAGACATTCAGGTGCCAGACGTTCAGGTGCCAGACGTTCAGGTGCCAGACGTTCAGGTGCCAGACGTTCAGGTGTCAGAAGTTCAGATACCAGACGTTCAGATGCCAGACGTTCAGGTGCCAGACATCCAGGTGCCAGACGTTCAGCCAGACATTCAGGTGCCAGACGTTCAGATGCCAGACGTTCAGGTGCCAGACGTTCTGGTGCCAGACTTGAATGATGATTTAACTATAGGAATGAACTTTGCGGTTCCATCAGTTGAGAGAAACCATGATTCTTTACTAAGAGTGGTAAGTTACAACTTTGATCTCTCTGAATTACTCTTGCTCTCATTGTAGAATCAAAGTCCAAATTACCTTTTGCTTCACTGCAAAACATTATGACTTCATATCCTCAGTCATTTTGCAATAACCAACCAAGAAGCAAAAAAACGATAATGAATTTACAATCTGTTCAGATATTGAGTTGGCTCTTACAGTACTGTTATACATTTAAATGTTTAAATAACTTTCTATTGTTTGAGGATAACATTAAGGTTGAAATCATGCTAACAATTGGCTCTGATTCCTCTTTTCCATTATAGCTAATAAGTAAGAGAGATGAGATGAGAAGAAAGAGAGAAAGAAAGCGCTTAAAGGCCAGAAGGTAAAAAAAACAAAACATATGTTTTGATTACTGTAACATCTATGTTCTGTTTTAGTTTCGTTTTCTCTCTGTTTTCCCTGTTCCCGTTTGTTTGTTCTTATTAGTTTCACCACAAAAAACACACACAAAAAAATCATAATAATGGCAAATGAACAGCATTTCAGGAAGTGTGTTCATCCCTACCCACGTTATATCACGGGTGGGCATAAATATGTTACTGTATGCTGTTTGTTTGGGTGCTCAGTCAGTCAGCTCTTGTGGGGGCTGAGTGGGGCACTCTTTAAGGAGGGCCTCGGGTCCCGCTTCTGCCAAGGCAGAGTAGTGGCTCAAGTCGTGGGGTTAGAGCTGAGCCCTGCCCTTTCTCTGCCCTCACCTGCCAGGTCCAGTGTTTCTGTGGTTATTTCTGCCCTGAGTGAAGCACCGGTACTGCAATTATCCAGTTCTGAGGAGCTGGATGTTGTTAGTATTGAGACAGGAGACACTGAAGACTCGCCACTTTAGACTCCCGTATATGAGGAGCTTGTGGAGGTTGTCACTCGCGCCGTAGCCAAATTAAACATCGAGTGGCTTGCCGAGAAATAGGAGCTTCGTCAGAAAAACAGTTAGTCGAACGCTTTCTGCCATTACGTGCACAACCTCCACGTCGGAGCTTGCCATTATTTGCTGCTCGCAGACGAAGTCCTCAAAGGGCAAAACGGATCTGAGGGCCGTTATTGCTTCCAAGAGGGCTTCGTCAAATTAAAAGTCCTGACAGCAAAGGTGCCAAGCTTCAGAGGGCAGACCCCTCCGGGGGAGACGTTTTCCACCTCACAATACAGTGCTCACCTCCCCTCGTGCCCTCAGGGGGCCGTTCTGCCAACCCCACCACCTTGTGTGCTTCGGGTGCAGCGGTTCCCAGCGAGCACATGTCCCAATGTTCCTGTCGCTCCCTCCACGGAGGGCTCTAGAGTAGTCAGGTCTGTTGTTCCCTGCCGGTTCGCTGCTTCAGGGCACTGCACTTGCTGCTCAATCTATACCAGAGGCCAGTCACGAGAGACTGGTAGCCTTAGTAGTTTTTTTAGCAGAGTGGATACTACTGCCAAATATATCTCGATGGGTCCTTTCGAGACAGTCGAAAAGGGCTACACCATTCAGTTCAGGTCTCGCCCGACACGGTTCAGTTGGGTCCTACCCTCAGTGGTGGGCCCCAAGCAGGGTCTGGTCATGGAAGGCCCTGCTGGCCAAGGGGGCCATAGAACATGTCCCGGGTTACACAGCCGGTACATTATTGTTTAAAAAAAGGATGGGGGGTTGCGTCCGATTCTAGATCTATGCCAACTAGAATGCTCTGTAGTGAAGCTCAAATTCAAGAAACTTATTCTGAAGCAGTCACAAATCAGGTCCGAGGACTGGTTTGTCGAGATAGATCTAAAGAATGCATACTTCCATATATCCATCCTTCCACAACCCAGGAAGTTTCTGAGGTTCGCTTTCAGGGTCTGCCGTAGATTTTTCCCTAAACCTAACTATTTGGGGGTCTCCAATAGACACCCAATTGATCTCACCTGGGGCATCTCCAAATCAAAATCAACACCCAATACCTTTATACTCTAGTTCTGACATCTTCAGTCGACAAGTGGCCGAGTTTTCTTACCCTAACTAAATTGCTTCCCAACTAACTTACTTCCTGCACAGGAATAATCGGCAAACAGACATCAGCAAATGTCCTTTAAATGCTTTAATCACGGCCGGAAGAGTTCCCGAGCAGTTCTCAGGGAATCTCTCCCAAGGAGAATCAAGGCCGGAGGATCTCAGACAAATTCCATTGAGAATCCCACCAGCTAAAAGAATACAACAGTTTTAATAGAATAAGGAGGTATGGCAAACATGTCATGCTGCATTACATAATTTCCCCACAATTTGATTGGTTTTCATAGACAAACCCTTCTCTTACCAGGTAAAGCAAACTTTGTTTTAATGATTACTTCATTGTTAATCACAAGGTTCAAATTTAGTCATATGTCTAGTTTCAATTCCCATATTTGTTATTTTTACACTCACACAACCAAAGTCAAACGGGTATGGCAACACAACATACAACATTCAAAAACACAGGACAGAACGTTTTAGTACATTGTGTTTCAAAGTGTTATCATGTTAGGCCTGAAAAAGGAAGTAAGGTTAGATGTTAGAGACATGGTTAGTTTAATATACAATTTACTATTTTATCTATTAAAAATCCACCACAGGGTGAAGCGTACCAATATCGTGTTCTTCCTTTCGGCCTAGCTTTATCATCCCGCACTTTCACGGAGTGTGTGGATGCATCTCTGGCTCCTCTGCGACTCCACGGCATCCGCATACTAAATTACATAGACAATTGATTGATTCTAGCTCAACTGGAGCATCTGGTGGATCAACATTGAGATTGGGGTTGAGGTTGAATGCCCAAAAGAATGTGCTTTCTCCAGCTCAGAGGACCACTTTAAGGGCTACAATACAGGCACGTCTGTCTCTTGCTCGTATCGCTTAGATTCTCTCAGCCGATGGCAGCTGAGTCCAACGTGATTCCTTTTGGCCTGCTGTACATGAGACCTTTGCAGTGGTGGCTCAAGCCAAGGGGTTTTTCCCGAGGGGAAATCCCTTCCATATGATCAAGGTCACGTGGCAATGCTTTTATACCTTAGTCACATGGAAAAATCATTGGTATCTTTCCCAATGACCTGTGTTGGGGGCTCCTTGATGTCAAGTCACGCTAATGACGAATGCATCCCTCACGGACTGGGGCCAATCATGAGTGATCGCTTGAATCTGGAGATTCGACCCAGGAGGGACCTTCTTCCTCAGACGAAGGGATCGATCCTTCACCCCCATCCAGAGTTATGGAAACTGTGTGCTTGGCCTCTGAGGGGGCCCTGCTCATTAGATCAGGTCTCTCAACTGAGCTTGTTTTGAAAGCCTTTCCTTGGCTCCCTTCAAGCCTATTGAAGAGGTTTCTGAGAAGTTTCTCACTCTAAAAACAATTTTTTTCCTCAATATTTTGTATCTCAAAAGAATTGGAGACTTACAAGTAATCATGGTTCCCTGAAAAGGTAACGAGGCGCTGCTTCGCCCTGCCATACTCCTTCATGCCCGTGATCGACATGCTTCAGTCTATCAGAAGCTAACACCGTTTGGTTTAGGTGTGCTTTATAGTTTTCTGGTTGATGGCGTCTCCCGCATATGATGTTCCGTCTCGCCATTGGACTGATTTCATACGTGCGTCACGACGCAATCACACAGAGGCGTTCACACAGCATTTCAATGCAGCGCCTCATTCCCTTTTCAGGGATCCATGGTTTCATACATAACCAAGACGTTTTCTTGGTAACTCTTTAGTTAATTCTGTTCAGCTGTGCCTGTTTAACCCCATTCAGTCTGTGTATTCTGTATATACTCCCGGTTTTGTTCAGTTCTTAGTCTGTTCTCGTTTATGGTAGCCTGGTTATTTTGCTTCTCCTAAAGAACTTTTGGATCTATTATTAAAGACTGTTTGATTATCTACTCCAGTCGTTGTGTGTTTATTACAACAGCTACCTGTGACCATTTGTTTTCTTCCAAACCACTAGATGGTTTAAAATAGGGCTTGTGGAGTCTGATGAAATCATCAGCGACAACACACAGTTAATTCTGAGGTAAGTTGATCTAATATTTAATGTTGTAGAATAGATTGATGTAGTTGATGAGAATGAATAAAATCTGCAAATGTGTTTTGAGAACAATGTTTTCTGTATGATTTTTGTTTTTCTCTAGGCAAATTTTTCATTAACTGTAGAAAAAGTAAAAATATTAATTCTGTAAATCACACAACATGGGAGTGGGAAAAAGCACATTTTCCTTACAATGAGGCTTTAGCCCCACAGAAGATAGAATGATTGTGTTCTTCATTGCTTCATATATATTTACAATCATTCATGTGGTTTTACCAGGGCCATCATGGTGTTTCCTGGGGCCATCAGCCATCGATCGGGTCGTCGGCGGAGAAAACGGACAGTGCTTCCATCTGAGGTGGGCTTCTGGTCCGAGTCATTTACTCTTTGTCACATGACAGCTGCACATGTACAGAAATAAGAGCTGATTCGTTCACCTCTCCTTGTCACATGACCGCTTCATAGGCTCTGATGCTGCGTTAAACACAATGTTATAATCACCTCCAGGGCCCAGAAAGCACCTCAGACCCCAGAGGGTTAAGTGGAAAACACAAACTCTTCAATGTGTAGTTTGTGTGTCAGAACTCATCTTTGGTCTCCAGCATGATTTGAACTAGAACATGATAATATTTGTGTCTTTTGCTCCATTGCGATTCCTTAACTCCTTAACTATATATTATGGTATAAATATTTCGTGCAAATCATTTGCGGATCACTTTTTTACCAAATTAAACCTTGTTGAACTATTTTTTCTTGACATCATGACACGTGAGTTCAGAGAACATTCAAAAGTGAAGTTCCCGTAATACTTCCAAAAATTCTAAAATAGAGAAAACATTCCCTTAATATTTTCCTCTATCAATCACATAACCCAGAGAAAAACGGTTTTTAAAACATTTAGAAAACATTCAGAAATAACATTTTCATAACTTGATGGGAACGTTATAAAAACGTTCTAAGAACATATATTGTTAGCTGGTGAAAAGTCATGGGTTTGCATTCAGAAGAAAGTGAACTGGGTGAAGCACTGACAGATGCTGATCAGGGTTGTGAAATCAAACTCGAGTATGTGTATGTGAATTTGATCCTTCTTGATTTTATCTTGGTTGCTCCAGCCCCTGGCACTGCTAAAATAAAAATAAAAATATGCTGTGGCTCTGATTGAGTTAGTTTGGATTACAGTGCTTATGATTTCTGCTAATTTCCCTTTTTTTCTGACTCCTGGTTTGCGTTATAGAGTTCTTCACCAGAAGACTCTCGTGTCATACCGAGCTCTGACCAGATTCCTCTGTAAGTACATTAAACTGACGTTCACTGCTTTACATGCTGCTTCATCATGTGCTTGATGCTACTATTATGTTTTAAAGCAGTGAGTCTTAAGCTTTTTTGTGAATGCGACTCACTTTTGAGGGGAAAATGAATGCAGAGCCTGTGTCAGGATGTTAGTTATTTTACTGGATCAGCAACACAGATACTGTGGATGAGTGACTTTAGCATAATTATTTGGAGAAATATACGGACTGCAGATAAATGCCATTATCTGTATACATTTTACAGCTGTATAGTTTTAAAAATAATGTATGATTATTGTATTTATCAATGTGACTAATATAGGGATGGTGAGTATCCATGGATGTTTAGAAATAATAGTAATAAATAAAATCAAAAGTATTGACTTACTATGTCTGATAGGACATTACAAATCCTTAAAACTGATTTCTTCTGAATCATCTTTTATTTTTTTTCTTATTTATTTAATATGATTTATATTCAGTTGAATTTTAAATATAATGCTCTTGCATTATCCTGAAGATAATATGATTACAAATATTCAAATTGAAAGAAAGAGTCAACGATTAACAGTGTGTATTAAAATGTAAATCTTTCCATGGAGATGAACAAAAAATGTATGTTTTATTCCTTTACTTTTTCCAGAATATACTCCAAAGATCCACCTGATTTTCCAACATACCAACTAATTATAACTAATGGGTAAGTTAACATATAGACATATTTTGTTAGTGTATAAAAGTATGTAAAACAGTGTTTTTTTACGGGCAAATTTCTTCACATTCGTTCGTCTACCTAATTCCATAAACAGGTCAGATGATAAAGTCTTAGACCCATGAGACTCTAGTCTTTATCATAATTAAGTAATATATAATATCAAAGTGGAAGGGAAAATTTTAAGAGCATGATTAAATGTAACATCTACATTAACATTCTGCTATTTGTTATATTGTTCATCATTTTGTTCTTCTTTTTTTAAATAGATCTATTTCCAGAACTCAGTCGTATGAGAAGATGGAGGATGGAGATTTTATCATGAAAATTATTGGTTCAGACATCATTTATAGAGACTTCTGTAACAGAAAAAAATCCTTGAAATATTTATGTCAAATTCCGAATATTATGAAGAAATACAAATATTTTTATCTAGAAGCAAACAATAGTCATATTTTTAATGAATGTTTCAATGATTTTGATGAAAAAGCAAAAGAAGCAAAGAAATTAAAGAAACAATTTGCTTTTGTATTATTTAGAAAAAAAGATGGATCATTGGACAAGAGTAGAACTGAAGTTCATTACCTCTCAGATGGAGAGCATACTGAAGATAAAATATTCAAACTACTTCTAGAAATCTATTATGAAAGTAACTGTGATTATTCAGAAGTTTATATCTACTCTACAAATAGCCCATGTTTAGCAAGACACAACCATGTGCCCTGCATGATCCAGGCTTTTTTCATAGCATATATATTACATGAGAAGCATGGCATAAAAACAGTTATTGGATATCTTAAACCCTGGGGCCTAAGTGGCTCGTGTGAGAAAAACGTGCCTTCTTATTCTATTAAAGATTGTATTTCTACTTCTGGAATAATTAGAACTTCTTCGCAAAAAACAAACGATGATACAGAAGATGAGGGATTAAATGAATTATTAATCCGACTTTACAGACAAATTATTTCAGAAGATCAGAGGTTTTTAATGAAAGGTACTAAATCCAAACCCAAACGCAGTCTTGAGCAATTTTGTTCACAAATACCCAATTCTGAAATTAAGAAACAATTTATTGAAATTGAACAAAATTTGTTCAAAACGTCAGATTTATTCAAAACTTTTGATGGTTTTCATAAATATAGTTTAGAAAAATGTAAGAAATGTACCAAAGAAATATCTGATCTTTTAATTGATGATTGTGCAAATATTATTGAAGAAATCTGCAGTTATCTGAAAGAAGTTTTCAATCCTTGGTGGGATAAAAAAGTGGAAGACGCATCCAGCAGGTTCTTGACAGAGCAACTCGTAGGCAACCTTCTAAAAAATTCTTTGCATCTTTCTCTTTTGGAAATAAAACAAATTGAAAAAAAACTGGGAAGATTTTTTTTTGACATTGGCTATATAATGGAAAATGAGAATGTGTGTAATCTGTTGTTGTAAACAATTAAATAAATGTTTAAATTTGGCTCTATTTTTTGTCATTTTGCAGTATTCCTTTTATTTACTGTATGATGGCTCTTTTGGGAGAATAAGTGTTCATGTCTTAAGCATAATTTTGTCCCTCAGCTTTATTTTCAGACACTTGCTATTGGTCTCCCTCCATCAGCCAATCAGTGTTTCATGGGTTTATTGTTATTGTCCTGCATGATTAGTCAGATAATATTTACAGCTCAGCAGAGCTCGGCTCAATAAAGCCTGTGCTGAACTAAGTGCTCATGGTTTTGCGTCAGTGCTTTTATCCAAATAGTTTGCATTTCTGAAAATATGACTAAAGAGAATTCAAACCAAGTACATCATGCATATTATACGGTATTAGGGAGTCTGCGTTACAGTGAATAAAGTTTGCAATTACGTAAAAAAAGTACAGTATATCCACACGTGTAACCGAAGACCGGACCCAGAGACAGATTTGTGTGGCGAATTGGAGATTAGTGTTTTAGCAATTGTGAAAAACTGTAATAAAGCACATGACGAAGAACTCAAACAAGAATAGTCTTCAGTAATAACAGAATACACAAGAAGCAACACAACCACATAAACTGAACTGACAGGGAACAATGAACTGAAAGAGCGGAGGGCTTAAACACACGGGGAGAGTAATCAACATGAAAGAGAACAGGTGTGTAAATCAGGAGCTGTGGAAACTAATAAGCACGGGGAACTCAGGTGATCCAGAACAGGGGAAACACACCCAGACAGACACAGAACTACACTTTTACACCAAACAGTCCATTTTCTGCTGCTGTCACCATTATATTCTGTTTAGTTCATGGACTTTTTGTTACGTCAGAAACGAGGATACAATTTGCAAGTGCAAAAACTCTTTATTGATAGTCAATAATGATGATAATGATGATGACGACGAAATCCGGGTGATGCAGGCTGTGGCGCAGGGACTTTGATGGTCAGACACGGAGTGATGGATGAAGTGCAGCGTGCTCTGATGAGTGAAGACGTGATCCAGACATGAAACGTAATCCAACAAGACGTGAAACAGGAACACAGGAACTCCAGACGGGACACGAGGCACAGGAACATGATCAGACAACACAGAGACTTCATGCAACGATCTGACAAAGGAGATGAGAAAGCGGTGAGCATTTATAGGAGATGAGATGAGTGGCAGCTGGTGATGATGAGTGATTGCAGCTGGCTACTGATCAACAGTAACGATCCGGACACACCCACTCACACACTCACACACATGTAAACAACAAGGCACGAGACTAGAGAGAGACATTGGATCTATGAACCGTGACACTTTTAGTTTGCATTTCTTCAGTTCCTGTTTTCCGTGTGTTATCCGTTACTATGGTCACATCATTATGAGTTCATCTAGATCAGCTACCCTTCACTATCCCGTTTGTGCTTGCCTTATAAGTTGTACCCGTTCCTTCTTGTCCGATCACCGTTATGTGTAGTTGTGTTTGCCATTGCCTGTCTGAGGTATGGAGATTAAACTTTGAGTTTTCTGAACTGGATCTGTCTGTCTTCGTCTTCCCGCCTGAAACACGTGACAGCCGCAAACCACAGTTAGTTAAATACAAACATTTTCTACAAACACTAACTCACACTACACTCATTCAATTTTAATGCTCACTGTTAGTGATTAATCACACTAACCTGAACCAAAACACACATGAGTCTCGAGAATCATCCCATAATTTCATCTGTGTCTCTGTTAAACAGATATAAAGACAATCATTCTGCTTTCTGCAAATATAGATATGTAAATGTAAGCGTGTTGATTTGTGTGATGATGCTGACGTGGAGCTGTGAAGTGTTCCCAGATCCAGGAACACTGGATTCCTCATGACTCGAGCTCTGCCTGTACTTCAGATCCGCCAGCAGAGGGCAGTGATGATCTCACACTCAGCGCTGAGGAGTCTGGGAAATAAACCAGTGACTCCTATACTCATTATTACTGACCACTGCTCTCACCTGTCATGAGGTGTTGTTTCCATGACGACCAAAGCATTGCCATTATAACCATCACAGGATATAATTAACCGATAATCTTACATCAAACATAGTAACTAAGTGTCGTTTTACAGTGATATAAAACCACTGATGTGTTTGCTGTGAGAGTATATAGGCCTCATATGCAGAGCCGGATTAACGCAAAGGCAAACTAGGCACGTGCCTAGGGCCCGATTGGCGGGATGGGGCCCAGACAGAGGGACAAAAAAAAAAAAAAAAAAAGTACAAATGTCCTATCTACAATTTATTTCAATATTTATTAATTCACTATAAATAGTGACGATGTTTATCTTAACCATAGACTGTTACATTACTGCAGTTAAACCAATTAATGTGTGCCGGCTTCTGAAAGTATGTGTAACGAACGCATCCATCAGATGCTGCGAGGCTAAAGCCTAATAAGCACACAAAGAAGCACAGCTCATAATGCAGGTGTGAGAGTTGTCGTCATCTATTTTGGAGTGATTGCAATGTATTCTAAATATAAACTTGTACTGTAGATCAGCGTCATTTCTGGAAAAATCATTCACCGCTTTATTACGAGTTTAAAAGAGCGCGAGCGTCATTAACGTGCCCAGACGCGACGCTTTGAATTTGCGCGTACAATGAATAACATCGCGTCGGGAGCTGACTAGTAAAAAAGCTACAAAATTAAAAGACAAGACGTCTGTATTCTAAGTTAAAAAGCCAACACACTACAACATTTTGAAATGTTTCAAATAGTCTAAAGGATCTCATATATATGGGTCTATCTTCTAAATTCTGCTGATGATTAGATTCCTGACATTACGCCAATAATTTCACTTTATATATTTTTTTTCTGCTCAGTAGCGATCGTGTCTTTCTCTTCCACTTGATTTGTGTATAGCATATTTAAGGTAGCAATGCAATATAAAAGCACTTATGCTCATCTACTGAAGTGGGATTCTGGAACTGTGAATAAATTGAATAAAACAGCAAAATAACAACAACAACAATAACATCTTCATTAAACAAAAAAGAGATTACCGTAGATAAAGTTTGATTAATATGTACAGTACCGGTAAAAGTCTGGACCCATTACTATTTTTAATGTTTTTGAAAGAAGTTTATTATTATGCTCTACAAGCCTGCATTTATTTGATCAAAAATACAGAAAAAAATATATATGTGTTAAATATATAAAAAGTGATAGTGAAGACTTTTTTAAAACAACTCTTTAATAATCAAAAATCCTGAAAAAAAGTATCACAGGTTATAAAATAAATATTAAGCACCATTTCTAACATTTGATAATAAATCAGAATGATCACGTGGCACTAAATTCAGCTTTGCATCACAGAAATATAAAGTATAGTAAAATAGAAAACCATTATTTTAAATTTTAATAATATTTCACTTTATTATTTTTCTGTTTTTTTGATCAAATAAATCCAGGCTTGATGAGCATAAGAGACTTCTTTCAAAAACATTAAAAATAGTAATGTGTCCAAACTTATGTACTGTGTAAGTAAAAATATACTGCTTTTAAAATTAAATGTTGTATAAATAAAAAGGTTAGGAATCATATTTGTTTCAAGTGTTTTTTTATTGGGGGTGGGGGGCCTCCAACATGAATTTTGCCTAGGGCCTCCTAATGTCTAGAACCGGCTCTGCTCATATGTTTTTATTTTGATTTTATATTTTCAAACTTTTATTGGAAATTTGGTTCTCAGATGAGTTTTTTTCCTGTAAAGCGGCATAACTTTCTCTGATCATCTCTGGCAGTAAAAGCCCATCACAGGAGTGTTAATGTGTGTGTTTGTCACGTCAGATGTGTTTCTGTTTCCTATAAAGTGACACCCTGATTCTCCTAAACATATTTGACTGATGATGTACAGAATGTGCTGAGAATCAGGTTTGGTCGGATACGATGAAAACACAAACTCTTCTGTGTGGATAATAGATGACGGTGTCTGATTCTTCTTCAGTGTTGAGTCGGTTCAGATCTGTGAGTTCAGTCATGTGTTCCTCAGTAAATCATCTCTACAGACGTCTCTCTGCTCAGAGTCAGTCACACTGGAACAGATCCTCCAAACACCTTTGCTACATATTAGCACCTCACAGATATAACCTGAAGTAAACATATTAGTGCATGTGTTACTAAGCTGTTGTTACCTAAAACTACAATATCTTTCTGAGATTGTATGATGTAATAATATTTAATCTGACTATAATGGCTAGAATAACCAGCCCTATGTATCACAGTCCTGTACCTCGAGCTCCTCAAACTCACTGCAGAATGACTCTTAACCCTATAAAGCTGCTGTATTATACTCCATATGTGATCAACACTTCACTGATAAACCTGTCAATCTCCTCCAGTCCGTCTGTGTCTGACTGATCATTTACACTCTTTTATCAAGTCAAAGTCAAATCTGCTGTCAAATCACTGATTTTATCAAGTAAATGTGAGAATAACTTTGATATTGTTAGTGATATTTCAGCTGGACTGAAGCAGCTTTACTTGATTATCATCATCATCATTTATTATAAAAAGCAGGTTTTGCTGTAGCCGTTTGTCTATAATAACTGTTGTATTGGAGTTTATTTATTACAAGTTATGTATTTGTTTATTATTTTTATTATTTAGTATGTGCATATTTATAATTGTATTTATGTACTTTAGTTGATTATCGTGCACCTGTGGGGTTAGGAATGTATACGTCACCGCGGGTGGGCGGAATAGCCCAATAGCTAAATAGCTAATCGTTGTTCCCTGAATCCACAGCCAACATCGAAAGGCTGACAGGGTTATTATTTCATCTCAATCATCATTGCATTATATGTTTTAAAACTACAGAGCTTTGACCATGAAACTAAGCATTTAAATATCATTTTACTAAGACAGTATTGACATTTATATGCATTTTATGTCAGTATCTGCTGTTCTGTTATAAAGATCTCAATGATTTCCATTACAAGCATCAGAAACTCATATAAACATCATCATCTGCATATTTTTGCTCAGTTTGAGTCTCTGATTTAAATTGAACTTTTTTTCCTCCATATTCTCTCTATATCAGACTATATGAGCCATAAAAGCCTGAAGCATTCAAATATAATACAAAACATAAAACATTTTAGTCTAAATAAAGTGTTCCATTCAAAAAAAGATTTGTCTGACTATTATATCATTAGTCAGGGTTAAAATATTAAAAGGATTGAACAAGTTTAATCCCTAAACCAGTGTCTTATATCAGCAGGTGATGACCATCTAGACCACAGATTATTTTCATCATCATTATCAGTCATCATTATCAGTCAAATATATTCAGAAGAATTAGAGTTTGACTATAGAGTATATCAGAGAGATGTCCTGTCCCAGAGGTAAATAAATTCTTTCAATCATCATCATTCAAAGATGTTTATGAAAATGTGTGTGTCACGTAAGAGTTTCACTGTATAGAAAACGCCTCAGGTTACGGATGTAACCCCGGTTCCCTGCAGAAGATTATACATACTTTTGAGGAATATTGCTGGGCAACCTGTTTGGAACTCGCTTGGCACGTTTAGAACATGTAGAACAGCTGAGGGGGTTTAACTCCACATCGAGTCTAACAACGCCCTTTAGCTGCTCTACACTCACTGTAAATCACGGCTTCAAGGGGCGTATTGCACACTCCTAGGGCGTCAAAAAATAGCCTTAATCTGATGCATAAGGCAAACCGTTGAAATCAATTCCTTGTTCGTCAATATAGTGACGCCTAGGAGTACCTTTGACGTCTTCTCTGTGACGCGGAAGGCACTTCACCATGCTTCAGTTTTTGACGCCCTGGCCTGCGGCGTCTGGAGAAACACAATAAACCTGTTTAGATTTATGCAAGAAATGTTTATTTGTTAATCAGTGATTCAGCAAACGATAGGGAGGAACAGTTTATCTGTTGTTGTGTGAGATTACATGTTAGAAGCTTCACAACATGTTTTTACACTTTTTAATTAAATACAGAGAAAGGAATAATTTTAAAGAGAGATCCAGTATTATTTCTTCATATTTACTAGTTGACACTTTTTATTGATGATCTGATTTGCTGCTAAAGTTTTTAAGGACTTGAACTGGACAAACATACATCAGTTTGTGTTATTAAGAATGTGTTCAAGTGGATAAACATGAGCCTGATCCATAATCCTCAGATTTGAACTAGAACATGATCATATTTGTGCCTTTTGCTCAATTATGATCCTCAACTCGGAGTGTGTTGCATTATGGTATAAATAATTTTCTGATCACTTTCCAACAGATTAGACCATGTTGAACTATTTTCTTTGACTGACATCATCACTGTATAATGTAATAAGTTGACTTTACTTAGAAAAAGAGAGGAAACTGATTACTTTAACATTTCTAAGTAAAGTAGTGTATTCATTTTTAGTAATTAATTAGTAAAGAAAACTGGTCCCACTTTACATTAAGTGGCATTACATTAAGTATGATGTACTTACATTGAAAAATATGTACAATGTACTTATTGTGTTCATGTTGTATTGTTGATCAAGTACTGTTAACTCAAAATCATTAGTTGTGTTAACTTATTATTAGAGTTCACATTACTAGGACAATCTTAGGCAAAACATTACTTATTACTGATCAATGTTCTTCAGGCATTATAATGCTAATTACAATTTCAGCAAACAATGCCTTTCTGGCACATTCGACACGTTTCATTAATGTAACAATATGCATTACAACAAATCATGACTGATGAATAAAAGAATACTGACAGTCTTTTGACAAGAAACTGAATAGCTGACGCTGTAAAAATCAATGTTTGCTTAATTTTGACTCTTAGAAAAACATATTTAACAGAAATAAGTAAAACAGTGAAAAAAAAGTGTTAACTTTAGGTTGACTGGTGACATTTCAACACTTTATTTAAAAAGAAGGTTGCCTTTAGTGCACCAACAAGCTTTAAGGGTTAGTTCACACATTAATGTAAATTCTTTCATCATTTACTCTCCCTCATGATCTTCCAAACCCATGAGACTTTGGTTAGACTTTGAAACACAAAATTAAGATTTTTTTTAATGAAATCTAGGAGATTTCTGTCCCTCCATTAAAAGTCCAGGTAAACAAAACTTAAAAGGTCCAAAACGGTTGAACATGTAGAACTGCGCGTGACCATTCGACAATTTCACAATACTCATTTTTTTTAAATTGAATCTATTAGGTTTAATAACTTTCTGTGCTAAAAAGTTGTCGTTACTTAGTTAAACTCCGTAAGGTCAACAAACTTATTCAAAATAAGTTCTAATCACTAAATTGTATTAGTAAGATCATCATACATTTTACAGAGTTGGTGTAGGAGTGTTGTGTAAGGTTCACTTTAGAGGAAACAGAAACACTCAGTACACACTGTATCTGTGGCCTCTTGAGAAACACAAGAACACAAATACAGAAACAGAGAAACTGCTCATTTATTAGCATGTAAGATGACATATTAATAGCATCATTGGATTTTATGAACCGTTTTAGTTTGGATCCAGAGAACAGGGAACGTTCCCTCAAAGTTATGAACAGTCTTACAGTAACATCTGGTCTTTAATAATGTTCTCAAAACACTAGCACAAAAACATTATTTATACAGTTTCTTTTCTAACACGTTTTAGTTGGACGTTCGTCTGATGTTTTTTAAATGTTACTTCTTGTATCAGAACGTTCAGAGAACATTCAAGATTAATGTTCCATAATGATTGAAGAATGATACGATGAAATGTTTCCTTAACGTTCACATAACCAAGAGAAGTTTTGTTAGCTGAGGAAAGTTGAGGGTTTGCGTTGGTGAAAACTTTTTCTTCGTCGAAGCAAGAAACCAGGAGACGTTGGGGATCACGTTCAAACAAAGTTATTCTTTATTGAGGACTTCGCGTTGACGCGGCTGCAGTTCTTCCCAAATCAGTCTGGCTAACATACTTCACATGGTTTCTTTATAGGTCTGTCAGTGGGCTGTCCTTAAAGGTGCTAAACATACACACAGCCTTAGAGGTAACCACTAAATCTAATCATCTAAAGACAATAGAGGCAATTGCCCCCAACTGAGACAATGGTACCCCCCCCAAATGGTATACACAACAAATGGTCACGAGACCTTAGACTAGGTAACATTCACACCCAGTCCAATTCTTAGTTGGAAGATCAAAGACTAACAAAACCCCTGACAATTACAATGTTTAGACAGCTGACTTAAAGCTGACTTCTGATCAGTAAATTGATGCCATCATGTTCACCTTGAATGCCCAATACAGTGTAATTCACCTTAGTTTTTCATGTGATGTTATGTAAGGAAGTAAGATCAGCAGATCTTAAACATATTCTTAAATTTGGATCCTTCAGCGTCCAGAAGAAAGTGTTTCAGGCTGAATAAGTTTGAATAAAGCAGATGCTGTTCAGGGTTATGAAATCAGACATTTATGTAATGTGATCTTTCTCGCTCTTAGCAGCGTACGTGACGGCACAGGTTAATCGAGATGAACAACATTATTATTCGCATCATCATGACCTCAAAGGGTTGGGCTTATCAGACTATAAATGAGCAGTCATTTATGAGCTTTTCCTTTTACATTTTGTATGTACATTGTACATTTTAGAAACCTAAAGATTAGTCACAGCAAATGGATCAAATCTATTTTTGCTTACAATATATCTTTTGTTAAAATTTGTGAATTAGTGGTAATCTTGCATTCAGTTCAATTGGCTGTGACTAATCTGAAGGGAAAGTAATGCCTCGGCGGCTCCTGCCCCGGGAGCTGCTAAAAAAAAATGAGGGGTAAGTTATTCTGATCTGATTGAGTTAGTTTGGACTACAGTGCGTTTGATTTGTTCCTCATTAATCTTTTTCTGACTCCTGGTGTCCATTACAGAGGTCTTCACCAGAAGACTCTCAGCTGATTCTACCGAAACATCTCTCTCTGTAAGTATTTAAACTGATGTTCACGTTCACTGCTTCAGACGCTGCTTCATCATGTGCTGATGTTATTATTATGCTTTAAAGCAGTGAGTCTTTTTCTTCTTTTGCAAATGTGATCTCATTTTAAGAGGAATATTAATGGCTGTGTGTAATAATTACATGTATGTTGCCTTTAAAAGAGTTATACTGGATCGGTAACACGGAGACAGGGCTCGACAGTGAAGCTCGTCTGCTTTAGGGAAGTGAAGAGAATTATACTTAGCCTGATTAAACGGCACTAACAAAACATAACTAAGGAAGCATTGAAATGCGAGAATGATACTGATTTTATTACATTCAGTGTAAATGGCTATTGATAATGGATAATGTGTTATTAACAAGGTCGTGCTCGATAAGACTTGCGTAGCCTATCTGTGTGTGAGAGACTCTCGTGAAGAAATCAAAACTAATGAGTGCAGTTTTTATATTTATGATTTATGACTTATGGTTTAGTTGAGCAACATCACACGACCAAGAGTGCAATAGGCAAGACGAATTATAGAAGTTTAAGTTTACTGTGAAGCAAACGTACACGTTTTTTACACAAAATATAAATTCTACAAAATAATTTGCTCTAGAAAATTGCTATAAAATCTAAGCCATATGTCTAACCAAGTTGTTCCAAATGTGAAGTTTATACTGCAAAAAAAAAAAAAAAAAAAAAAAAAAAAAAAAAGGCACAAAGTCACTTTTCTGTTGAATGACCTGCCGAACTCAACTTGAGTCTTTAGAAACGACTAAAGCATCTTTTTAGTCAACACTTGACCCATTACTACTACTACTTCTATCTATTTCTTTCTATTTATTAAAAGAAGAGCTTGGTACATGTACTGTGCTAGGGTTGGCTAGCTAGACGATGGGACTCATCAGCACTATAGTATTCCCTGTTGGTGGTTTCACTGCTTCTAATGAAATGTTTAGTGAACCTAAGAAATGTGTTTTAAAGTGTAAGCCACATTATTCACTGTGCAATAATCAAACATGCGTATAAAAACATTTAAAATTGTATTTGTTAATCAGTGATTCAGCAATCGATACAGAGGAACAGTTTATCTATTGTTGTGTGAGACGTTTTTAAATGTTTCTACTTACTGCTTTTCTTCAGGTGGAAGACTTTCAGGTTCCAGCTGTAAATGATTTCACTATAATAATGAATGATTCTACTTCTTTAGTAAAAGATGATGATTCTTTAGTTACAACTTTGATCTCTGTGAATTAATCTTTCATTGTAGAATCAAAGTCCAAATTAACTTTTGCTTCACTGCAAGACATTAAGACGTAATATCTTCAGTCCTTTTGCTTCTCCAGTAAATTTATCTTGATTTAAGAACGTTTAGATATTTGTGCTGGAAAACAAGAAGAACATCAGACATCTAAACATTAATAACTGCAAACTAATCTAAACATAATATTAATACTAAAGTGCAACAGGAGATAGTAAGATATCAGTTTCTTATTCCTATCTGAACTGATCTCAACCTGTATCATATGATATATTCTAATAGTGGACAATAGAGAAACATAACAGCAATAAAACATCAGAATAAACATAAAAAAGTATATAGAAATATACAGAAATCTAAGACACTTCTGTAATTTGATTTCTCGCTCTTGGCATTGCTCAGTATGTGAAGGCATCATGGACGTAAGTTTAAGGGGGGGGGGGCGCTAGGTACTAGTCCCAATAAATAATTTAAGATGACAAAATTGTCCCCACTAATATTTTAGCGAACACCTTGCAGTGTTTTTGCAGGGCTTTGCCGGTCTGTATATAGAGAATCTCATCCCTTAGTGCAGTTCACCAGAAAAGCTAGTAGTACACGAGAGTAGTCTGCACATGAACAACTGGGCAGAACATACATATCACTTAAACTGATAGCAGTTTAGCCTGCAAGGCAGGAACTTCCAGATTATAAAATCTCACAAATGTAGATGGGGAAGCCCAGCCTGCCGCCATACAAATGTCGTGAATAGAAACCCCGCTGGACCAGGCCCACAACGAGGCCATGCCTCTAGTGGAGTGGGCTCTGATGCCCAGAGGGCACTGCAGGTGTTTGGACGCATAAGCTGCTGCGATAGCATACACTCTCCATCTGGACAGGCTATGTTTTGAGGCGGCGAGACCTTTAGAGCGCCCACCAAACGAAACAACGAGCTGCTCAGAACGCCTGAAGGCGGCGGAGCGTGTGATGTAAACTCTCAGCGCCCTGACGGGGCATAGGAGGTTATCATCACCCTCGCTATCGGATGCTGGCAGAGCCAATAGGGAGATGATATGCGCCCTAAAGGGAGTGCCAATCGCTTTGGGGACGTAACCGTGTCTCCGTTTGAGGATGACCTTGGAGTCATTTGGTCCGAACTCGAGACATGCGGGGTTAACAGATAGCGCGTGTAGATCCGCCACACATTTTACTGATGACAGAGCTATCAGAAAAACGGTTTTGAGCGAGAGGTATTTCAGATCCACAGAATCTAACGGTTCAAAGGGAAACGCTTTCAGGGCCTCCAGGACCAAAGAAAGATCCCAAATAGGAACCGAGGGGGGCCGCGGGGGGTTCATCCTCCTGGCTCCTCTAAGGAAGCGGATGATGAGCTCGTTCCTTCCTACTGCACGGCTGCGCGTCGTCTCCGTGAACGCTGCAATAGCCGCAACATACACTTTGAGCGTGGAGGGGGACCTGCCCTTGTCCAACAGCTCTTGTAGGAAGGAGAGCACTCGCGGGACCCCGCATGCGCGTGGATCCAGGCTCTTAGTAGCGCACCATTTAGAGAACACAGACCAAGACGCATAGAATCTTCTCGTGGAAGGAGCTCTAGACTGCGTGATCATGTTCACAACCCCTTCTGGCAGGTCAACGGGTATCCGATGATTATCCACGCATGCGGAGACCAGCGCTCTGGATGGGGATGACAGATTGATCCACCGGCTTGAGAGAGAAGATCTCTCCTCACCAGGTTCGGCCACGGGGCTAAGTGCGACAGCCTCACCAGCTCTGGGTACCAGATTTGGTTCTCCCATCGCGGGGCTATGAGGAGCACTGAGTGGCGCGCTTCCCTGATCCTCTTGATCACCTGTGGTAACAGGGAGATCAGAGGGAAGGCATAAAGCGGGAGGCTGGGCCAGGTTTGGGCCAGCGCGTCCTCGCTCTTTGAGAAAAACGTCAGGCAGTGAGCATTGTATCTTGACGCAACATTCTCCTGGGGGAATGTTGTCTCTGGACAGTCTGTCTGGGCCGATGTTCAGGTGGCCCGGCATGTGCGCTACTCTCAGCGAGCGCAGCGAGTGATGAGCCCACATGAGAAGACGTTCTCTCAGATTGCAGAGGTCCTGGATCTGACACCGCCCTTTCGGTTCACATAGGACACCACGGACGTGTTGTCCGAGCGGACTAGCATGTAGTGGTCCCGTATATATGGGAGGAAGCGCCTGAGCGCGTTCTCGACCGCTATCATCTCCAAACAGTTTATGTGGAGGCATTTCTCCTGGTCTGACCACAGGCCAAAGACCGGTTTGCCCTCGAAAAGAGCGCCCCAACCTGAGGTGGAAGCGTCCGTCGAGATAACTTTGCGGTGTGAGATAGCTCCCATTGTCACTCCCCGCTGGTACCAGTCGGCCGCTAACCAGGGCTTCAGTGCTGAAACGCAGCTCTGAGTCACTCTGATTCGAATGCCGCCGGACGCCCAGGCTCTGTGAGGCACTCGGGCGTTCAGCCAGCGTTGTAGCGGGCGCATACGCAATAGACCTAGCTGAAGCACTGCTGCGGCTGAAGCCATACAGCCCAGCATCCTCTTAAATGTTTTTAGAGGTGCGGCGCTGCCCAACTGGAAAGACGCGGCCAGGTGTCGACAGCCGGGCCGTCATTGCCACAGAGTCCAGTTCCAAACCCAGAAAATAGGTTGACTGGCTGGGCAGCAATGAGCTCTTGGTCCAGTTGGGCTTTAAAAGACAAAATCATCCGTTTGGCCATTTCATCGTGCGAGGCTGCCGACACTGGACAGAGCGAATGAACGGGCAGCCGTTTACTGTCAGTGAATCATGGTGTCACGCTCATCCAGTGTAGACTGGATCGCGGGTTATGAAATTTCATGTAGCCAGCACCAGTCAATCAGGAAGATTATGCAGATTGCAGACACCTGTATCTGCAGGTAAGAAAACAGACGTTATGGGCAAAATGTGTTAACATTGCAAACATGTTAGTTATACATTAGCCTATTATATTAACCATTAGCCTACGGCATCAGGGAAGATAATTGGGAGTTTGTGATGATCATAATGAGTTTATCCTGATGGAAATATAGAGAAGTGTTATACAGGGTGTTTTAACCACACAAACAGCTCAATTTGAACAAAGCGCCCATATTACAGCTCTTCCTTTCAAGGGGACAAAATGAATCAGATTCAGTTCCCGCCCCGAGTGTAAAGGCCTACCATGATTGTTGAAGTGAAAACGTGCTACGATTGGTCAGCTCAGTGTAGCCGTTATCTGATTGGCTTGAGTAAACGGTGGGTGGAGTCCACTTATTTGTGGATTTGTCTAAAAGTGTTTCAAAATCCAGATGCATGAGGGAATTTACAAATGCACAAGAAGCGATTCACAAATAAATGCCAGGCTGAGCTTTGTTTGTGACATAAATTTGCAAATCTCATTTTATTTATTTGTGAGTTTTATACATTTTTGAGAAACTCTTTACATTTGTTTGTGAATATCAATCTATTTATTTGGAATAATGCAACAATTCTAACCCCATACATGGTGAGTTATTCTGATCTGTTTGAATTAGTTTAGGATTATCTGACTTCTTAATCTATTAACTGTCACATTCCCCTTTTAGAGCACAGATCTGAACTTAAATGGTTGTGATTCATGAATGTCTTGAAATACAAACCTAAGGTTCAAAAAAGGAAAGTGCAAACAAAAAGCAAATGTGTGAAGCAAATATATATTTTACAAAATAAACTGGACTCTAAAAGTGCTAGAAAATTAATTAATTAATTTGATGGCGGATCCAGAAAGGTTAAAACTACAATCACCAGCTGGAGATTCACCAGCTGTAAAATGCAGAAGACTTCAACTCGGCTACAGAAAATCAGAGACTGCGAGCGGCCGCAAACAAGCATAATATCTGAAGGGCATTAAATGTAGTCACGCAATGCTGATGTTGTTAACATTAAACATTTGAGAACAAAGTATAATTTGCACGGTTTGACGTTATATAATAATCAATCGTTAGATTTAATTAGTGTATTGTAAATACAGTCTATTTAATCTCTGTATTGTAAAAAGCGCTATATTCTGTGGATAAAGGTGAGCCTTATATTGTATTAAAGAGTTTGTAATAGTCACCTATTTCTGCCTTTATGTACAGCTTTTTGAGGTGATGATAAACATGCTTTGTTGTATTGTTTTTTTTTCTTCACATGAAAAAAAGCTAACTGTTGTATCAGATGCCTGTGGTGTAATCACGGACTATTATATGGACTTTTATTTGTTTTTGTTTTGTCCTCGCGTCATTGTTATGTCACGCAATATGGTTTTAAGGAGAGGTGGAAGTGACGTCGGGTGGGACTCCGGAGTTCAAACGGGGAAGCGGTCTGTGTTTAGGGGGCTCTGTGTAATAGTTGCATGAAGAATTCATCAAAGGGACTAATACCCTATTTTTGTGGATTACGTGGCAATTGTTTTCTTGACTACTACATCTTCCCATCGGCTAAACAGACTGTGGCGAGATTGCGTAAGTCCACGGGATATATTGACTGCGGCTTCTCGCCACGCTTCGCCTTACATTTTTGTTTTGTGTTTTTTTCTTCTCACGGAGGACATTGTAGTTCCGTACGGACAATTTATGTTGCTTGAATGAACTTTCGGTCTGCTGGCCAGGACCTTGGGACATTGGGGTGTTGAGGGTTAAATGTGTGTGGGTAATTTGAGAATGTTTGTTTGCTGTGTCGGAGTGCGGCCGTGCCTCCAGCTGTGAAATAAGCGCATAATGTTGCCCGTTTGGGTATTATAATGTGATCTATCTCTCAATACACTTGGTTGAACTTGTGTTTCATTGTTTTTTCGTTAATATATAATTAATTCAAGTCTACATACATGTAGATTGTATTCTATATATTTTTTCTTTAGTGTTTATTTAACGAAAGTAAGCTGTTACTGGCTTTATTTATATCAGTAGATATCAGATCCGCCCGTTACCTTATGTTTTGCGTGCAGTAATTTTTTCTTGCTTTGATAGTGTAAGGGAAATTGTTACAGAGTGGTGGCCCGTACGGGGATCTTGGATGATTTTGTTTTTGGTATTGTTGTGAATGTATACCCGTTTTTTCCTACTGTAAAATATTGCTAAGTTGTTTACTCTGGGTTTTCATTACAAATGATACATGCTGCGGGGAAAGGGGAGAATAATAATAGCAAAGAAATATACACAGATTTTTGAGATTTTTTTTATTTGATGTTGAGTTAAACGCGTAGGCAGTGTAAAAAGGAGAAATAGCCTATATAGTAGCTTACTAAGGTTACCTCAGTCAATATATATATGTATTTTTACACAGTCTTTGCACATTCACTCAAGGCACGTTAATTACTTTGCATCATTGCTACATTGCATTATTTACACACCCTTGTTGACTTAATTATTCACGCCATTAATGGCTGCCCCAAGCCAGCAGGGGACTAATGTGGTAAATTATGGGCCCCAAGATGATGCCGCCTCTCTTAGACTGGGATCCAGAACCCATCCCTTCTGAGGAAGCTGACCCATATCGCCACGTTACCACTAGACACAACCAAAGTGGTGTCACAGAAATAACCACCTTGTTGGACTCTCTGTATTTAGATCCACCGGCAGAAGAACAACCACCGCTGGATGAGGATGAGGATGCTGAAGGAGTCTCGATGGGGGAACAAATCCAGGAACTTCAGTTTAAGATGGAGACCTTGGAAAACCGTCTCAAAGACTCAAACGACAGCACACTCAACAGGGAGGAGGGTCTCAGAGCATCTATTGAGTCAATGGTTAAGGAGGCTAAAGAGTATGTTGACATTAAATTGCAGAGATTTGATCAGGTGTTGGTGGACTGCTTAAAGCGAAGAGATAAGCAGTGGGGTGAAGAACTGGAAAAGACTCGCAACAAATATCGTTCCTCTTGGAGGCCAGCTAGTTTCTCCACACCTGCTGGGTTATCATCTGCTAATCGGCATATGTCTAAAGGGGATGTCACCCTTTCATCATCTGGTGCAGCTACAAACAAGCCCCCTATTAGAATGGAGTTTCCCCAGTTCGGGGAGTCGAGGGAGTCTACGGATGTTACTGATTTCATTGAGCAGTGTGAAAACTTTCTCACCCTCAGACCACTGAGTGACTTTGAGCTCATAGGCACACTCAATGCTGTTCTTAAAGGTCCTGCACGGAGCTGGTGGTTGGCTTCCCGCGGTAAGATTTCCAACTGGGAAGAATTTAAAAGTGCTTTCCTTGAGGCTTTCCTTCCCACTGATTACCAGACAGAGATTGAGGATCAGCTCCGCTCACAGGTGCAGTCACCCTCCCAGTGCATTCGGGATTTTGCCTACGATCATCGGGCACTCTGTCTGAAGTGGAGACCAGATATGGAGGAAGACGAGATTGTGCGGCGCATCCTTAGTGCATGTAATCCAAGGCTGGCCAGTGGTCTGCGGGGTATCGTGGCTACCGTGGAACAGGTGGTCAAGGTGGGATCGCTTATTGAGAAGGATTGGAGTAACTCTAAGGATTATTGGAGTCGTGTACAACAATCCCACCCTTCAGACCGCTCTTCTAAAAAACCTAGCAAAAAACCTGAACACGGACAAGGCCGGGGTCATAGTGCGGATGTGGCCACCGTTTTCGGTATTCCAACCCTCCTGGTGGTGCCAATAGCCATCCGAGGGTCCAGTGGTGATGCTGTCCTTGATTCAGGGTGCACGTACTCCTTAATGAGTAAAACTCTGTGGAACAACATAAAAAAGGCAGGTGAGACACTGAGTGCAAGTGAAATTCCAAGGTTCATTATGGCAAATGGTCAAGAGAGTAAAGCTATGGGGACAACCACCTTACTCCTCTCCCTTCATGATGCCCATATCACCGTCAGCATACATGTACTCAGTGATGATCAACTTTGCATGCCCTTACTCCTGGGTTTGGATTTCATGTGTGCCAGCCAAATTGTTCTGAAGCCCCACCTGAGGAAATATGTGATGCCAGGCGGCAAAGAGTATCGGTTCTTGCCTAAGGGTCGTGAGGCCCTGTGGTGGAGACATGCAGAGCCTACAATTAATTTTTACATGGCAGTGATGGATGAGGTCGGTAACAAACTTTCTCCAGTTCCGCTGTTTGACGCACAGCCTGAGCTGGTTAGACCACTGCTGCAGAAGTGGCCTACAGTTTGGACAGATTCCACCGGTGCCACCGACGTCATAAAACATAAGATCTTGACTACTGACGAGCTGCCAATACGGAGGAGAGCTTATAGAGTGTCACCACAAAAGCAAGCGGTTATTGAGGAACAGATGAAGAAAATGCTCAAAAATGGTGTCATAGAGCCTTCCACTTCTGCTTGGGCCTCCCCAGTGGTTTTGACACCTAAGAAGGACGGAACGCTCCGTTTCTGTGTGGACTTCAGAGGACTTAATGCCAAAACACACCATGATGCTTACCCAATGCCACTGATTCATGAGATCTTAGAGTCCATGCACGGAGCACAATATTTTAGCTCGCTTGACCTTCAGAGTGGGTACTGGCAGGTGGCCATGGATGAGGAAAGCAAACAAAAAACAGCTATGATCACACACCTAGGCCTATTCCAATTTAAGGTCATGCCTTTCGGGCTGAGAAATGCTGGTGCCACCTTTCAACGTTTGATGGAGAATGTTCTGGGGGAGTTGAAGGGCCGAACCTGTTTCGTCTACATAGATGACATTATTGTCTTCTCCAAGACTCATGAGCAGCACCTGGGTGACTTGGAGGCAGTGTTTAAAAAACTTCATCAGGCCCGCCTAACTCTGAATGTTGCAAAATGCCACCTCATGCAAACTCAACTTACCTTCCTAGGACATGTGGTCTCAGGTAAAGGCGTGGAGATGGAAACGGCAAAGGTGGAGGCCATTACAGCTTACCCAGCCCCAACAGATCTGAAAAGTCTCCAGAGATTCCTGGGGTTGGTGGGCTGGTACCATAAATTCATTCCTCGGCTGTCAGACATTGTTGCTCCTCTTAATAACCTCAAGAAAAAAGGAGTAAAGTGGGAGTGGAATGAGCAGTGTCAGGTTGCTTTTGAACGTCTTAAAGGGTTGCTGCAGTCCCCACCAGTGCTGGCTCAGCCAGAGCCACAGTCTGGTTTTCAGGTGCACTGTGACTCCAGTGATGTGGGTTTGGGGGCTGTTTTGATGCAGACAATCGAGGGTGAAGACAGAGCCATTGCATTTGCCTCAAGAGCCCTCCATGGCGCTGAGCTGAGATACTCCACTTCAGAAAAAGAGTGCTTGGCTGTTGTATGGGCGGTGGAAAAGTGGCGTCATTACCTTGAAGGAGAGGCATTTGATGTGTATACAGACCACAGCGCACTGGCCTGGGCATTCAACTGTCCAAAGACGTCATCACGGCTTACAAGATGGACTTTGCGTCTACAGGCATTCACCTTCCGTGTGCACTATAAAAAAGGCTGCTGTAATGTAGTTCCTGATGCTCTGTCCCGAGTTCCTCTACCACAGGATGGGAGAGTATGTGTGGCTGTCGCAAAATCTTACTGGTCTGACCTACCCAAGTCGCTTCAGGACATCGGAAAAGCTCAGCAGACAGACCCCTTGTGTCAAGATCTTGCTCACACTATTGGTCAGCACTCACCTGATCGCATCCATTACCAGCTGCAGCAGGGAGTGTTATACCGGGGTGTACCGTCTAAGTATGGTGGCTTTAATTACCAGCTGGTTGTTCCCGCTAACTTAGTTGCGGAGTTTCTGTCTTACTTCCATGACAGTCCGTTGGGAGGTCACCTAGGAAGGATGAAGACCCTCCTGAAGATCCTGGAGGTGGCCTGGTGGCCCACAGTTCGCAAGGATGTTTGGACCCATGTCCGCGCTTGTCATATCTGTCAACAGTACAAGGGTTCGAATGAAAAGCCAGCTGGTTTTCTTCAATCGATCGAAGTCACAGTACCAGGGGAGATGATAGGAGTGGACTTTATGGGGCCATTCCCTCTCAGTAAAGCCCGGAATTCAGTTTTAATGGTGGTTGTCGACTATTTTAGTAAGTGGGTGGAACTGTTTGCATTGAAGGATGCCAAGACACCAAAGGTCTGCCAGATCTTGAAGAATGACATCTTTACACGCTGGGGGGTACCTGCCTTCCTTGTGTCTGACCGGGGGCCTCAATTCACTAGTCACTTATTATCCAGCCTCTGTGAATCATGGGGTGTTACCCAAAAGCTCACGACAGCATACCATCCCCAGACAAACCTTACGGAGAGGGTCAACAGGACCCTTAAGACCATGATGGCCTCCTTTGTAGGCGAACATCATCAGGACTGGGATCGGTGGCTGCCCGAGTTCCGGTTGGCTATCAACACCGCCGTGCACGAGACCACTGGGGTGTCTCCTGCTGTGCTGGCATTGGGGCGCAGCCTTAAAGGCCCGTTAGAACGCCTTATTCACAAGTCTCCTGCACCCAATACATCTACATACCACACAGTACACTCACATACATTATTACTGAAGGAGGTCGAACGACATGTGGGAATGGCAAAAGCCAGACAAGCCAGGTACTATAATGCACGACGCAAAGATGTACACTTTGTTGTTGGGGATCTGGTCTGGGTTAGGTCACATCCTCTGTCTAAAGCCTCAGCTAAATTCTCTGCCAAGTTTGCACCCAAATGGTCAGGGCCTGTTAGGGTAGAGAAAAAACTAGGTCCAGTAAACTACCGTGTTCGTTGGCTAACTGATAAACTGAAGGTGGATAACGTAAATGTGGTCGACTTGAAACCATTCTATGGTCCCAATAAGCCGCTGGCTGGGGGGGGGGGGGGAATGTAATAGTCACCTATTTCTGCCTTTATGTACAGCTTTTTGAGGTGATGATAAACATGCTTTGTTGTATTGTTTTTTTTTCTTCACATGAAAAAAAGCTAACTGTTGTATCAGATGCCTGTGGTGTAATCACGGACTATTATATGGACTTTTATTTGTTTTTGTTTTGTCCTCGCGTCATTGTTATGTCACGCAATATGGTTTTAAGGAGAGGTGGAAGTGACGTCGGGTGGGACTCCGGAGTTCAAACGGGGAAGCGGTCTGTGTTTAGGGGGCTCTGTGTAATAGTTGCATGAAGAATTCATCAAAGGGACTAATACCCTATTTTTGTGGATTACGTGGCAATTGTTTTCTTGACTACTACATCTTCCCATCGGCTAAACAGACTGTGGCGAGATTGCGTAAGTCCACGGGATATATTGACTGCGGCTTCTCGCCACGCTTCGCCTTACATTTTTGTTTTGTGTTTTTTTTCTTCTCACGGAGGACATTGTAGTTCCGTACGGACAATTTATGTTGCTTGAATGAACTTTCGGTCTGCTGGCCAGGACCTTGGGACATTGGGGTGTTGAGGGTTAAATGTGTGTGGGTAATTTGAGAATGTTTGTTTGCTGTGTCGGAGTGCGGCCGTGCCTCCAGCTGTGAAATAAGCGCATAATGTTGCCCGTTTGGGTATTATAATGTGATCTATCTCTCAATACACTTGGTTGAACTTGTGTTTCATTGTTTTTTCGTTAATATATAATTAATTCAAGTCTACATACATGTAGATTGTATTCTATATATTTTTTCTTTAGTGTTTATTTAACGAAAGTAAGCTGTTACTGGCTTTATTTATATCAGTAGATATCAGATCCGCCCGTTACCTTATGTTTTGCGTGCAGTAATTTTTTCTTGCTTTGATAGTGTAAGGGAAATTGTTACAAGTTCTTCACCAGAAGACTCTTGCCTTGTACTGACCTCTGACCAGATTTCTCTGTAAGTATATTTAAACTGATCTTGTCGTTCTCTGATTTAGATGCTGAAGAGCAAGGACGACACCAGCCCCACTCCAGCCCCAGGGTTTAGCCATGCGAGCTGCATGGACGATTCACGTGAGTCCATGACGGACAGTGGAGGTCGGCCCGCCGCGATGGACGAGCCAGGAAGAGAGACGTCGCCAAGCCTCGCCTCGGACCACGGACCCTACAGAGACTTTAGCCAGGTTCCTCTGACTCCACAGTTCGAAAAGATGGATGAACTTTGTAGAGATTTTGTTTGCAAATTTGCAAATTGTTCTAAACTAGAATCCTTAAAATATATTATTTATCTAGAAATAAATGCTAATCATTATAAAAAAACATTTTGTCACAAACCATTTATTAATTCTATGTTTAATAAGCATATGAATATGTTTAATAAGAATATGAATATGTTTAATAAGTATATGAATATGTTTAATAATAAGTATAAGAATATGTTTAATAAGTATATGAATATGTTTAAAAAGCAAAGCAAACAGTTTGCTTTTATGATTTTAATAAAGAAAGATGGCTCAATTGATAAGGATAATTGGGACAATATACCAAATAGCACTGAAAAATGTCCAAAAATGTATAAGCCAGAACAAGGGGGTGAAATACACAGTGAAGATAAAATATTTGAACAACTAAATGATATTTTAAGTAAAAATGATTGTCCGTATAAAAAAGTACTGATATACTCTCATTATACCCTCTGTTTTAAAAGGCACAACAAGGTGTCCTGCCTCAATCAAGCCACTGATATAGCAAATAAACTATATGAAAAGCATGGAATGATAATGGATATTGGTTGTAGTGAGCCCTGGGGAATTAGTGGCCCATATGAAAAGATTTTACCGGGTAAGCGTCTTAAAGATTGCACTTACACTTACGAGTCCCAAACATTTGAAAGCAATTATACAATTGTCTCTGAGAAAGAAAAAGAAAATTGTCAAAAAAGGGAATTAATTGACCCGATTTACAAAAAAGTTATTCCTGCATGTCAAAATAAACCATTCTTAATGTTTCAGACTACAGAAAAACCAAAATATAATCTTAAGACATTTTTAAAAAATATAAACAATCCTAAAAACATAGGAACACTTTATAAAATTGTTTCAAATTTATTTAGTTGTCAAAATCAAATTAAAACTTTTGATTATTTTAAAAATCATGGTTTGGAAAAGTTTGAGGAATGTATGAATCAAATAAAAAAATTATCTTATGGTGAAAATAAATCTGAATTTTGTAATCAAAATTTAGAAGAAATCTCTAAATATTTGAGGAATCTTTTTTTCCCTTGGTGGGCTACACAAGTGGAAAGTGCATCCAGTAAATTTTTAATTAAGGAAACCAGTGGCTTTCTTCAAACAATTGCTTTTTATCAAATCTATAGATCTATCAAAGGCATTGAACATTATTTTGTTATTGGTTATGTCTAAAAGCAGGATATTTAAAAATGTCTGCTCTGATGTAAACATTTAAAGATGACATATTATGCCCTTTTTCACAATATGTATTTCAAATATTTGGTGTCCCCAGAATGTGTGTGTGAAATTTCAGCTCAAAATACCCCCAGATCATTTATTATAGCTTTTTTTTTTTATCTGGAAAGAGTGAATTTAACAGATTCATGTTTTTCTGGGGCTTTTTTGTTCAGGCTGTCCTCTGCTCATTTCTTGTGTAAGAGTGTAATTCATTTGTATTTGTGAAGAGATTCTCTCTCTGATATAAGACGAGATGTTTCTAAACTGGTGATTCTCCATCTCACTGCTGTTGATCGTCATTCTCTCACAACAAACACACAACTGCATTCATCTAATAAATCTGTTCTTCCTTTCCTTTGTCTCATGTTTTCTCGTCCGGCTTGTAGAAGAGTGAATCTCTAACAGAGAACAGAATTATCATCAACTCAAGAGCTTTCAATTAATAACATAATTATATGTTAGTAATGTTGTAGTCAGGGACATCACTAGGATTGAATGACAGGGCCCACTAAACATCAGATGTCTATTGGACAGGCAGATCATGTCTATATTGCGTCAGTCGGTCCAAGACCAATTTTTGACCTTTATGCAACGTGCAATCTAGGTCTGCTATTTACCTTTACTGCCATGACCCCACCTGGATGCTGGAATAGGTAATTTTCTGGATGTTATGTGGACGTCTAAGACAGGTGCAGGAAATTGACATGATCTAGGTTTGCAAAGTTACCTCCAAATGAGGTCTTTTCTACGTCATGTTTGGAAGTCAGATTTTGGTTCCCTGAAGGTGCAGACTGTGACGCCATGTGGACGTCTAAGACAGGTGCAGGAAATTGACATGAATATTTTTTATTTATTTACAAATATCAACATTGTTATTATCAACATGATTAATATATATGAATACAGATTATTTATATTTATTTAAGATCATTTTTCAAAAACTCTATTTGGAGACACACACGAAGGTGTAGTGCTATAGCTCAAACAGTAGAGCGTTGGTGCTTGCAATGTCAATATCACAGGTTCCATTCCCAGGTAAAGCAAGACTTGATAGGAATGTATCAGTTGTGTAATGCAATGTAACTTTAAAAAAAAAATGTTTTATCACTTGTGGTCCAGCGATCTCTGTGATGGGAGAAAGCGCGCGCGCGTGTGTGTGTGTGTGTGTGTCTCTGCCTGTCGTCTCACGAGAAGAAGCCGCTGTTTTGTTTGAGAAAGTTATTTAAGAGTGTGTGAGGGAGCGCACTGAGCGCAGTTATTGTTTGGAAAAGACTTATCTAATAAAACACACGATCCACAGCAAGCCGACCCGTCCCCTTCCTTTTTTCCACTAACGAACTTTTGTGGACTGACGTCAACATTAGACGAGCGGAAAACATTGAAAAAAGACGTCGTCTGGCGTCACAAAACAACCCCTTCAGTGGACCGAATTTGGACGTCCAAAAATTACATGAAAAAGACGTCAATCCGACATCATATTGCGCAGTGAGCTCTGTCTAGTCTGTCGGTCTCCGTGTCCTCTTTGCCTCGCGATTTTTCTGTGCGTGAGAAAATGGATGCGGGGCGTGAGAACGTGTGAAAAGTGTCAATTGCGTGTGTCTCACGGTGAATGCGTGAAAGTTTGCAGCTCCTTTCCAACTTCCGACTTTTCAGCTATTTTTTGTAGCTGGATACATATCATTTGTTGCATCTAAATATGAATGAGGATACGGTTATTGAAAAATCGAATTGCTTGTTGTTCTTATTATCATTTAGGGGGGCTTAGGAACATTTTGGGGTAGCTTCAGCCCCCCTAAAAAAGGCCTAATGACTGCCCTGGTTGTAGTCAAGACCACATAAACTTAATCTTATCATCTGTCGTAATATAAAAACCAAGATCTCCTACAAGTACTTTTCTGCAATCATACCTTGAACGTTGAGGGCATAGATTTGGGTTTACGACCGACACAACTGAATGTTTAGGCATGACATTTTAACCCTTGTTGCACAACAGTAACAAAATACACCAAATTGGAAATAAGTTTTACATCCAATCACATTAATGTTAATAAATAAATCAGACGACACACAGAGAATGTAGTGATGAGATATCCCGCAGTAGTGGTCTGGACTGGACTCGAGACCGAGACCTTCAGAAACGTGTGTATATGGCGATACGGTGTAGAATAACTCACACACAGACACCAATCTGAAGGATGAAATGATGAAATCACCATTACTCTCTCAATTCAGCAGGAGAACAGAGAAATACACCAAACTACAGAATAACAGAACTGATTTACAGATTATAGCAGGATAAAAGCGAGTGAATGTATTAATAATGTCTGAATTTTTACGTTCAGTTTGTCATGAAATGTATAATGTAAATAAATAGCTGAAGCTGTTTCTGTTGAATGTAAAATCTATAAATAATCACTTATATAATAATTGTAACAAACTGCTCTGAGACATGAAGGTTGAGGATCCAAATGCAGCTTTTTCTTCATCATTTATTTGAGTAAGAGTGTCGTGCCAGAGAGATGTTAGTGTTTAGTGAAACTGTGAGTGGTTGTTGATTGTAATCCTACTTCTGATATTCTCCTGACTGACTACGCCTTGGATTCCGACTCGAACTTGTCGACCTGAGACTGTAAATATTCTTGTATATACATTTTTACCAGATTAAGGGATGTAGGGGGTTTGACGCCAATTTATTTGCATCTTTTTTTCACTTTGTTTATGGTTAAGGGACTGAGGTAAGCTAAACTGTACTTTTGTTTCTTTATCTTTTGTTTGAGGTCATTTAGTTCTAAAGAAGATTTTTTTTTTTTTTTTGGCCTTGTCTGCCCCTTACGCTTAGTAAATAAAGCTCATGTTATCTATCTCTCTGGTGGTGTGACTCTCGTCCCTTTTCCTGTTGCGGCTGTTGACCCCTAGCGGTCGTAACGGGTCCTAGCACCCTCTAGTGGCTCCCAAGGGCTCTCCTGCTAGTGATCATAACAATCATATTACAATTTAAGAAAATAATACTTTACAATAAGGTCTTAGTTGTTAATATTCACTAATGCATTAGTTAACATGAACTAACAGTGAACAATATATTTTACAGCATTAATATTTGTTAATAAACAACTGTTTGTTCATGTTCACAGTGCATTACCTGATTTAAAAAAATACAACTTATTAGTAAATGTTGAAATTAACATGAACTGAGATTAATAAATGCTTTATTGTTCATTATTAGCTGTTAATCAACTAATGTTAACTCATGAAACCTTATTGTAAAGTGCTATTATAATATTTGATATAGCATATCAATATAAATAAGACATAATAATAATTCTATTCATTAAAATGATAGTTCCATGTATGATATAATATTGTATGTTGATAATATTACTTGTAATCTAATGTTTCCAGCCATGAAAAGCATCAGATGAATGTTTGAGCACTATTAACATCTGTTTATCATATGTTCAGCAAAGATGCTCCTGAATTACTGAGGCTTGTCAATCATGGTGCAGATTATGATCATCAGGGTTATTGATGCAGATCTATAAGCAGACGGATATTACGATAGCATATTATGGTCTGTTTGTGGTTCCTCTCTGGGTTTGGCTTCAGTCTTCACCGCAAACCTCACAGAGACGAGCAGAGAGACGGAATGAGGCGCTTTACATCAGATATCAGTCGCCTCTTATTCTCTCAGTTCTTCTTACCCGCTGAAACTAGGCGGCGGTGGTGAAGATGATGAAGATGATGGACAGGAGAAGAAGACGCCAGCAGAAGTGCTGAAAACACAAAGAAAATAAACACTGACCGCTGATTTTCCACAGATCTGTTGCTCGGTTGTCTCGTGTGTTTCTGCGTCAGTCTTTACTCTAACAGTGTTTATCAGACGTTATCTATCGTCAGACTCACCTGGAGCCGCGGCGCTTCACCTGAAGACTGAAGAGATGCAGTCGTCTACTACAGTGTCGCATCAGGCAGTGCATTGTAGTCTCCCTGAGGAAAACATTCATTCATTTATTGCTATAGGAGAGGAAGAATTTACTAAACTCGTTAATTCATCTAAATCGACAGCATGTATGTTAGACCCTATACTGACTAAGCTACTGAAAGAGATGCTTCCAGAGGTCATAGATCCTCTTCTTAATATCATTAATTCATCTTTGTCTCCAGGATATGTACCAAAAACTTTTAAAGGGGTCATTATTAAAAGCGCTGTATAAATGAAGATGACTTGACTCCAGTGTGAGAATGTTAGGCCTGAAAGAGAAGTAATGTTAGATGTTAGAATTATGATTAGTTTGATATACAGTTTACTATTTTATACATTAAAATATCCATTTATACATCACATTAGCAAACATCGTGTCCTCATTGTAGACAGAAACAATGAGTCGCCAAGAACTACTCTTACCAAATAGCAATTAGCCAGAAGAGCTCATCAGTCTTACTAAACTGATTTATTTTGAATGAATTCAGTTCAATTGTGTGTACAAATGTCTTCAATTCAATTAAGTATGGGTAATGAATTATTTTTGATATATGTAAATATAATCGGGTTGATTTGTGTGATGCTGCTGACGTGGAGCTGTGAAGTGTTCCCTTTCGTTGTCACTCCGAGTTACGTCGGATGACGACGAATGGGGTTTCGCTTAGAAATCCTATCATCTTCGAGTATTAAAACACGAGCCAATGGCAAAGAAATGCCATGGGTCTGCGGAATTTGCATAGCGTAACTCCGCCCCACCCTGAGGGTATATAAGGAAGTCGCTGGCAAGATGCAGATATGTTTTCGCTTCGGAGCCAAGTTGATCTACTTCACTCCACAGCCAAATCCTGAGTTCATCTCTTTATCTCTTCGAGACGAGCCTCTCTCCAGGTGTTGGTGTGACAGCGAGTTCCAGCGAGTGCACATTCCCTGCTGATCTGTGCAGTGATTTGCCAGAGTTTGTGTGTTCTCTCCCTGGTCGCTTCAACACTCTGCGGAGAAATCTCCTTTCACAAAAGAGCATTGCACGCGGCACGTCTTTTTAAAGATGCCTCGCCCGTGCACTTCTGGTTGCGGTCTATTTGTATCTGACTCTGATGGGCACAATCGCTGTCTTGTGTGTCTGGGTGTCGATCACGCCAAGGCAGCGTTTGTGGATGAGTCATGTTCCCACTGCGGGAACATGCCCATCGCACGGTTGAGATCGAGACTCAATGATCTTAATGTGAGAGTCCCCTCATCCGCACCCCGATCTACTGGTCCCGAGAGGGCTGGTACTTCGGCTGGCGGCCAGGGTGATCTGAGGGTTACAGTGTGGAACAAAGCGCCGACTATTCCACGCTCCACACTTCCCTCTGTTCCCGTGCAACCCGCGAGTGTCCGCGTGGAAACCGCTGTACAGTCCTCTGACTTGCCGCGAGTTTCATTCGGCGCTCCAGAGGAAGACTCAATGTCGATCGCTGCATCACAAGGTGGGCAGGAGTCCTCGGGAAGTGAGGATTCGGCTGTGCTGCCACCCTCGGGTGTCCCAGCATTGTCCGAGTCTGATCCCGAGATGACGGCCATGCTTTCCCGGGCAGCCGCGGCGATCGGTCTTGAGTGGTCCCCGCCACCTGGGCCGGTTCGTTCGCGGCTGGACGATTGGTTTTTGGGTGCGGCTGCTGATCCGCGTCGGCGGCCAACCCCAATGCCTTTTTTCCCGGATGTGCATGAGGAGGTCACGAGGTCCTGGAAGGCACCATTGTCTTCCCGTGATCGCTCGGCGACCGCCTCCGCCTTGCCTCCCCTTGATCAGGCGGCCGCCAAAGGGTACACTGGGGTTCCCCAGGTTGAACGCTCTGTTGCGATGCAGTTGTGTCCTCAGAGTGCTTCTTCCCGCGGGGACCCAAAGCACCCCTCCAAGGCCTGTAGGTTCTCTTCCACCCTTGTGGCGAAGGCCTACAGAGCTGCGGGGCTGGCGGCCTCCTCACTGCATGCCATGGCGACTCTGCAGGTCTACCAGGCCCAGATGTTGCGTGACATGCACGAGGGGAGGTCTGACCCAGCACTCTTTGATGAGTTGCGTGCCGCCACCGACCTTGCTCTCCGAGCGACGAAGGTGACCGCACGCTCACTGGGTCAGGTGATGGCCACTTCGGTGGTCCAGGAGCGACACCTATGGCTAAACCTGGCTGATATGCGGGAGGCCGAGCGGACCCGGTTCCTCGACACCCCCATATCCCAGGCTGGCCTGTTCGGCGGTGCAGTCGAGGACTTCGCCCAGCAGTTCTCGACTGCCCAGAAGCAGACTGAGGCTTTAAAACACGTCCTGCCCCGGCGGCCCGCTGCTCCGGCAGCGCAGTCGTCGGCACAGGTGCCCTCCTACGGTTCCCCCCCCTCCCGATCGGCCCCAGCAGTCCGCTGCTTCCGGGTCGCGTCGGAGAGGAAGCCGTAGGAAGGCGCCACAGCCCTCTCCCGCCCCGTGCCCCGCTAAACGCCAGGCTAAGCGGCGCTCCTGAGACGGGCTGCTCAGAGATGGCGTTGAGTTCTGTTCAGGAGCCGGTTGCAGGGCCGCTCCTTCCCCCGGTGGAGGGCCGGGGGAGAATCCTTGGTTTTCCCATCCCCGCTGCTCGTCCCACGACGGGCAGCACCCTAAAATGGTTAAAGAAAGAACTCACTACCCCATCTCTGAGCACACGGAGTGTGCGGATGAGAGCACGCGCCGCCCACGGGCCACGCTCCTCTCGTCCCCCTCTGTCGCCAGACCCCTGCCAGAGCACGCCCCCGTGGGACGCTGGTCCTCCCCTGGCCTCCTCTGGCAGGACGCGGCTAATGACCGTGCCCCCGCACTGGGCCGCTATGCCACCCACGCCTGGGCCGGTCATTCCGCCTCGCTGCACCCCCGACGGAACGTCTGTGGTTCGTATGACCCCGCTGGTGCACTTTCTGGAAGCCTGGCTAGAGCTTCCCAGATTCAGTTCGCGCGATCTCCTCCCCGCTACAGCGGAGTCCGCTTCACTATGGTCGGTGGCAATGCCCCTGTCATGAGAGCGGAGGTCGCCACCCTACTGGCGAAGGGTGCGATCGAGATTGTCCCTCCAGCCGAAATGAGGTCCGGCTTCTACAGCCCTTACTTCATTGTTCCGAAGAAATCGGGTGGGTTACGACCGATCCTGGACCTGCGCGTCCTGAACCGCTCCCTCCACAGGCTGCCGTTCAAGATGCTCACGGCCAAACGCATTTTCGAGTGTGTGCGGCCACAGGATTGGTTTGCAGCGATCGACCTGAAGGACGCCTACTTCCATGTCTCCATTTTACCTCGACACAGACCGTTTCTACGGTTTGCTTTCGAGGGGCGGGCATACCAGTACGCGGTTCTCCCTTTCGGGCTAGCCCTGTCTCCTCGCGTCTTTACGAAGGTCGTCGAGGCAGCCCTTGTTCCCCTCCGGGAACACGGGGTTCGCATCCTGAACTATCTCGACGACTGGCTGATCCTAGCTCACTCTCGAGACCAGGTTTGCGAACACAGGGATCTTGTGCTCCGGCACCTAGCTCGTCTGGGCCTTCGGGTCAACTGGGAGAAGAGCAAACTCTGCCCAGTGCAGAGGATCTCTTTTCTCGGTATGGAAATCGACTCGGTCGCCATGTGCGCGCAGCTTACGAGCGAGCGCGCACAGTCACTGCTGACTTGTCTGCGCCAGTTCGAGGGCAAGAGTGCGGTCCCACTGAAACTTTTTCAGAGGCTCCTGGGGCATATGGCATCCGCAGCCGCAGTAACGCCGCTCGGATTGCTTCATATGAGACCGCTTCAGCTTTGGCTTCGCGATCGAGTCCCGAGGTGGGCATGGCAACACGGCAAGCTCCGGGTCCCAGTGACTCCGGCCTGCCGTCAGACCTTCACCCCGTGGTCGAACCTCAGCTTTCTACGGGCCGGAGTGCCCTTAGAACGAGTTTCCCGGCATGTTGTTGTCACAACAGATGCCTCCACCACGGGCTGGGGCGCCATGTGCAATGGTCATGCTGCCGCGGGCTCCTGGACAGGACCCCAGCGCCTTTGGCATGTCAATTGCCTCGAGTTGCTGGCTGTACGTCTCGCCCTGCACCGTTTCCATGCGTTGCTCAGGGGTCAGCACGTACTAGTCCGATCAGACAATACCGCAACAGTAGCGTACATCAACCATCAAGGTGGTCTACGCTCCCGCCGTATGTCGCAACTCGCCCGCCACCTCCTTATATGGAGTCAGAAGCATCTGAGGTCGCTTCGAGCCATTTATATCCCGGGACACCTGAACCAGGCGGCCGACGAGCTGTCTCGAGTTCAGCCTCTCGCTGGAGAATGGCGACTCCATCCCCGGTCGGTTCAGCTGATTTGGGATCAGTTCGGCGACGCACAGGTAGACCTGTTTGCCTCCCACGACTCGTCCCATTGCGACCTGTTTTATTCCCTGACCGAGGGCACGCTCGGCACGGATGCACTGGCGCACAGCTGGCCGAGGGGCCTACGCAAGTATGCGTTTCCCCCAGTGAGCCTTCTTGCGCGGACCCTGCGCAAGATCAGGGAGGACAAGGAGCAGGTTATATTGGTTGCCCCATACTGGCCCAGCCACACCTGGTTCTCAGAACTCATACTCCTTGCGACAGCACCTCCCTGGCCAATTCCTCTGAGGAAGGACCTCCTTTCTCAGGGACGGGGCACCCTTTGGCACCCTCGTCCCGGTCTTTGGAACCTCCACGTGTGGCTTCTGGACGGGACGAGGCAGGTTTGAGTACCCTACCACCAGCGGTGGTGGCTACCATCACTTCCGCTAGAGCATCGTCCACGAGACATGCCTATGCGTTGAAGTGGAACCTCTTCGTCAACTGGTGTTCTTCCAAACAGCAAGAACCCACGAAATGCCCGATCAGTGTCGTGCTTTCCTTCCTGAAAGAAGGGTTGGAGCGAAGGCTGTCTCCCTCCACCCTGAAAGTGTATGTTGCCGCCATTGCCGCACATCACGATGCAGTTGAAGGTAAGTCTCTGGGGAAGCATGACCTGATCATCAGGTTCCTGAGGGGAGCGAGGAGACTAAATCCTCCTCGCCCTCCCCTCGTACCCTCTTGGGACCTCTCAGTGGTTCTGACTGCCCTGCAGAGTGCTCCATTTGAGCCTTTGCAATCAGTGGAGCTTAAGTTCCTGTCAATGAAGACAGCGCTCCTGGTTGCATTGGCCTCCATCAAGAGGGTAGGAGACCTGCAGGCATTTTCGGTTGACGAAGCGTGCCTGGAATTCGGGCCGGCTAACTCTCACGTGATCCTGAGACCCCGGCTTGGATATGTGCCCAAGGTTCCTACCACACCCTTTCGAGATCAGGTAGTGAACCTGCAAGCGCTGCCCTTGGAGGAGGCAGACCCAGCCTTGGCACTGCTCTGTCCAGTACGCGCCCTTCGTGCTTACGTAGACAGAACGCAGTGTTTCAGGACCTCAGACCAGCTCTTTGTCTGTCATGGTGGGAAGCTGAAGGGAAAGGCTCTCTCCAAACAAAGGTTGTCTCACTGGATAGTGGACGCCATTGCTTTGGCTTACCAGCAGCAAGGTCGACCGTGCCCCCTTGGTGTGACGGCCCACTCCACTCGGAGTGTGGCATCCTCTTGGGCTCTAGCGCATGGCGCCTCGCTAACAGACATCTGCAGAGCTGCAGGCTGGGCGACACCTAACACATTTGCGAGATTTTACAATCTCCGAGTAGAGCCAGTTTCTTCTCATGTACTCGCTTCAACTAGCCGGTACTAGATTCTGCTCAGGTGTCTTCGCTTGCTCGCCATTCCTCTCCACGGACGGGATACGTGCGATATTTCCTCAGGTGAGCCTCATAAGCCCTGAGTCTCCTCCAGCACTGATGACGTCAACGCCAGAGTTATGCCACGGGCAGCTTTCGCGCTTGGCTAGGTGCCACCATGTGCATGGTTCCCTTCGGGCGACCCCCACATGTGTATTCCACTGTAAGCCTCTTTGAGCATGTGTCTTTCCCTTGGCAAGCCACCTTGCCACCCCTGGGGTTGAAATATTCCACCTGCGGCTGGACACCCCAGTGTTACTCCGTATGCAGCCCTTCGGGGTCATATGTGTATTCCAAGTCCCCCCCTTCGGGTTGGGCATGATTGCATATTTCCACTGGATATGCTTCCCAGTGTACCTTGGTATTCCTGTGTTAAGTAGGACTCCTTCGTCCGTGCTAGTTTCACGACAGGGAGCTCAGACTTACGCAGGGCACTGGTAGACAGTCGAGAGGTGGCGTGATTATACGGGAACCCCATTCGTCGTCATCCGACGTAACTCGGAGTGACAACGAAAGGGAACGTCTCGGTTACGTATGTAACCCTCGTTCCCTGAGTAGGGAACGGAGACGTTACGTCTCCCTGCCACTTCCGCTGTACCGCTGGAACGCCTGAGTTCAGTCTCGGCTCCTCAGCGAAGACATATCTGCATCTTGCCAGCGACTTCCTTATATACCCCCAGGGTGGGGCGGAGTTACGCTATGCAAATTCCGCAGACCCATGGCATTTCTTTGCCATTGGCTCGTGTTTTAATACTCGAAGATGATAGGATTTCTAAGCGAAACCCCATTCGTCGTCATCCGACGTAACGTCTCCGTTCCCTACTCAGGGAACGAGGGTTACATACGTAACCGAGACGTTTCCAGATCCAGGAAAACTGGATTCCTCATGACTCGAGCTCTGCCTGTACTTCAGATCCGCCAGCAGAGGGCAGTGATGATCTCACATGCAGCGCTGAGGAGTCTGGGAAATAAACCAGTGACTCCTACACTCATTATTACTGACCACTGCTCTCACCTGTCATGAGGTGTTGTTTCCATGACGACCAAAGCATTGACATTATAACCATCACAGGATATAATTAACCAATAATCTTACATCAAACATAGTAACTAAGTGTCGTTTCACAATGATATAAAACCACTGATGTGTTTGCTGTGAGAGTATATAGGCCTAGATTGATATTATTCTATTTGATATTTTTTAACTTTTTTTGAAATTTGGTTCTCAAATTAGTTTTTTTCTGCATTCAGTGGTTTTGAGCTGCAAATTATATCTTCACATTCATTTGAAATTTTGGCATCAAATGATATGCGAATTATCTAAATTTAAATGTTGAGTTCTCACACATATTATGATCAAACCCCAACTTTCAGTGAAGAGTCAAAGTGAACTTTTTTTTTAAATAGACTTTAATCATGAGCGTAGGAGAAATACACATTACAAAAGACAACTAGATTAAAAAGTTCGTCGAGACAAACTTTAAGTTGGCTTGAGAAAGCTGGACCAGAAAGTTTGAAGAAGTTAAAAGTAGTTTGGAGTTTAAAGTAGTTTCAAGTTTAAATTAGTTTAAAGTTTAAATTAGTTAGAAGTTTAAAATAGTTTAAAGTTAAAATTAGTTTGAAGCTTAAATTAGTTTAAAGTTTAAATTAGTCTAAAGTTTAAATTAGTTTGAAGTTTAAATTAGTTTAAAGTTTAAATTAGTTTAATGTTTAAATTAGTTTAAAGTTTAAAGTATTTTAAAGTTAAAAAGTTGTTGGGGGTTTTCTAGTGGGTTGCTAAGGTGTTCTGGGTGGTTGCTAGGCAGTTGCTAGGGTGTTCTGGGTGGTTGCTAGGCGGTTGCTAGGGTGTTTTTGGTGGTTGCTAGGGTGTTCTGGGTGGTTGCTATGGTGTTGCTAGGTTGTTGCTAGGGTATTCTGTTTGGTTGCTAGGGTGTTCTGGGTGGTTGCTAGGTGGTTGCTAGGGTGTTCTGGGTGGTTGCTAGGGTGTTGCTAAGCGGTTGCTAGGGTGTTCTGGGTGGTTGCTATGATGTTGCTAGGTGGTTGCTAGGGTGTTTTGGTAGTTGCTATGGTGTTGCTAGGGTATTCTGGGTGGTTGCTAGGGTGTTGCTAGGGTGTTCTGGGTGGTTGCTATGGTGTTACTTGGTGGTTGGTAGTTGTCACAGATGGTTACTATGGAGTTTGTATAGTTCTTAGCATGATCTTGGTATGATTTAGCACTTAACTAATCGCTATTAGCATGTAGCTATTCACTGCTAGCATGTGTAGCATGTTGGAAGTGCTGTTTGCTAGCATGAGTCAAAAGAGCCAAACCTCATCTCTATACAATGTTCTGATACAGAGATATAGGTCTTGCAAAATGGTTGCTAGGGTACTCAAGTTTGGTTGCTATGGAGTTGCTTGGGAGCTGGGAGCTTTATACGTACGAAGTTTAAAGTGGTTTGAAGTTTAAATTAGTTTACGAGTTTTTGAGTTTTGAGTTTATAAGTTTAAATGAGTTTAGAGTTTAAGTTTAAATAAATTTAAAGAGTGTGTGTGTGTATGTGGGTTCACACACACACACACACACACACACACACACACACACTCAGAGTTTATGAGTTTAGAGTTTATAAGTGTATAAATGGATGAGTTTATAAGTGTACACGTTTTTGAATTTGGTTTGTAAGTTTAAATGAGTTTTGAGTTTATAAGTTTAAATGAGTTTACAGTTTATAAGTTTAAATGAGTTAAAGCTTAAGTTTGAAGTTTAAAGAAGTTTAAAGTTTATATTAGTTTGAAGTTTAATTTAGTTTGAAGTTTAAAGTAGTTTAAAGTTTAAAATAGTTTGAAGTAGATAGATAGATGAGTTGATTAGTTTAATTGAGTCTCAATGGCTTATATATTATATAGAATGGCAGTTTGAATTAGTCTTCAAGGTATTTTGATTTGAATTTTCGTCGGTTGGCCAGTTTGAATCTAGATTTGAATTTTTTAGAACTCCCCAATGTAAGTCAATGGGAGTTTTTCCGAGTTTTGATCGGCAATATTAGGAAAACCGTAAGTCCGATCAGTCTGAAAAGATATAGCAACTTAAGTCAGAATAGTCTGAAGGTCTGAGCCGAGTTTGGAGTATGTAGAGTTAAAGCTCTAGGAGGAGATAGGCGATAAATTTTTAGTAAGAAGAATAATAATAATAACTAGATTAAAAAGTTCGTCGAGACAAACTTTAAGTTGGCTTGAGAAAGCCGGACCAGAAAGTTTAAAGAAGTTTAAAATAGTTTGGAGTTTAAATTAGTTTAAAGTTTAAAGTAGTTTAAAGTTTAAATTAGTTTGAAGTTTAAAGTAGTTTAAAGTTTAAATTAGTTTAAAGTTTAAAGTAGTTTAAAGTTTAAATTAGTTTGAAGTTTAAAGTAGTTTAAAGTTTAAATTAGTTTGAAGTTTAAAGTAGTTTAAAGTTTAAATTAGTTTGAAGTTTAAATTAGCTTAAAGTTTAAATTAGTTTGAAGTTTAAATTAGTTTAAAGTTTAAATTAGTTTGAAGTTTAAAGTAGTTTAAAGTTTAAATTAGGTAGTTTAAAGTTAAAAAGTTGTTGGGGGTTTTCTAGTGGGTTGCTAAGGTGTTCTCGGTGGTTGCTAGGCGGTTGCTAGGATGTTCTGGGTGGTTGCTAAGGTATTTTGGGTGGTTGCTAGGCGGTTGCTAGGGTGTTCTGGGTGGTTGCTATGGTGTTGATAGGCGGTTGCTAAGGTATTTTGGGTGGTTGCTAGGATGTTGCTAGGCGGTTGCTAGGGTGTTCTGGGTGGTTGCTATGGTGTTGCTAGGCGGTTGCTAGGGTATTCTGGGTGGTTGCTAGGCGGTTGCTAGGCGGTTGCTAGGGTGTTCTGGGTGGTTGCTAGGCGGTTGCTATGGTATTTTGGGTGGTTGCTAGGGTGTTCTGGGTGGTTGCTAGGGTGTTCTGGGTGGTTGCTAGGCGGTTGCTAGGGTGTTTTAGTGGTTGCTATGGTGTTGCTAGGCGGTTGCTAGGGTGTTCTGGGTGGTTGCTAGGCGGTTGCTAGGGTATTCTGGGTGGTTGCTAGGCGGTTGCTAGGGTGTTCTGGATGGTTGCTATGCTGTTGCTAGACGGTTGCTAGGGTATTCTGGGTGGTTGCTAAGTGGTTGCTAGGGTGTTTTGGGTGGTTGCTAGGCGGTTGCTAAGGTGTTCTGGGTGGTTGCTATGGTTTTGCTAGGCGGTTGCTATGGTATTCTGGGTGGTTGCTAGGCAGTTGCTAGGGTGTTCTGAGTGGTTGCTATGCTGTTGCTAAGGTATTCTGGGTGGTTGCTAGGCGGTTGCTAGGGTGTTCTGGGGGTTGCTATGGTGTTTCTAGGCGGTTGCTAGGGTATTCTGGGTGGTTGCTAGGCGGTTGCTAGGGTGTTCTGGGTGGTTGCTATGATGTTGCTAGGCGGTTGCTAAGGTATTCTGGGCGGTTGCTAGGCAGTTGCTAGGGTGTTCTGGGCGGTTGCTATGGTGTTGCTAGGTGGTTGGTAGTTGTCACAGATGGCTACTATGGAGTTTTTATAGAGTCCTTAGCATGATCTTGGTATGATTTAACACTTAACTAAATGATATATTAGCATGTAGCTATTCACTGCTAGCATGTGTAGCATGTTGGAAGTGCTGTTTGCTAGCATGAGTCAAAAGAGCCAAACCTCATCTCTATACGATGTTCTGATACTGAGATATAGGTCTTGCAAAACGGTTGCTAGGGTACTCAAGTTTGGTTGCTATGGAGTTGCTTGGGAGCTTGAAGCTTTAAACTTAAGAAGTTTAAAGTGGTTTGAAGTTTAAAGTAGTTTACGAGTTTTGAGTTTACAAGTTTAAATGAGTTTAGAGTTTAAGTTTAAATGAGTTTAGTGTGTGTGTGTGTGTGTGTGTGTGTGTGTGTGTGTTCACGCACACACACACACACTCAGAGCTTATGAGTTTAGAGTTTATAAGTGTATAAATTGATGAGTTTATAAGTGTTAGAGTTTTTGAGTTTAGAGTTTATAAGTTTTAAATGAGTTTAGAGTTTATAAGTTTTAATGAGTTTAGAGTTTATAAGTTTAAATGAGTTTAAGAGTTAAAGAGTTCAGAGTTTATTAATTTATGAGTTAAAGAGTTAATAAGTCTATGAATTCATGAGTTTATAAGTTAATTAGTTTATAAGTGTATGAGTTTAGAGTTTATTAGTTTAAATTAGTCTCATTGGCTAATATAGTATATAGAACGGCAGTTTGGTTTAGTCTTCAAGGTGTTTAGATTTGAATTTTCGTCGGTTGGTGAGTTTGAATGTAAATTTGAATTTTTTAGAACTCCCCAATGTAAGTCAATGGGAGTTTTTCCGAGTTTTGATCGGCATTTTTAGGAAAACCGTAAGTCCGATCAGTCTAAAAAGATATAGCAACTAACTTCAGATCAGTTTGAGTGTCTGAGCCGAGTTTGGAGTATGTAGTGTTAAAGCTCTAGGACGAGTTTGAGTCAACAGTTTTTAACAGAAGAATAATAATAATAACTAGATTAAAAAGTTTGTCGAGACAAACTTTAAGTTGGCTTGAGAAAGCCGGACCAGAAAGTTTGAAGAAGCTTAAAGTAGTTTGGAGTTTATAGTAGTTTAAAGTTTAAATTAGTCTAAAGTTTAAATCAGTTTGAAGTTTAAAGTAGTTTAAAGTTTAAATTAGTTTAAAGTTTAAATTAGTTTAAAGTTTAAATTAGTTTGAAGTTTAAAGTAGTTTAAAGTTTAAATTAGTCTAAAGTTTAAAGTAGTTTGAAGTTTAAAATAGTTTGAAGTTTAAAGTAGTTTGAAGTTTAATTTAGTTTAAAGTTTAAAGTAGTTTGAAGTTTAATTTAGTTTAAAGTTTAAAGTAGTTTGAAGTTTAATTTAGTTTAAATTAATTAGGGTGTTCTGGGTGGTTGATATGGTGTTGCTAGGCGGTTGCTAGGGTATTCTGGGTGGTTGCTAGGTGGTTGCTAGGGTGTTCTGGGTGGTTGCTATGGTGTTGCTAGGCGGTTGCTATGGTATTCTGGGTGGTTGCTAGGCGGTTGCTAGGGTGTTCTGGGTGGTTGCTAGGGTGTTGCTAGGCGGTTGCTAGGGTATTCTGGGTGGTTGCTAGGCGGTTGCTAGGGTGTTCTGGGTGGTTGCTATGGTGTTGCTAGGCGGTTGCTAGGGTATTCTGGGTGGTTGCTAGGCGGTTGCTAGGGAGTTCTGGGTGGTTGCTATGCTGTTGCTAGGCGGTTGCTAGGGTATTCTGGGTGGTTGCTAGGCGGTTGCTAGGGTGTTTTGGGTGGTTGCTATGCTGTTGCTAGGGTGTTCTGGGTGGTAGCTATGGTGTTCTGGGTGGTTGCTATGATGTTGCTAGGCGGTTGCTAGGGTGTTTTGGTGGTCGCTATGGTGTTGCTAGGCGGTTGCTAGGGTATTCTGGGTGGTTGCTAGGTGGTTGCTAGGGTGTTCTGGGTGGTTGCTATGGTGTTGCTAGGCGGTTGCTAGGGTATTCTGGGTGGTTGCTAGGTGGTTGCTAGGGAGTTCTGGGTGGTTGCTAGGCGGTTGCTAGGGTGTTCTGGGTGGTTGCTATGGTGTTGCTAGGCGGTTGCTAGGGTATTCTGGGTGGTTGCTAGGCGGTTGCTAGGGAGTTCTGGGTGGTTGCTATGCTGTTGCTAGGCGGTTGCTAGGGTATTCTGGGTGGTTGCTAGGCGGTTGCTAGGGTGTTTTGGGTGGTTGCTATGCTGTTGCTAGGGTGTTCTGGGTGGTAGCTATGGTGTTGCTAAGCGGTTGCTAGGGTGTTCTGGGTGGTTGCTATGATGTTGCTAGGCGGTTGCTAGGGTGTTTTGGTGGTCGCTATGGTGTTGCTAGGCGGTTGCTAGGGTGTTTTGGGTGGTTGCTATGCTGTTGCTAGGGTGTTCTGGGTGGTTGCTATGCTGTTGCTAGGGTGTTCTGGGTGGTAGCTATGGTGTTGCTAAGCGGTTGCTAGGGTGTTCTGGGTGGTTGCTATGATGTTGCTAGGCGGTTGCTAGGGTGTTCTGGGTGGTTGCGATGATGTTGCTAGGCGGTTGCTAGGGTATTCTGGGTGGTTGCTAGGCGGTTGCTAGGGTGTTCTGGGTGGTTGCTATGGTGTTGCTAGGCGGTTGCTAGGGTATTCTGGGTGGTTGCTATGCTGTTGCTAGGGTGTTCTGGGTGGTAGCTATGGTGTTGCTAAGCGGTTGCTAGGGTGTTCTGGGTGGTTGCTAGGCGGTTGCTAGGGTGTTCTGGGTGGTTGCTATGGTGTTGCTAGGCGGTTGCTAGGGTATTCTGGGTGGTTGCTAGGTGGTTGCTAGGGTGTTCTGGGTGGTTGCTATGGTGTTGCTAGGCTGTTGCTAGGGTATTCTGGGTGTTGCTAGGCGGTTGCTAGGGTATTCTGGGTGGTTGCTAGGCGGTTGCTAGGGTGTTCTGGTTGGTTGCTATGGTGTTGCTAGGCGGTTGCTAGGGTATTCTGGGTGGTTGCTAGGCGGTTGCTAGGGAGTTCTGGGTGGTTGCTATGCTGTTGCTAGGCGGTTGCTAGGGTATTCTGGGTGGTTGCTAGGCGGTTGCTAGGGTGTTTTGGGTGGTTGCTATGCTGTTGCTAGGGTGTTCTGGGTGGTAGCTATGGTGTTGCTAAGTGGTTGCTAGGGTGTTCTGGGTGGTTGCTATGATGTTGCTAGGCGGTTGCTAGGGTGTTTTGGTGGTCGCTATGGTGTTGCTAGGCGGTTGCTAGGGTGTTTTGGGTGGTTGCTATGCTGTTGCTAGGGTGTTCTGGGTGGTTGCTAGGGTGTTCTGGGTGGTAGCTATGGTGTTGCTAAGCGGTTGCTAGGGTGTTCTGGGTGGTTGCTATGATGTTGCTAGGCGGTTGCTAGGGTGTTCTGGGTGGTTGCGATGATGTTGCTAGGCGGTTGCTAGGCGGTTGCTAGGGTATTCTGGGTGGTTGCTAGGGTGTTGCTAGGCGGTTGCTAGGGTATTCTAGGTGGTTGCTAGGATGTTGCTAGGGTGTTTTGGTGGTTGCTAGGGTGTTGCTAGGCGGTTGCTAGGTTGTTCTGGGTGGTTGCTATGCTGTTGCTAGGCGGTTGCTAGGGTGTTTTGGTGGTTGCTATGGTGTTGCTAGGCGGTTGCTAGGGTGTTCTGGGTGGTTGCTATGATGTTGCTAGGTGGTTGCTAGGGTGTTTTGGTGGTTGCTATGCTGTTGCTAGGGTATTCTGGGTGGTTGCTAGGGTGTTGCTAGGCGGTTGCTAGGGTGTTCTGGGCGGTTGCTATGGTGTTACTAGGTGATTGGTAGTTGTCACAGATGGTTACTATGGAGTTTTTATAGTTCTTAGCATGATCTTGGCATGATTTAGCACTCAACTAATCGCTATTAGCATGTAGCTATTCACTGCTAGCATGTGTAGCATGTTGGAAGTGCTGTTTGCTAGCATGAGTCAAAAGAGCCAAACCTCATCTCTATACGATGTTCTGATACAGAGATATAGGTCTTGCAAAACGGTTGCTAGGGTACTCAAGTTTGGTTGCTATGGAGTTGCTTGGGAGCTGGAAGCTTTAAACTTAAGAAGTTTAAAGTGGTTTGAAGTTTAAAGTAGTTTACGAGTTTTTGAGTTTTGAGTTTATAGGTTTAAATGAGTTTAGAGTGTGTGTGTGTGTGTGTGTGTGTGTGTGTGTGTTCACACACACACACACACACACACACACTCAGAGTTTATGAGTTTAGAGTTTATAAGTGTATAAATGGATGAGTTTATAAGTGTACAAGTTTTTGAGTTTAGTTTATAAGTTTAAATGAATTTAGAGTTTATAAGTTTAAATGAGTTTAGAGTTTATAAGTTTAAATGAGTTTATGAGTTCAGAGTTTATTAATTTATGGGTTTAAGAGTTCATAAGTCTATGAATTCATGAGTTTATAAGTTAATTACTTTATAAGTGTATGAGTTTAGAGTTCATTAGTTTAAATGAGTCTCAATGGCTCATATAGTATATAGAATGGCAGTTTGGTTTAGTCTTCAAGGTGTTTAGATTTAAATTTTCGTCGGTTGGTGAGTTTGAATCTGGATTTGAATTTTTTAGAACTCCCCAATGTAAGTCAATGGGAGTTTTTCCGAGTTTTGATCGTCATTTTTAGGAAAACCGTAAGTCCGATCAGTCTAAAAAGATATAGCAACTAACTTCAGATCAGTTTGAGTGTCTGAGCCGAGTTTGGAGTATGTAGAGTTAAAGCTCTAGGACGAGTTTGAGTCAACAGTTTTTAACAGAAGAATAATAATAATAATAAGTTTAAGTACAATATCAGTAAGTTGGCTCTCTCAAGCCAACTTAACTAGATGCAAAAGTTCGTCGAGACAAACTTTAAGTTGGCTTGAGAAAGTTTGGACCAGAACGGTTTTTTGCTAGGCGGTTGCTAGGGTGTTCTGGGTGGTTGCTATGGTGTTGCTAGGCGGTTGCTAAGGTATTTTGGGTGGTTGCTAGGCGGTTGCTAGGGTGTTCTGGGTGGTTGCTATGGTGTTGCTAGGCGGTTGCTAGGGTGTTCTGGGTGGTTGCTAGGCGGTTGCTAGGGTGTTCTGGGTGGTTGCTATGGTGTTGCTAGTAGGTTGCTAGGGTATTCTGGGTGGTTGCTAGGCGGTTGCTAGGGTGTTCTGGGTGGTTGCTAGGGTGTTGCTAGGCGGTTGCAAGGGTGTTCTGGGTGGTTGCTAGGTGGTTGCTAGGGTGTTTTGGGTGGTTGCTAGGCGGTTGCTAGGGTATTCTGGTTGGTTGCTAGGGTGTTTTGGGTGGTTGCTAGGGTGTTCTGGGTGGTTGCTATGGTGTTACTAGGTGGTTGCTAGGGTATTCTGGTTGGTTGCTAGGGTGTTCTGGGTGGTTGCTAGGTGGTTGCTAGGGTGTTTTGAGTGGTTGCTAGGCGGTTGCTAGGGTATTCTGGTTGGTTGCTAGGGTATTTTGGGTGGTTGCTAAGGTGTTCTGGGTGGTTGCTAGGCGGTTGCTAAGGTGTTCTGGGTGGTTGCTATGGTGTTGCTAGGCGGTTGCTAGGGTGTTCTGGGTGGTTGCTATGGTGTTGCTAGGCGGTTGCTAGGGTGTTCTGGGTGGTTGCTAGGCGGTTGCTAGGGTGTTCTGGGTGGTTGCTATGGTGTTGCTAGGCGGTTGCTTGGGTATTCTGGGTGGTTGCTAGGCGGTTGCTAAGGTATTTTGGGTGGTTGCTAGGCGGTTGCTAGGGTGTTCTGGGTGGTTGCTAGGCGGTTGCAAGGGTGTTCTGGGTGGTTGCTAGGTGGTTGCTAGGGTGTTTTGGGTGGTTGCTAGGGTGTTCTGGGTGGTTGCTATGGTGTTACTAGGTGGTTGCTAGGGTGTTCTGGGTGGTTGCTAGGCGGTTGCTAGGGTGTTCTGGGTGGTTGCTATGGTGTTGCTAGGCGGTTGCTAGGGTGTTCTGGGTGGTTGCTAGGCGGTTGCTAGGGTGTTCTGGGTGGTTGCTATGGTTTTGCTAGGCGGTTGCTAGGGTATTCTGGGTGGTTGCTAGGCGGTTGCTAAGGTATTCAGGGCGGTTGATATGGTGTTACTAGGTGGTTGGTAGTTGTCACAGATGGTTACTCTGGAGTTTTTATAGAGTTCTTAGAATGATTTAACACTTAACTAATCACTATTAGCATGTAGCTATTCACTGCTAGCATGTGTAGCATGTTGGAAGTGCTGTTTGCTAGCATGAGTCAAAAGAGCCAAACCTCATCTCTATACGATGTTCTGATACAGAGATATAGGTCTTGCAAAACGGTTGCTAGGGTACTCAAGTTTGGTTGCTATGGAGTTGCTTGGGAGCTGGAAGCTTTAAACTTAATAAGTTTAAAGTGGTTTGAAGTTTAAAGTAGTTTACGAGTTTTTGAGTTTTGAGTTTATAAGTTTAAATGAGTTAAGAGAGTGTGTGTGTGTGTGTGTGTGTGTGTACACACACACACACACACACACACACACACTCAGAGTTTATGAGTGTAGAGTTTATAAGTGTATAAATGGATGAGTTTATAAGTGTGCAAGTTTTTGAGTTTAGTTTATAAGTTTAAATGAGTTTTGAGTTTAAAAGTTTAAATGAGTTTAGAGTTTATAAATTTAAATGAGTTTAAGAGTTCAGAGTTTATTAATTTATGAGTTTTAGAGTTCATAAGTCTATGAATTCATGAGTTTATAAGTTAATTACTTTATAAGTGTATGAGTTTAGAGTGCATTAGTTTAAATGAGTCTCAATGGCTCATATAGTATATAGAACGGCAGTTTGGTTTAGTCTTCAAGGTATTTTGATTTGAATTTTCGTCGGTTGGTCAGTTTGAATCTAAATTTGAATTTTTTAGAACTCCCTAATGTAAGTCAATGGGAGTTTTTCCGAGTTTTGATCGTCATTTTTAGGAAAACCGTAAGTCCGATCAGTCTGAAAAGATATAGCAACTAACTTCAGATCAGTTTGAGTGTCCGAGCCGAGTTTGGAGTATGTAGAGTTAAAGCTCTAGGACGAGTCTGAGTCAACAGTTTTTAACAGAAGATTAATAATAATAACTAGATTAAAAAGTTCGTCGAGACAAACTTTAAGTTGGCTTGAGAAAGCCGGACCAGAAAGTTTAAAGAAGTTTACAATAGTTTGGAGTTTAAAGTTTAAAGTAGTTTAAAGTTTAAAGTAGTTTAAAGTTTAAATTAGTTTGAAGTTTAAAGTAGTTTAAAGTTTAAAGTAGTTTAAAGTTTAAATTAGTTTGAAGTTTAAATTAGCTTAAAGTTTAAATTAGTTTGAAGTTTAAAGTAGTTTAAAGTTTAATTTAGTTAGTTTAAAGTTAAAAAGTTGTTGGGGGTTTTCTAGTGGGTTGCTAAGGTGTTCTCTGTGGTTGCTAGGCGGTTGCTAGGGTGTTCTGGGTGGTTGCTAGGCGGTTGCTAGGGTGTTCTGGGTGGTTGCTATGGTGTTGCTAGGCGGTTGCTAAGGTATTTTGGGTGGTTGCTAGGCGGTTGCTAGGGTGTTCTGGGTGGTTGCTAGGCGGTTGCTAGGGTGTTCTGGGTTGTATGCTAGGTGGTTGCTAGGGTGTTTTGAGTGGTTGCCTGGCGGTTGCTAGGGTATTCTGGTTGGTTGCTAGGGTGTTTTGGGTGGTTGCTAAGGTGTTCTGGGTGGTTGCTAGGCGGTTGCTAGGGTGTTCTGGGTGGTTGCTATGGTGTTGCTAGGCGGTTGCTAGGGTGTTCTGGGTGGTTACTAGGCGGTTGCTAGGGTGTTCTGGGTGGTTGCTATGGTGTTGCTAGGCGGTTGCTAGGGTATTCTGGGTGGTTGCTAGGCGGTTGCTAAGGTATTTTGGGTGGTTGCTAGGCGGTTGCTAGGGTGTTCTGGGTGGTTGCTAGGGTGTTGCTAGGCGGTTGCAACGGTGTTCTGGGTGGTTGCTAGGTGGTTGCTAGGGTGTTTTGGGTGGTTGCTAGGCGGTTGCTAGGGTATTCTGGTTGGTTGCTAGGGTGTTTTGGGTGGTTGCTAGGGTATTCTGGGTGGTTGCTATGGTGTTACTAGGTGGTTGCTAGGGTGTTCTGGGTGGTTGCTATGTTGTTGCTAGGTGGTTGCTAGGGTATTCTGAGTGGTTGCTAGGCGGTTGCTAAGGTATTCAGGGCGGTTGATATGGTGTTACTAGGTGGTTGGTAGTTGTCACAGATGGTTACTCTGGAGTTTTTATAGAGTTCTTAGAATGATTTAACACTTAACTAATCGCTATTAGCATGTAGCTATTCACTGCTAGCATGTGTAGCATGTTGGAAGTGCTGTTTGCTAGCATGAGTCAAAAGAGCCAAACCTCATCTCTATACGATGTTCTGATACAGAGATATAGGTCTTGCAAAACGGTTGCTAGGGTACTCAAGTTTGGTTGCTATGGAGTTGCTTGGGAGCTGGAAGCTTTAAACTTAATAAGTTTAAAGTGGTTTGAAGTTTAAAGTAGTTTACGAGTTTTTGAGTTTTGAGTTTATAAGTTTAAATGAGTTTAGAGTGTGTGTGTGTGTGTGTGTGTGTGTGTGTGTGTGTGTGTGTACACACACACACACACACACACACACACACTCAGAGTTTATGAGTGTAGAGTTTATAAGTGTATAAATGGATGAGTTTATAAGTGTACAAGTTTTTGAGTTTAGTTTATAAGTTTAAATGAGTTTTGAGTTTATAAGTTTAAATGAGTTTAGACTTTATAAATTTAAATGAGTTTAAGAGTTCAGAGTTTATTAATTTATGAGTTTTAGAGTTCATAAGTCTATGAATTCATGAGTTTATAAGTTAATTACTTTATAAGTGTATGAGTTTAGAGTGCATTAGTTTAAATGAGTCTCAATGGCTCATATAGTATATAGAACGGCAGTTTGGTTTAGTCTTCAAGGTATTTTGATTTGAATTTTCGTCGGTTGGTCAGTTTGAATCTAAATTTGAATTTTTTAGAACTCCCTAATGTAAGTCAATGGGAGTTTTTCCGAGTTTTAATCGTCATTTTTAGGAAAACCGTAAGTCCGATCAGTCTGAAAAGATATAGCAACTAACTTCAGATCAGTTTGAGTGTCTGAGCCGAGTTTGGAGTATGTAGAGTTAAAGCTCTAGGACGAGTTTGAGTCAACAGTTTTTAACAGAAGAATAATAATAATAACTAGATGCAAAAGTTCGTCAAAACAAACTTTAAGTTGGCTTGAGAAAGTTTGGACCAGAACTTTTTTTTGCTAGGCGGTTGCTAGGGTGTTCTGGGTGGTTGCTATGGTGTTGCTAGGCGGTTGCTAAGGTATTTTGGGTGGTTGCTAGGCGGTTGCTAGGGTGTTCTGGGTGGTTGCTATGGTGTTGCTAGGCGGTTGCTAGGGTGTTCTGGGTGGTTGCTAGGGTGTTTTGAGTGGTTGCTAGGCGGTTGCTAGGGTATTCTGGTTGGTTGCTAGGGTGTTTTGGGTGGTTGCTAAGGTGTTCTGGGTGGTTGCTAGGCGGTTGCTAGGGTGTTCTGGGTGGTTGCTATGGTGTTGCTAGGCGGTTGCTAGGGTGTTCTGGGTGGTTGCTAGGCGGTTGCTAGGGTGTTCTGGGTGGTTGCTATGGTGTTGCTAGGCGGTTACTAGGGTATTCTGGGTGGTTGCTAGGCGGTTGCTAGGGTATTCTGGTTGGTTGCTAGGGTGTTTTGGGTGGTTGCTAAGGTGTTCTGGGTGGTTGCTAGGCGGTTGCTAGGGTGTTCTGGGTGGTTGCTATGGTGTTGCTAGGCGGTTGCTAGGGTGTTCTGGGTGGTTGCTAGGTGGTTGCTAGGGTGTTCTGGGTGGTTGCTATGGTGTTGCTAGGCGGTTACTAGGGTATTCTGGGTGGTTGCTAGGCGGTTGCTAAGGTATTTTGGGTGGTTGCTAGGCGGTTGCTAGGGTGTTCTGGGTCGTTGCTAGGGTGTTGCTAGGCGGTTGCAAGGGTGTTCTGGGTGGTTGCTAGGGTGTTTTGGGTGGTTGCTATGGTGTTACTAGGTGGTTGCTAGGGTATTCTGGTTGGTTGCTAGGGTGTTCTGGGTGGTTGCTAGGGTGTTCTGGGTGGTTGCTATGGTGTTGCTAGGCGGTTGCTAGGGTGTTCTGGGTGGTTGCTAGGCGGTTGCTAGGGTGTTCTGGGTGGTTGCTAGGCAGTTGCTAGGGTATTCTGGGTGGTTGCTAGGTGGTTGCTAAGGTATTCAGGGCGGTTGATATGGTGTTACTAGGTGGTTGGTAGTTGTCACAGATGGTTACTCTGGAGTTTTTATAGAGTTCTTAGAATGATTTAACACTTAACTAATCGCTATTAGCATGTAGCTATTCACTGCTAGCATGTGTAGCATGTTGGAAGTGCTGTTTGCTAGCATGAGTCAAAAGAGCCAAACCTCATCTCTATACGATGTTCTGATACAGAGATATAGGTCTTGCAAAACGGTTGCTAGGGTACTCAAGTTTGGTTGCTATGGAGTTGCTTGGGAGCTGGAAGCTTTAAACTTAATAAGTTTAAAGTGGTTTGAAGTTTAAAGTAGTTTACGAGTTTTTGAGTTTTGAGTTTATAAGTTTAAATGAGTTTAGAGTGTGTGTGTGTGTGTGTGTGTGTGTGTGTGTGTGTGTGTGTGTGTGTGTGTGTGTGTGTGTGTACACACACACACACACACACACACACTCAGAGTTTATGAGTGTAGAGTTTATAAGTGTATAAATGGATGAGTTTATAAGTGTACAAGTTTTTGAGTTTAGTTTATAAGTTTAAATGAGTTTTGAGTTTATAACTTTAAATGAGTTTAGAGTTTATAAATTTAAATGAGTTTAAGAGTTCAGAGTTTATTAATTTATGAGTTTTAGAGTTCATAAGTCTATGAATTCATGAGTTTATAAGTTAATTAGTTTATAAGTGTATGAGTTTAGAGTGCATTAGTTTAAATGAGTCTCAATGGCTCATATAGTATATAGAACGGCAGTTTGGTTTAGTCTTCAAGGTATTTTGATTTGAATTTTCGTCGGTTGGTCAGTTTGAATCTAAATTTGAATTTTTTAGAACTCCCTAATGTAAGTCAATGGGAGTTTTTCCGAGTTTTGATCGTCATTTTTAGGAAAACCGTAAGTCCGATCAGTCTGAAAAGATATAGCAACTAACTTCAGATCAGTTTGAGTGTCTGAGCCGAGTTTGGTGTATGTAGAGTTAAAGCTCTAGGACGAGTTTGAGTCAACAGTTTTTAACAGAAGATTAATAATAATAACTAGATTAAAAAGTTCGTCGAGACAAACTTTAAGTTGGCTTGAGAAAGCCGGACCAAAAAGTTTAAAGAAGTTTAAAATAGTTTGGAGTTTAAATTAGTTTAAAGTTTAAAGTAGTTTAAAGTTTAAATTAGTTTGAAGTTTAAAGTAGTTTAAAGTTTAAAGTAGTTTAAAGTTTAAATTAGTTTGAAGTTTAAAGTAGTTTAAAGTTTAAATTAGTTTGAAGTTTAAATTAGCTTAAAGTTTAAATTAGTTTGAAGTTTAAATTAGTTTAAAGTTTAAATTAGTTTGAAGTTTAAAGTAGTTTAAAGTTTAAATTAGGTAGTTTAAAGTTAAAAAGTTGTTGGGGGTTTTCTAGTGGGTTGCTAAGGTGTTCTCGGTGGTTGCTAGGCGGTTGCTAGGGTGTTCTGGGTGGTTGCTATTGTGTTGCTAGATGGTTGCTAAGGTATTTTGGGTGGTTGCTAGGTGGTTGCTAGGGTGTTCTGGGTGGTTGCTATGGTGTTGCTAGGCAGATGCTAAGGTATTTTGGGTGGTTGCTAGGCGGTTTCTAGGGTGTTCTGGGTGGTTGCTAGGGTGTTGCTAAGCGGTTGCTAGGGTATTTTGGGTGGTTGCTAGGGTGTTGCTAGGCGGTTGCTAGGGTGTTCTGGGTGGTTGCTAGGGTGTTGCTAAGCGGTTGCTAGGGTATTTTGGGTGGTTGCTAGGCGGTTGCTAGGGTGTTCTGGGTGGTTGCTAAGGTATTTTGGGTGGTTGCTAGGCGGTTGCTAGGGTGTTCTGGATGGTTGCTATGGTGTTGATAGGCGGTTGCTAAGGTATTTTGGGTGGTTGCTAGGATGTTGCTAGGCGATTGCTAGGGTGTTCTGGGTGGTTGCTATGGTGTTGCTAGGGTATTCTGGGTGGTTGCTAGGCGGTTGCTAGGGTGTTCTGGGTGGTTGCTATGGTGTTGCTAGGGTATTCTGGGTGGTTGCTAGGCGGTTGCTAGGGTGTTCTGGGTGGTTGCTATGGTATTTTGGGTGGTTGCTAGGGTGTTCTGGGTGGTTGCTAGGCGGTTGCTAGGGTATTTTAGTGGTTGCTATGGTGTTGCTAGGCGGTTGCTAGGGTGTTCTGGGTGGTTGCTAGGCGGTTGTTAGGCGGTTGCTAGGGTATTCTGGGTGGTTGCTAGGCGGTTGCTAGGGTGTTCTGGGTGGTTGCTATGCTGTTGCTAGACGGTTGCTAGGGTATTCTGGGTGGTTGCTAAGTGGTTGCTAGGGTGTTTTGGGTGGTTGCTAGGCGGTTGTTAGGGTGTTCTGGGTGGTTGCTATGGTGTTGCTAGGCGGTTGCTAAGGTATTCTGGGTGGTTGCTAGGCAGTTGCTAGGGTGTTCTGAGTGGTTGCTATGCTGTTGCTAAGGTGTTCTGGGTGGTTGCTAGGCGGTTGCTAGGGTGTTCTGGGTGGTTGCTATGGTGTTTCTAGGCGGTTGCTAGGGTATTCTGGGTGGTTGCTAGGCGGTTGCTAGGCGGTTGCTAGGGTGTTCTGGGTGGTTGCTATGGTGTTGCTAGGCGGTTGCTAGGGTGTTCTGGGTGGTTGCTATGATGTTGCTAGGCGGTTGCTAAGGTATTCTGGGCGGTTGCTAGGCAGTTGCTAGGGTGTTCTGGGCGGTTGCTATGGTGTTGCTAGGTGGTTGGTAGTTGTCACAGATGGTTACTATGGAGTTTTTATAGAGTCCTTAGCATGATCTTGGTATGATTTAGCACTTAACTAATTGATATTAGCATGTAGCTATTCACTGCTAGCATGTGTAGCATGTTGGAAGTGCTGTTTGCTAGCATGAGTCAAAAGAGCCAAACCTCATCTCTATACGATGTTCTGATACTGAGATATAGGTCTTGCAAAACGGTTGCTAGGGTACTCAAGTTTGGTTGCTATGGAGTTGCTTGGGAGCTTGAAGCTTTAAACTTAAGAAGTTTAAAGTGGTTTGAAGTTTAAAGTAGTTTACGAGTTTTGAGTTTACAAGTTTAAATGAGTTTAGAGTTTAAGTTTAAATGAGTTCAGTGTGTGTGTGTGTGTGTGTTCACACACACACACACACACACACACACACACACACACACTCAGAGCTTATGAGTTTAGAGTTTATAAGTGTATAAATTGATGAGTTTATAAGTGTTAGAGTTTTTGAATTTAGAGTTTATAAGTTTTAAATGAGTTTAGAGTTTATAAGTTTTAATGAGTTTAAGAGTTCAGAGTTTATTAATTTATGAGTTAAAGAGTTAATAAGTCTATGAATTCATGAGTTTATAAGTTAATTAGTTTATAAGTGTATGAGTTTAGAGTTTATTAGTTTAAATTAGTCTCATTGGCTAATATAGTATATAGAACGGCAGTTTGGTTTAGTCTTCAAGGTGTTTAGATTTGAATTTTCGTCGGTTGGTGAGTTTGAATGTAAATTTGAATTTTTTAGAACTCCCCAATGTAAGTCAATGGGAGTTTTTCCGAGTTTTGATCGGCATTTTTAGGAAAACCGTAAGTCCGATCAGTCTGAAAAGATATAGCAACTAACTTCAGATCAGTTTGAGTGTCTGAGCCGAGTTTGGAGTATGTAGTGTTAAAGCTCTAGGACGAGTTTGAGTCAACAGTTTTTAACAGAAGAATAATAATAATAACTAGATTAAAAAGTTCGTCGAGACAAACTTTAAGTTGGCTTGAGAAAGCCGGACCAGAAAGTTTAAAGAAGTTTAAAATAGTTTGGAGTTTAAATTAGTTTAAAGTTTAAAGTAGTTTAAAGTTTAAATTAGTTTGAAGTTTAAAGTAGTTTAAAGTTTAAATTAGTTTGAAGTTTAAAGTAGTTTAAAGTTTAAATTAGTTTGAAGTTTAAATTAGCTTAAAGTTTAAATTAGTTTGAAGTTTAAATTAGTTTAAAGTTTAAATTAGTTTGAAGTTTAAAGTAGTTTAAAGTTTAAATTAGGTAGTTTAAAGTTAAAAAGTTGTTGGGGGTTTTCTAGTGGGTTGCTAAGGTGTTCTCGGTGGTTGCTAGGCGGTTGCTAGGGTGTTCTGGGTGGTTGCTATTGTGTTGCTAGATGGTTGCTAAGGTATTTTGGGTGGTTGCTAGGTGGTTGCTAGGGTGTTCTGGGTGGTTGCTATGGTGTTGCTAGGCAGATGCTAAGGTATTTTGGGTGGTTGCTAGGGTGTTGCTAGGCGGTTGCTAGGGTGTTCTGGGTGGTTGCTAGGGTGTTGCTAAGCGGTTGCTAGGGTATTTTGGGTGGTTGCTAGGCGGTTGCTAGGGTGTTCTGGGTGGTTGCTAAGGTATTTTGGGTGGTTGCTAGGCGGTTGCTAGGGTGTTCTGGGTGGTTGCTATGGTGTTGATAGGCGGTTGCTAAGGTATTTTGGGTGGTTGCTAGGATGTTGCTAGGCGGTTGCTAGGGTGTTCTGGGTGGTTGCTATGGTGTTGCTAGGCGGTTGCTAGGGTATTCTGGGTGGTTGCTAGGCGGTTGCTAGGGTGTTCTGGGTGGTTGCTAGGCGGTTGCTATGGTATTTTGGGTGGTTGCTAGGGTGTTCTGGGTGGTTGCTAGGGTGTTCTGGGTGGTTGCTAGGCGGTTGCTAGGGTGTTTTAGTGGTTGCTATGGTGTTGCTAGGCGGTTGCTAGGGTGTTCTGGGTGGTTGCTAGGGTGTTGCTAGGCGGTTGCTAGGGTATTCTGGGTGGTTGCTAGGCGGTTGCTAGGGTGTTCTGGGTGGTTGCTATGCTGTTGCTAGACGGTTGCTAGGGTATTCTGGGTGGTTGCTAGGGTGTTTTGGGTGGTTGCTAGGCGGTTGCTAGGGTGTTCTGGGTGGTTGCTATGGTGTTGCTAGGCGGTTGCTAAGGTATTCTGGGTGGTTGCTAGGCAGTTGCTAGGGTGTTCTGAGTGGTTGCTATGCTGTTGCTAAGGTATTCTGGGTGGTTGCTAGGCGGTTGCTAGGGTGTTCTGGGGGGTTGCTATGGTGTTTCTAGGTGGTTGCTAGGGTGTTCTGGGTGGTTGCTATGGTGTTGCTAGGCGGTTGCTAGGGTGTTCTGGGTGGTTGCTATGATGTTGCTAGGCGGTTGCTAAGGTATTCTGGGCGGTTGCTAGGCAGTTGCTAGGGTGTTCTGGGCGGTTGCTATGGTGTTGCTAGGTGGTTGGTAGTTGTCACAGATGGTTACTATGGAGTTTTTAAAGAGTCCTTAGCATGATCTTGGTATGATTTAGCACTTAACTAAATGATATTAGCATGTAGCTATTCACTGCTAGCATGTGTAGCATGTTGGAAGTGCTGTTTGCTAGCATGAGTCAAAAGAGCCAAACCTCATCTCTATACGATGTTCTGATACTGAGATATAGGTCTTGCAAAACGGTTGCTAGGGTACTCAAGTTTGGTTGCTATGGAGTTGCTTGGGAGCTTGAAGCTTTAAACTTAAGAAGTTTAAAGTGGTTTGAAGTTTAAAGTAGTTTACGAGTTTTGAGTTTACAAGTTTAAATGAGTTTAGAGTTTAAGTTTAAATGAGTTTAGTGTGTGTGTGTGTGTGTGTGTGTGTGTGTGTGTGTGTGTGTGTGTTCACACACACACACACACACACACACACACACACACACACTCAGAGCTTATGAGTTTAGAGTTTATAAGTGTATAAATTGATGAGTTTATAAGTGTTAGAGTTTTTGAGTTTAGAGTTTATAAGTTTTAAATGAGTTTAGAGTTTATAAGTTTTAATGAGTTTAGAGTTTATAAGTTTAAATGAGTTTAAGAGTTTAAGAGTTCAGAGTTTATTAATTTATGAGTTAAAGAGTTAATAAGTCTATGAATTCATGAGTTTATAAGTTAATTAGTTTATAAGTGTATGAGTTTAGAGTTTATTAGTTTAAATTAGTCTCAATGGCTCATATAGTATATAGAACGGCAGTTTGGTTTAGTCTTCAAGGTGTTTAGATTTGAATTTTCGTCGGTTGGTGAGTTTGAATGTAAATTTGAATTTTTTAGAACTCCCCAATGTAAGTCAATGGGAGTTTTTCCGAGTTTTGATCGGCATTTTTAGGAAAACCGTAAGTCCGATCAGTCTAAAAAGATATAGCAACTAACTTCAGATCAGTTTGAGTGTCTGAGCCGAGTTTGGAGTATGTAGTGTTAAAGCTCTAGGACGAGTTTGAGTCAACAGTTTTTAACAGAAGAATAATAATAATAATAAGTTTAAGTACAATATCAGTAAGTTGGCTCTCTCAAGCCAACTTAATAATAAGTTTAAATAGGATTTCAGTAAGTTGGCTCTCTCAAGCCAACTTAATAAGTTTAAATAGGATTTCAGTAAGTTGGCTCTCTCAAGCCAACTTAATAATAATAATAATAAGTTTAAGTACAATATCAGTAAGTTGGCTCTCTCAAGCCAACTTAATAAGTTTAAATAGGATTTCAGTAAGTTGGCTCTCTCAAGCCAACTTAATAAGTTTAAGTACAATATCAGTAAGTTGGCTCTCTCAAGCCAACTTAACTAGATGCGAAAGTTCGTCGAGACAAACTTTAAGTTGGCTTGAGAAAGTTTGGACCGGAAAGTTTTTTGCTAGGCGGTTGTTAGGATGTTATGGGTGGTCGCTATGGTGTTGCTAGGCGGTTGCTAAGGTATTCTGGGTGGTTGCTAGGCGGTTGCTAGGGTATTTTGGGTGGTTGCTAGGCGGTTGCTAGGGTGTTTTGGGTGGTTGCTAGGCGGTTGCTAGGATATTTTTGGTGGTTGCTAGGGTCTTTTGGGTGGTTGCTAGGCGGTTGCTGTGGAATGCGAAGTACTCCTCCTAGAGAATTCATCCAATCCCCACCAAACTCGGTGTGCATGAAGTCAAGACATTGAGGATTCTAAATTGTGGACGGATTTTTGATATCTCGAACGGTTTGGCCGTGGCGAGGAAACGAATTTATGGCGAGAAAACAGAAACACGAAGTGGAATAACTTCTGCATACATTAACTGATCTTGATGAAACTTCACCAGTGTGTTCGTGGTAAGAGGCCGATCAGATGGATGTAACTATTGTGAGTCAAAGTTATAGCGCCACCAACTGGCAGCAGGAAGTGTGTCACTTTCAAAATGCTTTTGACAAAAGTGGGGGGGTTAGTTTTACCCACAGTTACACAAATCAGTACGTACATTGGTCTCATCGAGCCGGACAACTTTCTAATATACAGTTATTAGCTTCGACCAATAGGAAGTCAGATATTTTGGTTTGAATGTGGATTTATTTGCAAATTCAGCCTCTGCTTTTTACCCACTCCTGCTAAGTGTTTTTTTTTTATTCACACCAAACTTTTTTAACACAATGAAAATACATTAAAGATGCTAAATTGTGAACGGATATTAAATATTTCAAACGGTTTTGACATGGCGAGGGATTAAAATAATGTCAAAAAAGGAATCAGAAAACATCTCATATCTTCTTAAAATTTAATTATACACCATTTATTTTTATATAAAATTATACAAATATCAGAACTAAACCGAAACAGAACTAGTTTTGGGTTTATTCAGTTTTTTTCAATTCAAGAATTATGTACAAGTTTAAAATCAGCCAGAATGCGCTATTTAGTAAAAAAAAAAGTCATACATAGGGCTATACTGCCCTCTTGTGTTCAAAATCAGGTAGGCCCATTGTATATTGTATTTATATATAAATATAATAGCGATGTGACTGAGAATTTTTTCCCACTGGTTAATCGATGTGTGACACCGCGGCGGGGGCTTTTAAATCGCTAACTTAAAGGGATACTCCAAGAAAATTCTGTCATCATATACTCACCCTCATGTTGTTTCAATCCTTTATTAATTTCTTTCTTCTGCTGAACAGAAAGGAAGATATTTAGAAGAATGTCAGTAACCAGACAGTTTCTGGTCTCATTGGCCCTCATTTATCAAAAGTGCGTACACCAAATTTCCAGCGTACACCTGGCCTACACCCAAAACCACGGTGACTTTGAGATTTATCAATATGGACGTTGGCGTACGGCACGCTCAAATCCTACGCCAGCTCAGGAGGTGGTGTACGCACGTTTTGAGTGCGGGAATGCGCAGAAAAACAATTCCTAACACCACAAAACGCACTGACAAACTAAAAGATATGATATATTATGACCCACTGTAAAAAAACAACAACAACATAGTAATTATAAACTTCAGTGTTTATTTTTGTGCAACATGGACTTCAATGTTTAATTTGTGTGACTTTACCAAAGCATTTGAATTGTAGGCATATGTATTCCTTAAGTTGCGAGCCTGTGTGCTTTACCTGACGTTTCAAGCCTGGTTTATACTTTCGCCTGGCTCCGCAGCGCGAGTCTCCGCAGACTGCGCGCGCACCTCCCCAAACGGACGAGGCGTTTATACTCGACGCGCTCGCCGTTGTACTATTCTTTGAAATGATGGTTAGGCCAGGGTTAGGCCCGGCAGGTGTGCACGGACTGGGTTTAGTAATGAAAGGCTTTCAATGACCAAAAAAATAATTCAGACTTACAAAATAATAAAAATGACATTCTTCTTTTAAATAATAATAATACAAATAATAATAATAACGACATTCTTCTTCTAAATAACAAGAAGCGTCATTAATAATAAAAATCTAGAAATCAATTTTGTTTCTTTCCACTTCCCTGATTTCGCTTTCTCTTTCTCAAAGAAGTTCTTTTCTTTGCCGTCTTCCGTGTGTCCATGGCGTAAAATGAGGGCGTGGGGGGAGCGGAGACTTGAATATATAGGGGCGTGTTATTCTAATGACGATCGTTTTCAGCCGCGGCATTTATCAAGCGCAGGTATTGCGTACACCTGGATTTCAAAGGTACGCACAGCTTCATAAATCAGGCGATGAGAGGAGTGTAAGTATAATCTTACGAAAATATATACGCCCGTTTCTACGCAAGAATGATAAATAAGGGGCAATGACTTCCATAGTATACATTTTTTTCCTACTATGGAAGTCAATGGGATCAGAAACTGTCTGGTTACTGACATTCTCCTAAATATCTTTCTTTCTGTTCAGCAGAAAAAAGAAATTCATAAAGGATTAAAACAACATGAGGGTGAGTATATGATGACAGAATTTTCATTTTAAAGTGGAGTATCCCTTTAAAAGCGAAAGTGAAATACGGACGTCCAGTATGAATGAACTAAAAAACATTCACTCTGTTCTGCTCGTTCCTCACTGTAGACGCGTTATTGCCCATGCAGCCGTGAGCATTTTAGTTTCATTTAAAAAATAGTGCCATTTTGGGGGTGGGATTGCTTGAATGTTTTTTTACAAAAGCACAATGTTGTGTTTTATTGCGAGTGTACATAAATATAAGTAAACACAGTGCAGTTTAAATGATGTCCTGTATGAACAAACCGACGGAGTAGCCTATGTTTTTATGTTTCCACTGTTCGATCGTGCCCACGCCTCACACACACACACACACACACACACACACACACACTGTGCATTCCAGCATTGCAATCTTGACATCGCAGCCGGTTCATTACAGCCGTAATAAAATATAATAATAAATATAAATAGTCAACCTATTTGCAGCAAATGATAGTAGATTTTAGATCAATATATTTGTTTTCCTTACAATTTTAATTAACACTAACTTTATTCTCATCTGAATTATAAATAATTTATTTCGGTATAAAATAATACTACCATTAAAAAATAAATTTTATTGTCTTTTTTAATCAATGGAGAATGTGTGACTTAAAAATAAACAGATTAGTGCTCGGTTTGAGGACAAGAAATGAAAACCAATGCAATATGATGAATGTCCAAAAACGTTCGCTCTTCTCTGCCCGTTCCTCGCCTCGCCATATATATATATATATATATATATATATATATATATATATATATATATATATATATATATATATATATATATAAATATAGCTGCGAGCAGCGATGGAGGGCCCAAGCCGGTGACACCGCCACCCCGGTGGCTTTAGTGTAACTAAAGGCACCAGGGTGGCGGTGCCACCGGCTTGGGCCCGCAATCGCTGCTCGCAGCTATATTTAGGGCCCAAGCCCTGAAAGGGCGAAGGCCCTATTGTTTTCGTTAGGATTATTAGGGCCCAAGCCCTGAAAGGGCGCAGAGCCCTATTGTTCTTCTAAGGATTATTAGGGCCCAAGCCCTGAACCCGCGGCCATCAGGGCCGGGCTGAAGCTGGTACCCGGGCGTGGCAGGGGGGCTCAACAGCGCCCCCTTGAACGAAGTCCGAAAACTTGGTCCATGAATCAGACACGCTTGCATGTAATAATATGAAACTCAGTACACATATAGATCTCATCGGGCCGAACAACTTTCGTGCTCTAAGTTTTACGCCAGCCCAACAGGAAGTCGGCTATTTAGGGTTGTTTGGAAACGCGTGCTGTAGAATTTAATGTACTCCTCCTAGGGAAGTCCACCATTCGCCACCAAACTCGGTCAGCATGAAGTCAAGACATTGAGGATGCTAAATTGTGGACGGATTTCTGATATCTCGAACGGTTTGGCCGTGGCGAGGAAACGAATTTATGGCGAAAAAATGAAACAGGAAGTGTGTTATAACTTCTGCATACATTAACTGATCTTGATGAAACTTCAGAAGTGTGTTCATTGTAAGAGGCCGATCACATGGATGTGACTATTGTGAGTAAAAGTTATAGCGCCACCAACTGGCAGCAGGAATATGTCACTTTCAAAATGCTTTGAAATCACCCTCTTATTTTTACCCGATTTGCTTCAAACTTTATGTGTATAATGTAGACACACGGCAGATGTAGACCTGTGAAAGGATTATTGATATCTTAAATACTGTTGCCGTGGCAACGCTTCAAACTTCAATATTCTTTTTGGATGCTTTTGAGACTCTTCACATGCTTGAAAATGCATGAAACTCGACAGACACATCACATTTATTAGCCAGTAGACATGTGCAAAGTTTCAGAAACGGGCGTGGTGAGGGGCTCAGTAGCGCCACCTTTAGTCAAAAGTGGGGGGGTTAGTTTTATCAACAGCAACAAAACTTGGTATGTGTATTGTTCTCATCAAGACGGACAACTTTCTAATTTACAGTAACTAGCTCGGACCAAGAGTAAGAGAGATATTTTGGTTTGAATGTGGATTTTCTGGAGAATTTTCTCTCCCTCTCTCTGTGTCTCTGTCTGTGTGAGGGGAGGGGGGGATTTGACTATTGCTTTTATATTGTTAATCAAGGTTTCAGGGGCTTTTGGGGTCCTTAACGTGCTCAAAAACTCTTGAAACTTTGCACACAAGTCAGAACCCCCTGGCATCAGGGCCGGGCTGAAGCTGGTACCCGGGCGTGGCAGGGGGGCTCATCAGCGCCCCCTTGAACTGGGTCTGAAAACTTGGTCCATAGATCAAACACACTTGCATGAATTAACATGAAACTCGGTACACATATAGATCTCATCGGGCCGAACAACTTTTCCCCGGTCAAGTTTTACGCCAGCCCAACAGGAAGTCGGCTATTATGGGTTGTTTGGAAAACGCTTGCTGTGGAATGCGAAGTACTCCTCCTAGAGAATTCATCCAATCCCCACCAAACTCGGTGTACATGAAGTCAAGTCATTGAGGATGCTAAATTGCGGAAGGATTTTTGATATCTCGAACGGTTTGGCCGTGGCGAGGAAACGAATTTATGGTGAATAATGGGACAGAGGAAGTGTGTTATAACTTCTGCATACATTAACTGATCTTGATGAAACTTCAGCAGTGTGTTCATGGTAAAAGGCCGATCAGATGGATGTAACTATTGTGAGTCAAAGTTATAGCGCCACCAACTGGCAGCAGGAAGTTTGTCAATTTCAAAATGCTTTGAAATCACCCTCTTAGTTTTACCCGATTTGCTTCAAACTTTATGTGTATAATGTAGACACACGGCAGATGTAGACCTGTAAAAGGATTATTGATATCTTAGATACTGTTGCCGTGGCAACGTATCAAACTTTAATATTTTTTTCGGATGCTTTTGAGACTCTTAGCATGCTTGAAATTGGATGAAACTCGACAGACACATCACACTTATTAGCCAGTAGACACATGAAAAGTTTCAGAAACGGGCGTGGCAGGGGGGCTCAACAGCGCCCCCTTGAACGGGGTCCAAAAACTTGGTCCATATATCAAACACGCTTGCATGAATTAATATGAAACTCGGTACACATATAAATCTCATCAGGCCAAACAACTTTCCCTCTGTAAAGTTTTACGCCAGCCCAACAGGAAGTCGGCTATTATGGGTTGTTTGGAAAACGCTTGCTGTGGAATTTGATGTCCTCCTCCTAGAAAATTCATCCTATCCCCACCAAACTCAGTGTGCATGAAGTCAAGACATTGAGGATGCTAAATTGCGGACAAATTTTTGATATCTCGAACGGTTTGGCTGTGGCGAGGAAACGAATTTATGGCGAGAAAAGAGAAACACGAAGTGTTATAACTTCTGCATACATTAACTGATCTTGATGAAACTTCAGCAGTGTGTTCGTGGTAAGAGGCCGATCAGATGGATGTAACTATTGTGAGTCAAAGTTATATCGCCACCAACTGGCAGCAGGAAGTGTGTCACTTTCGACATGCTTTTGACAAAAGTGGGGGGGTTAGTTTTACAAACAGTTACAAAAATCAGTATGTATATTGGTCTCATCGAGCCAGACAACTTTCTAATTTACAGTCATTAGCTATGACCAAAAGGAAGTCAGATATTTTGAATGTGGATTTCTTTGCAAAATCGGCCTCTGAATTTTTACCCACTCCTCTCTCTCACACACACACACACACACACACACACACACACACACACACACACACACACACACACACACACACAGACACAGACACAGACACACACGCACACACACACACACACACACACACACACACACATATTCCAACATTGCAATCTTGACATCACAGCCTGTTCATTATAGCTTTAATAAAATATAATAATAAAATAGTCAACCTAACATATAAAAATTACACTGCTCTGTTTAAATAGTCAGTAGTACAATTTATATGATTCATGGTAAACACCGCCCACTGTGATGTTTCCAAGCACATTTTTGCGCGTATGAAGAAGATTATATTGGAACACAAGTGAAGTACAAAGGCTATAAGTGTAGGCCTATCATAAAATCAGAATAAGGTAAGACAAGTAATATTTTTTGTCTTTATATATATATATATATATATATATATATATATATATATATATATATATATATAAATATAGCTGCGAGCAGCGATGAAGGGCCAAAGCCGGCGGCACTGCCACCCCGGTGCCTTTAGGTAACTAAAGGCACCGGGGTTGCGGTGCCACCGGCTTGGGCCCGTAATCGCTGCTCGCAGCTATATTTATTATTATTATTATTATTCTTATTTTTCTGTCAACCTTTCGGGCACTTTTGAGACCCTTAACGTGCTCGAAAACTCTTGAAACTTTGCACACAGGTCAGAACCCGCGGCCAGCAGGGCCGGGCTGAAGCTGGTACCCGGGCGTGGCAGGGGGGCTCAACAGCGCCCCCTTGAACATGGTCCGAAAACTTGGTCCATAAATCAGACACGCTTGCATGTAATAATATGAAACTCAGAATACATATAGATCTCATCGGGCCGAACAACTTTCGTGCTCTAAGTTTTACGCCAGCCCAACAGGAAGTCGGCTATTATGGGTTGTTTGTAAACGCATGCTGTGGAATTTAATGTACTCCTCCTAGGGAATTCACCCGATCGCCACCAAACTCGGTGTGCATGAAGTCAAGGCATTGAGGATGAAAAATTGCCAGGGGATTTTTGATATCTCGAACGGTTTGGCCGTGGCGAGGAAACAAATTTATGGCGAATAATGAAAACAGGAAGTGTGTTATAACTTCTGCATACATTAACTGATCTTGATGAAACTTCAGCAGTGTGTTCGTTGTAAGAGGCCGATCACATGGATGTGACTATTGTGAGTCAAAGTTATAGCGCCACCAACTGGCAGCAGGAAGTGTCACTTTCAAAATGCTTTGAAATCACCCTCTTATTTTTATCCGATTTGCTTCAAACTTTATGTGTATAATGTAGTCACACGGCAGATGTAGACCTGTGAAAGGATTATTGATATCTTAGATACTGTTGCCGTGGCAACGCATCAAACTTTATTATTCTTTTTTGATGCTTTTGAGACTCTTAACATACTTGAAATTGCATGAAACTCGACAGACACATCACACTTATTAGCCAGTAGACATGTGCAAAGTTTCAAAAACGGGCGTGGTGGAATGGCTCAGTAGCGCCACCTTTAGTCAAAAATGGGGGCTTAGTTTTTCCTAGAATCACAAAAATCGGTATGTATATTGTTCTCATCGAGCCGGACAACTTTCTAATTTACACTTAATAGCTCAAAGCAACAGAAAGTCAGATATTTTGGTTTGAATGTGATTTTTTTGGAGAATTTTCTCTCTCTCTCTGTCTCGGAGTGTGTGAGGGGTGGGGTTGATTTGTCAGTTGAGTGAGATTTTACTTTTTCATTTGTTTTTCAAGGTTTCTGGGGCTTTTGGGTCCCTAAACGTGCTCGAAAACTCTTGAAACTTTGCGCACAGGTCAGAACCCGCGGCCATCAGGGCGGGGCTGAATCTGGTAGCCGGGCGTGGCAGGGGGGCTCAACAGCGCCCCCTTGAACGGGGTTCTAAAACTTGGTCCATATATCAAACACGCTTGCATGAATTAATTTGAAACTCGGTACACATATAGATCTCATCGGGCCGAACAACTTTCGTGCTCTAAGTTTTACACCAGCCCAACAGGAAGTCGGCTATTTAGGGTTGTTTGGAAACGCTTGCTGTGGAATTGAATGTACTCCTCCTAGGAAATACATCGATTCGCCTCCAAACTCGGTCAGCGTGAAGTCAAGGCATTGAGGATGCTAAATTGCGGACGGATTTTTGATATCTTGAACGGTTTGGCCGTGGCGAGGAAATGAATTTATGGCGAGAAGAGAGAGACACGAAGTGTTATAACTTCTGCATACATTAACTGATCTTGATGAAACTTCAGCAGTGTGTTCGTGGTAAGAGGCCGATCAGATGGATGTAACTATTGTGAGTCAAAGTTATAGCGCCACCAACTGGCAGCAGGAAGTGTGTCACTTTCAACATGCTTTTGACAAAAGTGGGGGGGTTAGTTTTACCAACAGTTACAAACATGAGTATATATATTGGTCTCACCGAGCCGGACAACTTTCTAATTAACAGTCATTAGCTCAGAGCAAAAGAAAGTCAGATATTTTGGTTTGAATGTGGATTTTTTTGATATTTCAGACTCTGAGTTTTTAGCTACTCTTCCAAACTGGCTTATTTTATTCACACCAAACTTTTTCAAAATGATGAAAATACATTAAAGATGCTAAATTGTGAATGGATATTAAACATCTCAAATGGTTTTGCTATAGTGAGGGACTGAAGTAATGTACAAAAATTAAACACTAAAAGCCTCATCTTCTAAAAATGTAATTATACACCATTTATTTCTATAAAAGTATACAAATATCACAACCAAACTCATTTTATTCTTTTTTTTTTTATTTAATAATTATTTATAAGTTTAAAAATAGTAATTGTACTATTTAGTCTCATAAAAGTCAAGTCATACATAGGGCTATACTGCCCTCTTGTGTTCAAAATCAGGTAGGCCTATTGTATTTACATAAAAATATACTAGGTATGTGACGGTGAGAATATTTTACCACCGGTTAATCGACGTGTGACACCACTGGAGGCTTTTGAATCGCAAAATTAAAAATGAAAGTAAAATATTTTCGTCCGCACTGACATTGATAGTGGTTGATAATAATAATAATAATTTGTTACATTTATATAGCGCTTTTTCTGAGACCTCAAAGCGCTTTACATAGATGGGGGAATCTCCTCAACCATCACCAATGTGCAGCATCCACTTGGATGATGCGACGGCAGCCATATTGCGCCAGAACGCCCACCACACACCAGCTTACTGGTGGAGAGGAGACAGTGATGAAGCCAATCAGTATATCAGTACATGGGGGATGATTAGGAGGCCATGATGGATAGAGGCCAAGGGGCAAATTTGGCCAGGATGCCGGGGTTACACCCCTACTCTTTTTCGAAGGACATCCTGGGATTTTTAATGACCACAGAGAGTCAGGACCTCGGTTTAATGTCTCATCCGAAGGACGGTGCTCTTTTGGCAGTATAGTGTCCCCGTCACTACACTGGGGCATTAGGACTCACACAGACCACAGGGTGAGCGGGCGTTTCAAATGAATTCCTATGGAAGTAGGAATAAACTGAAAAACGTTTACTCTGTTCTGCTCGTTCCTTGTCGTGGATGAGAACCATGAATGCCCGTGCACCTATGAGCATTTTAGTTTAATTTTCAAATTAGCGCCTTTCGGGGGGTGGATTGCTTGAAATTATTTTACAAAAGCACAATGTTGTGTCTTATTGCGACACTACACAAATATAAGTTAACACTTTGCAGTTTGAATGTGGTCCCGTATAATGAGATATATGTGACATATATAATGACATATATGTGGTCCACATATATTTTTATGTGTCCACTGTTCCATCGCGCCCACGTCACACACACACACACACACACACACACACGGTTTACTATCTTTGTGGGGACTCTCCATAGACTTAATGGTTTTTATACTTTACAAACTGTATATTCTATCTCCTCACACTAACCCTACCCCTAAACCTACCCATTACAGAAAACTTTCTGCATTTTTACATTTCCATAAAGACTCATTCTGTATGATTTCTAAGCTTGTTTACCCATGGGGACCTCTATTTAGGTCCCCACTGTGACACGAGTCCCCATGAGTCTGTGTGCATTCAGGTTGAAGTCCCCACCGGGATATAAAAACATGAACACACATGCACACACACACACACACACACAAACACACACACACACACACACACACATTCCAGCATTGCAATCTTGACATCGCAGCCTGTTCATTATAGCCATATATATATATATATATAATAAATATAGCTGCGAGCAGCGATGAAGGGCCAAAGCCGGCGGTACCGCCACCCCGGTGCCTTTAGGTAAAGGCACCGGGGTTGCGGTGCCACCGGCTTGGGCCCGTAATCGCTGCTCGCAGCTATATTTATTATTATTATTATTTTTTTCTACTTCTCGGGCACTTTTGAGACCCTTAACATGCTCGAAAACTCTTGAAACTTTGCACACAGGTCAAAACCCGCGGCCATCAGGGCCGGGCTGAAGCTGGTACCCGGGAGTGGCAGGGAGGCTCGACAGCGCCCCCTGGAACGGGGTCCGAAAACTTGGTCCATAAATCAAACACGCTTGCATGTAATAATATGAAACTCGGTACACATATAGATCTTATCGGGCCGAACAACTTTCGTGCTCTAAGTTTTACGTCAGCCCAACAGGAAGTCGACTATTATGGGTTGTTTGAAAAACGTATGCTCTGGAATTTGAAATACTCCTCCTAGAATATTTGTCCAATCACAACCAAACTCGGTGTGCATTAAGTCAAGACATTGAGGATGAAAAATTGCCAGGGGATTTTTGATATCTCAAACGGTTTGGCTGTGGCGAGGAAACGAATTTATGGCGAAAAAATGAAACAGGAAGTGTGTTATAACTTCTGCATACATTAACTGATCTTGATGAAACTTCAGCAGTGTGTTCGTTGTAAGAGGCCGATCACATGGATGTGACTATTGTGAGTCAAAGTTATAGCGCCACCAACAGGCAGCAGGAAGTACATCACCTTCAAAATGCTTTGAAATCACTGTCTTATTTTTACCCGATTTGCTTCAAACTTTATGTGTACAATGTAGACACACGGCAGATGTAGACCTGTGAAAGGATTATTGATATCTTAGATACTGTTGCTGTGGCAACGCATCAAACTTTAATATTCTTTTCAGATGCTTTTGAGACTCCTAACATACTTGAAATTCGATGAAATTCGACAGACACATCACATTTATTATCCAGTAGACATGTGCAAAGTTTCAGAAACGGGCGTGGTGAGGGGCTCAGTAGCGCCACCTTTAGTCAAAAATGGGGGCTTAGTTTTAAGTAGAGTCACAAAAATCGTTATGTGTATTGTTCTCATCAAGCCGGACAACTTTCTAATTTATAGTCATAAGCTGTGACCAACAGGAAGAGAGATATTTTGGTTTGAATGTGATTTTTTGGAGAATTCTCTCCCTCTCTCTCTCTGCCTCTACGTCTCTGTGTGTGTGAGGGGTGGGGGGATTTGTCTTTTGAGTGAGATTTCTTTAAAATTCCTGTTTTTCAAGGTTTCAGGGGCTTTTGGGGCCTTTAACGTGCTCGAAAACTCTTGAAACTTTGCACACAGGTCAGAACCTGCGGCCATCAGGGCCGGGCTGAAGCTGGTACCCGGGCATGGCAGGGGGGCTCAACAGCGCCCCCTGGAACGGGATCCGAACACTTGTCCATAAATCAAACACACTTGCATGTAATGATATGAAACTCGGTACAAATATAGATCTCATCGGGCCGAACAACTTTCGTGCTCTAAATTTTACGCCAGCCCAACAGGAAGTCGGCAATTATGGGTTGTTTGGAGAACGCTTGCTGTGGAATTTGAAACACTTCTCCTAGAGAATTAATTAAATCGCCACCAAACTCGGTGTGCATGAAGTCAAGACATTGAGGATGCTAAATTGCAGACGGATTTTTGATATCTCAAACGGTTTGGCCGTGGCAAGGAAACGAATTTATGGCGAGAAAAGAGAAACACGAAGTGTTATAACTTCTGCACACATTAACTGATCTTGATGAAACTTCAGCAGTGTGTTCGTGGTAAGAGGCCGATCAGATGGATGTGACTATTGTGAGTCAAAGTTATAGCGCCACCAACTGGCAGCAGGAAGTGTGTCACTTTCAAAATGTTTTTGACAAAAGTGGGGGGGTTAGTTTTACCCACAATTACAAAAATCAGTACGTATATTGGTCTCATCATGCCGGACAACTTTCTAATTTACAGGCATTAGCTGCAACCAACAGGAAGTCAGATATTTTGGTCTGAATATGGATCGTTTGTTAAATCAGCCTCTGAGTTTTTAGTTACTCCTCCTTAAAGGTTTATTTTATTCCCACCAAACTTTTTCAACATGATAAAAATATATTAATGATGCTAAATTGTAAACGGATATTGAATATCTCAAATGGTTTTGCTATGGCGAGGGATTAAATTAATGTCAAAAAGGAAGCAGGAAACATCTCATAACTTCTAAAAATGTAATTATACACCATTTATTTTTATATAAAAATATACAAATATTAGAACTAAACCTATTTTATTCTGTTTTTGCAATATAAGAAGTATGAAAAAGTTAAAAACAGGCTATTTAGTGCTATTTGGTTCAACAAAAAAGCAAACATAGGGCTATACTGCCCTCTTGTGTCCAAAAGGATATCCAAATAGTATATAAAACGTTTTACTAGGTAGGCCTATTGTATTTAAATATAAATTTATTAGGTATATGACTGTGAGGATATTTTTCCATCGGTTAATCGACGTGTGACATGAGCAGGTGCTTTTAAATCGCTAACTATAGTATACTATATACTAGTAAAATACAGACGTCCGCACAGACATTGATAATGGTGCGGAGTAGAGCGAGCATTTTCAATGTATTCCTATGGATGTAGGAATTAACTAAAACAGTTTATTTATGTTTTTGTGTCCACTGTTCAACCGCAACCGCGTCACACACACACACACACACACACACATTCCAGAATTGCAATCTTGACATCGCAGCCTGTTCATTATAGCCCTAATACAATATAATAATAAAAATAGTCAACCTAACATAAACAAATTACACTGCTCTGTTTAAATAGTCAGTAGTACAATTTGTACCATTCACAGAAAGCAGAGCTCCACTGTGATGTTTCCAAGCACATTTTTGCGCGTGTGAAGAGGATGAATTTTTCCATCGATATTGGAACACGAGTGAAGTACAAAGCCTATAATAAAGAATAGTTTAGCATCCAAATACATCGCAAATATTGAAACATTTTGATTCTAATGAGAGGGTTACGTGAGACCAACACTGCTTACTTTCGTTTTTATTTTTACATTAAATTTAAAGGATTTGTTGTGGAATATTTTGAGTGTATCATAAAATCAGAATAAGGTAAGACAAGTAATATTTTCTGTCTTATATATATTTATATACGTGTATATATATATATATATATATATATATATATATATATATGTATATGTATATATATATATGTGTGTGTGTGTGTGTGTGTGTGTGTGTGTATATATATATATATATATATATATATATATATATATATATATATATATATATATATAAATATAGCTGCGAGCAGCGATGGAGGGCCAAAGCCGGCGGCACCGCCATCCCCGGTGCCTTTAGGTAACTAAAGGCTCCGGGGTTGCGGTGCCACCGGCTTGGGCCCGTAATCGCTGCTCGCAGCTATATTATTATTATTAGGGCCCGAGCACCGATGGTGTGAGGACCCTCTTGGAATTGCTCTGTTTATTAGGGCCCGAGCACCGATGGTGAGAGGACCCTATTGTTTTTGCTCCGTTTATTATTATTCTTCTTCTTCTTCTCCAAAGTGAATCGCTTTTTAGAGGGCCTAAACATGCTCGAAAACTCATGAAACTTTGCACACGCTTCAGAAGTGGTGAAAATTTACGTGTGATATGGTTTTCAGAATTGGGGGGGGCAAATTCGGTAAATTATTGCCCCCACATTTTGCCCCGGCTCCTGGTTTCACGTACAGGTATGAAATTTGGTACATACATGTAATGACCCAATACCTACAGAAAAGTCTCTTGGAGCATAGCCCTAAACACAACAGGAAGTGAGCTATTTTGAACTTCCTCCTGGATTTTGGGCATTTTTCGTAATTTCCTGATGTTGTACTTTAACGAACTCCTCCTACAGATTTGATCTGATACTCTTCAAATTTGGTGAGTGTAATCTTAAGGCCTTTGTGACGTTAAATTGCGAAGATCTAGAGTTTTCGTCGAAGGGTGTGCCCTCGGCGGCCTGACAAACATCTATCTATAAATTACAGGAACGTCTGTCTGTCTGTCTGTCTGTGTGTGTGTGTGTCTGTTCCTCGCATATCTCTCGAACCGTTAGTCCGATTGATTTCAAACTCGACAGGTGTCTCGCCACGGGCACGAGTAAGTGCAGTGCCAAGTTTGACATTGTTTGGATGAGAAATGCAAAAGATATCGTTAAATATATCATTTTTAGAAGGTTGTGGTTTAAAAATAAACATTCTGACATTAGAGAGTTGTATCGGTCAAAGAAGCCCCAAGAAGGCTGTGGTTTAAAAATAAACATTCTGACATAAACACTCAGTCAGCTACACTGTTTACTTCTGAATATTATAGTTTGGTTCCCGAACGTGATAAATCCATCTATCTATAAATTACAGAAACGTCCGTCTGTCTGTCTGTGTGTTATTCGCATATCTCTCGAATGTGAGATAACCACTAAATGTGTGAAAACCACTATTTTCTGTTTCAAACTTTCACATAGCATCTTTAGGTTATAACAACATTGAAAATCAAAATCTGGATTTGAATTTTTTAAGATTTATTATAAAAACGGATAATTTTTTCCCAAAAATGCAATAAATTCATGACTTTTTTTTTTTTTCAAAATGCTATTAATCCATTGAATCAATATAAAGTTATTTTTGATCATATTGCCATCGCAAGAAATATCTCCTGAACTTTTTTGACGGCGATCAGCTCACAAAAACTGATTTTGCACGGGCACTTTGCACTGCTCCCTGAATCGAGGTGCTTATTCATTTGTGGATGTAAACTGAATCTGTAAGTCAGCTATGCTGTTAGTGTTTACTTCTGAATATTATATTTCATTCTGGTGCGCTTAACGTTGTCGCTACTGTGTAATAATAGCCTATGCTATTCACCAACTAAACATATCCTATTCAATGCGTTCACAGTCTCTTTCACGGGCATCATTTGTAGTTGCCTATTCACAAACTGTTGGCTCAAGCATAGCGTTTTCTCGGAGTTCACTGTGTGCTTTTTACCATGCACAAATAAAAATGTCACTGAACTTTTGCTGTGTAATTGTAACAATGAGCACACACCAAACCAACAATTACTAAAAACACACACAAAAACTGATTTTGCACGGGCATTTTTTGCAATAGTTAGGGCCCGAGCACCGATGGTGAGAGGACCCTATTGTTTTTGCTCCGTTTATTAGGGCCCGAGCACCGATGGTGAGAGGACCCTATTGTTTTTGCTCCGTTTATTAGGGCCCGAGCACCGATGGTGAGAGGACCCTATTGTTTTTGCTCCGTTTATTATTATTAGGGCCCGAGCACCGATGGTGAGAGGACCCTATTGTTTTTGCTCCGTTTATTATTATTCTTCTTCTTCTTCTCCAAAGTGAATCGCTTTTTAGAGGGCCTAAACATGCTCGAAAACTCATGAAACTTTGCACACGCTTCAGAAGTGGTGAAAATTTACGTGTGATATGGTTTTCAGAATTGGGGGGGGCAAATTCGGTAAATTATTGCCCCCACATTTTGCCCCGGCTCCTGGTTTCACGTACAGGTATGAAATTTGGTACATACATGTAATGACCCAATACCTACAGAAAAGTCTCTTGGAGCATAGCCCTAAACACAACAGGAAGTGAGCTATTTTGAACTTCCTCCTAGATTTTGGGCATTTTTCATAATTTCCTGATGTTGTACTTTAACGAACTCCTCCTACAGATTTGATCTGATCCTCTTCAAATTTGGTGAGTGTAATCTTAAGGCCTTTGTGACGTTAAATTGCGAAGATCTAGAGTTTTCGTCGAAGGGTGTGCCCTCGGCGGCCTGACAAACGTTCACCCAATTTCGGCCTTCTGGTGATATATGCATGATCAGATAAGTTCAATATTAATGTTGAATGCAGTTCCGATGTTGCTAGGCAACCACAGACAGCCTGCAGTAACTCAGGCATACAATTTCCAATCTGTCCCAAACTTCACATGTTTGATAAGAGTCCTGTCCTGAACACATGACCATGCTCATATTTGGTTATAGCAATAGCGCCACCTGCTGGTAGCAGGAAGTGTGGCAAATACAAAACATGCTCGAAAAATCATGAAACTTTGCACACGCCTCAGAAGTGGTGAAAATTTACGTGTGATATGGTTTTCAGAATTGGGGGGGGGCAAATTCGGTAAATTATTGCCCCCACATTTTGCCCCGGCTCCTGGTTTCACGTACAGGTATGAAATTTGGTACATGCATGTATTGACCCAATACCTACAGAAAAGTCTCTTGGAGCATAGCCCTAAACACAACAGGAAGTGATCTATTTTGAACTTCCTCCTGGATTTTGGACATTTTTCGTAATTTCCTGATGTTGTACTTTAACATACTCCTCCTACAGTTTTGATCTGATCCTCTTCAAATTTGGTGAGTGTAATCTTAAGGCATTTCCTAAAGGCGCCGGGTGGCGGTGGCAGGGGTGCGAGGGCCCTTTTCATCGCTGCTTGCAGCTTTAATTATTATTATTATTATTATTCTTCTCCGCATTAAATTGCATTTTTGAGGGCCTAAACATGCTCGAAAACTCACGAAACTTTGCACACGCGTCAGAACTGGCGAAAATTTACATCTGATATAGGTTTCAGAATTGGACAGGGCAAAATGGCTCGATAGCGCCACCTATAAAAGTTCAAAGGAGTGCGCCTCCCGCAACGTTCCACGTATGTGAACGAAATTCCGTACATACATGTAATGACCTAATACCTACCAAAAAGTCTCTTGGAGCGTAGCCCTAAACACAACAGGAAGTCAGCCATTTTGAACTTCCTCTCAGATTTTTGTGCAGTTTTTGCCATTTTCAGGCCTCATACTTTAACGAACTCCTCCTACAGTTTTAATCTGATCATCTTCAAATTTGGTGAGTGTAATCTTAAGGCCTTTGCGACGTTAAATTGCGAAGATCTTGAGTTTTCGTCGAAGGGCGGGTCCTCGGCGGCCTGACAAATTTCGATGTTTCGCCATGAAACAGGAAGTTGCTGTAACTCAGGCATGGAATGTCCAATCTGCCCCAAACTTCACACGTTTGATAAGAGTTCTGTCCTGAACACATGACCATGCTCATATTCAGTTATAGTCATAGCGCCACCTGCTGGCAACAGGAAGTGACATGTTTAACACTGTTATGGACTCCTAATAACATATAAAAAAGTGCCAGCAAGTGCTAAACATGCTAACAACATACTAGAAGCATGCTAAAACATGCTAGCAAACTCTTAGCTAAGTGCTAAAGCATGCTATTATTGCAATTAAATAGGAATTTGCTGTAACTCAGGCATGGAATGTCCAATCTGCCCCAAACTTCACACTTTTGATAAGCGTTCTGTCCTGAACACATCTACATGAGAATATTCAGTTATAGTAATAGCGCCACCTACTGGTAACAGGAAGTGTCATGTTTAACACGTTGATGCCATTCTAGCAACATGTTAAAAATGCCATTGACTTCTAAACATGCTAGAAACATGTTAAAACATGCTAGCAATACTTAGCTAAGTGCTAAAGCATGCTAATTCAATGAACAATGTTGTTGTTACTCAAGAAGGCAATGTCCAATCTGCGCCAAACTTCACACTTTTAATAAACGTTCTGTCCTGAACACATGACCATGCTCATATTCAGTTACAGTCATAGTGCCACCTGCTGGCAACAGGAAGTGACGTTTAACACTGTTGTGGACTCCTAATAACATATAAAAAAGTGCCAGCAAGTGCTAAACATGCTAACAACATACTATAAACATGCTAAAACATGCTAGCAAACACTTAGCTAAGTGCTAAAGCATGCTATTACTGCAATTGAATAGGAATTTGCTGTAACTCAGGCATGGAATGTCCAATCTGCCCCAAACTTCACACGTTTGATAAGAATCATGGCCTGAACACATGTCCATGCTCAAATTCAGTTATAGTAATAGCGCCACCTACTGGCAACAGGAAGTGACATGTTTAACACGTTGATGCTGTTCTAGCAACATGTTAAAAATGCCATTGAGTTCTAAACATGCTAGAAACATGTTAAAACATGCTAGCAATACTTAGCTAAGTGCTAAAGCATGCTAATTCAATGAAACAGGATGTTGTTGTTACTCAAGAAGGCAATGTCCAATCTGCCCCAAACTTCACACGTTTGATAAGAGTCATGGCCTGAACACATCTACATGAGAATATTCAGTTATAGTAATAGCGCCACCTACTGGTAACAGGAAGTGTCATGTTTAACACGTTTCCAATCTGCGTCAAACTTCACACTTTTGATAAGCGTTCTGTCCTGAACACATGACCATGCTCATATTCAGTTACATTTATAGCGCCACCTGCTGGCAACAGGAAGTGACATGTTAAACACTGTTGTGGACTCCTGATAACATATATAAAAGTGCCAGCAAGTGCAAAACATGCTAACAACATACTAGGAGCTAAAAAATGCTAGCAAACACTTAACTAAGTGCTAAAGCATGCTATTACTGCAATTAAATAGGAATTTGCTGTAACTCAGGCACGGAATGTCCACTCTGCCCCAAACTTCACACGTTTGATAAGAGTCATGGCCTGAACACATCTACATGAAAATATTCAGTTATAGTAATAGCGCCACCTACTGGTAACAGGAAGTGTCATGTTTAACACGTTTCCAATCTGCGTCAAACTTCACACTTTTGATAAGCGTTCTGTCCTGAACACATGACCATGCTCATATTCAGTTACATTTATAGCGCCACCTGCTGGCAACAGGAAGTGACATGTTAAACACTGTTGTGGACTCCTGATAACATATAAAAAAGTGCCAGCAAGTGCTAAACATGCTAACAACATACTAGAAGCTAAAACATGCTAGCAAACACTTAACTAAGTGCTAAAGCATGCTATTACTGCAATTAAATAGGAATTTGCTGTAACTCAGGCACGGAATGTCCAGTCTGCCCCAAACTTCACACGTTTGATAAGAGTCATGGCCTGAACACATCTACATGATAATATTCAGTTATAGTAATAGCGCCACCTACTGGTAACAGGAAGTGTCATGTTTAACACGTTGATGCCGTTCTAGCAACATGTTAAAAATGCCATTGACTTCTAAACATGCTAGAAACATGTTAAAACATGCTAGCAATACTTAGCTAAGTGCTAAAGCATGCTAATTCAATGAAACAGGATGTTGTTGTTACTCAAGAAGGCAATGTCCAATCTGCGCCAAACTTCACATTTTTGATAAGCGTTCTGTCCTGAACACCTGACCATGCTCATATTCAGTTACAGTCATAGCGCCACCTGCTGGCAACAGGAAGTGGCATGTTTAACACTGTTGTGAACTCCTGAAAACATATAAAAAAGTGCCAGCAAGTGCTAAACATGCTAACAACATACTAGAAACATGCTAAAACATGCTAGCAAACACTTAGCTAAGTGTTAAAGCATGCTATTACTGCAATTAAATAGGAATTTGCTGTAACTCAAGCATACAATGTCCAATCTGCCCCAAACTTCACACGTTTGATAAAAGTCCTGCACTGAACACATCTACATAGCGATATTCAGATATAGACATAGCCCCACCTACTGGCAACAAAAACTGACATGGTTAACACAGTAATGCAGAACTAACCACATAACTATTGTGTACTAAGCATGCTAGAAACATACTAAACATGCTAGCAACTACTATTCCTCCTTAAATGCACATTGCCCAACCATGCTCTGTCTTCCTAAAGCCACCGAGTGACGATGGCACGGGTGCGAGGGCCCTTTCATCGCTGCTTGCAGCTTTAATTATTATTATTATTCTTCTCCACATTTAATTGCATTTTTGAGGGCCTAAACATGCTCGAAAACTCACAAAACTTTGCACACGCGTCAGAACTGGCGAAAATTTACATCTGATATAGGTTTCAGAATTGGACGGGGCAAAATGGCCCGATAGCGCCACCTATAAAAGTTCAACGGAGTGCGCCTCCCGCAACGTTCCACGTACGTGCACGAAATTCGGTACATACATGTAATGACCTAATACCTACAAAAAAGTCTCTTGGAGCATAGCCCTAAACCCAACAGGAAGTCAGCCATTTTGAACTTCCTCTCAGATTTTTGTGCAGTTTTTGCCATTTTCAGGCCTCGTACTTTAACGAACTCCTCCTACAGTTTTAATCTGATCATCTTCAAATTTGGTGAGTGTAATCTTAAGGCCTTTGCGACGTTAAATTGCGAAGATCTTGAGTTTTCGTCGAAGGGCGGGTCCTCGGCGGCCTGACAAATTTTGATGTTTCGCCATGAAACAGGAAGTTGCTGTAACTCAGGCATGGAATGTCCAATCTGCCCCAAACTTCACACGTTTGATAAGAGTTCTGTCCTGAACACATGACCATGCTCATATTCAGTTATAGCCATAGCGCCACCTACTGGCAACAGGAAGTGACATGTTTAACACTGTTATGGACTCCTAATAACATATAAAAAAGTGCCAGCAAGTGCTAAACATGCTAACAACATACTAGAAGCATGCTAAAACATGCTAGCAAACTCTTAGCTAAGTGCTAAAGCATGCTATTATTGCAATTAAATAGGAATTTGCTGTAACTCAGGCATGGAATGTCCAATCTGCCCCAAACTTCACACTTTTGATAAGCGTTCTGTCCTGAACACATCTACATGAGAATATTCAGTTATAGTAATAGCGCCACCTACTGGTAACAGGAAGTGTCATGTTTAACACGTTGATGCCATTCTAGCAACATGTTAAAAATGCCATTGACTTCTAAACATGCTAGAAACATGTTAAAACATGCTAGCAATACTTAGCTAAGTGCTAAAGCATGCTAATTCAATGAACAATGTTGTTGTTACTCAAGAAGGCAATGTCCAATCTGCGCCAAACTTCACACTTTTAATAAACGTTCTGTCCTGAACACATGACCATGCTCATATTCAGTTACAGTCATAGTGCCACCTGCTGGGAACAGGAAGTGACATGTTAAACACTGTTGTGGACATATAAAAACATATAAAAAAAAGTGCCAGCAAGTGCTAAACATGCTAACAACATACTAGAAACATGCTAAAACATGCTAGCAAACACTTAGCTAAGTGCTAAAGCAGCAGTTCCCAAACTTTTTTTCCTGCGCACCCCCTTCTATGTCCCAACCGGGTTGGCGCACCCCCAATCCCCACTTCAAAAAAATAACGCAACAAAGCTTTGTTTTATCGCCATATAAAGACTCATGTTTTATCATGCGCAAATAACCAGAACACGCATGACAATAGCAACATCAACAAAGTTTCAATATAATGCAACAAAGCTACACACAAGCTTCCACTTTTAAGAGGACGAGTGACAGACACAGGCTCAGTAACAGAAAGCACGCTTATTTTCAGCCGAGTAGATTAGCCAGAAAAATTAGAAAATTAGCCTACACACGATCCACAACATAATTAAGTAACAAGCATAGGCTCAAACATAAAATAAATTAAAAGAGGATAAATTACAATCGATTGATCGACTTTTCCACATCTTTATGGTATTGTGTGTGTGTGCTCGCGTCTCAAATGAGTTTGTGCGTGGAGAGTTTGTGTGTGTGTGCTCGGATCACATTTGAGTGTATGTGCGCGAGTTTGTGTGTGTGTGTGCTCGCGTTTCATATATGTGCGTGGAGAGTTTGTGTGCGCGCGCGCGCGTCTCATATGAGTATGTGCGGGGAGAGTTCCGCGCGTCTCGTGTGTGTAGAGTTTGCTTGTATGTGCATGAGCGACTTTAGGTGTGTCGTTGTGCATTTCATATGTATTTGTTTTATCAAAAACTAATAAAATTATAGTTTTTTTTATTTAAAATAAAAGGAAAAGGAATTAACAAAGGAAATGTTTACTGTTCATGTTTTTTTTTTATTGTATGGAAAAATCCCACTTAAAAAAAACAGACCGCCATTACATTTTTCCTCTCGCGCACCCCCTGGTGGTAGCTCGCGTACCCCTGGGGGTGCGCGTACCACACTTTGGGAATCCCTGTGCTAAAGCATGCTATTGCTGCAATTAAATAGGAATTTGCTGTAACACAGGCATGGAATGTCCAATCTGCCCCAAACTTCACACGTTTGATAAGAGTCATGGCCTGAACACATCTACATGAGAATACTCAGTTATAGTAATAGCGCCACCTGCTGTCAACAGGAAGTGACATGTTTAACAGTGTTGTGGTCTCCTAATAACATATAAAAAAGAGCCAGCAAGTGCTAAGCAGGTTAGCAACATACTAGAAACATGCTAGCAAACACTTAGCTAAGTGCTAAAGCATGCTATTACTGCAATTAAATAGGAATTTGCTGTAACTCAGGCATGGAATGTCCAATCTGCCCCAAACTTCACACGTTTGATAAGAATCATGGCCTGAACACATGTCTATGCTCAAATTCAGTTATAGTAATAGCGCCACCTACTGGCAACAGGAAGTGACATGTTTAACACGTTGATGCCGTTCTAGCAACATGTTAAAAATGCCATTGAGTTCTAAACATGCTAGAAACATGTTAAAACATGCTAGCAATACTTAGCTAACTGCTAAAGCATGCTAATTCAATGAAACAGGACTTTGTTGTTACTCAAGAAGGCAATGTACAATCTACCCCAAACTTCACACGTTTGATAAGAGTTATCTCTTGAACACATGTCCATGCTAATATTTAGTTATAGTCATAGCGCCACCTGCTGGCAACAGGAAGTGACGTTTCACACTGTTCTTGACTCCTAATAACATAAAAAAATGCCAGTAGGTGCTACACATCCTACCAACATACTAGAGACATGCTAAAACATACTAGCAAACACTTAGCTAAGTGCTAAAGAATGATATTACTGCAATTAAATATGAATTTGCTGTAACTCAGGCATGGAATGTCCAATCTGCCCCAAACTTCACACTTTTGATAAGCGTTCTGTCCTGGACACATGACCATGCTTATATTCAGTTACAGTCATAGCGCCACCTGCTGTCAACAGGAAGTGACATGTTTAACACTGTTATGGACTCCTAATAACATATAAAAAAGTGCCAGCAAGTGTTAAACATGCTAACAACATACTAGAAACATGCTAAAACATGCTAGCAAACTCTTAGCTAAGTGCTAAATCATGCTATTATTGCAATTAAATAGGAATTTGCTGTAACTCAGGCATGGAATGTCCAGTCTGCCCCAAACTTCACACTTTTGATAAGAGTCATGGCCTGAACACATCTACATGAGAATGTTCAGTTATAGTAATAGCGCCACCTACTGGCAAAAGGAAGTGACATGTTTAACACGTTTATGCCGTTCTAGCAACATGTTAAAAATGCCATTGAGTTCTAAACATGCTAGAAACATGTTAAAACATGCTAACAATGCTTACCTAAGTGCTAAAGAATGCTAATTCAATGAAACATGACTTTGTTGTTGCTCAAGAAGGCAATGTCCAATTTGCACCAAACTTCACACGTTTGATAAGAGTTCTGTCCTGAACACACATCCATGCTCATATTCAGTTATAGTCATAACGCCACCTACTGGCAACAGAAACTGACATGGTTAACACAGTAATGCAGTACTAACCACATAATTATTGTGTACTAAGCATGCTAGAAACAGACTAAACATGCTAGCAACACTTAGCTGAGTCATGAAGCATGCTATTATCACCATTATACAAAACATTTTGTAACTGACTTTGACATACTCTTACTATATATACCTCCTTAAATGTACATTTCCCAACCATGCTCTGTCTTCCTAAAGCCACCGAGTGTTGATGGCACGGGTGCGAGGGCCCTTTCATCGCTGCTTGCAGCTTTAATTATTATTATTATTATTATTATTATTCTCCGCATTTAATTGCATTTTTGAGGGCCTAAACATGCTCGAAAACTCACAAAACTTTGCACACGCGTCAGAACTGGCGAAAATTTACATCTGATATAGGTTTCAGAATTGGACGGGGCAAAATGGCTCGATAGCGCCACCTATAAAAGTTCAACGGAGTGCGCCTCCCGCAACGTTACACGTACGTGCACGAAATTCGGTACATACATGTAATGACCTAATACCTACAAAAAAGTCTCTTGGAGCATAGCCCTAAACACAACAGGAAGTCAGCCATTTTGAACTTCCTCTCAGATTTTTGTGCAGTTTTTGCCATTTTCAGGCCTCGTACTTTAACGAACTCCTCCTACAGTTTTAATCTGATCATCTTCAAATTTGGTGAGTGTAATCTTAAGGCCTTTGCGACGTTAAATTGCGAAGATCTTGAGTTTTCGTCAAAGGGCGGGTCCTCGGCGGCCTGACAAATTTCGATGTTTCGCCATGAAACAGGAAGTTGCTGTAACTCAGGCATGGAATGTCCAATCTGCCCCAAACTTCACACGTTTGATAAGAGTTCTGTCCTGAACACATGGCCATGCTCATATTCAGTTATAGTCATAGCGCCACCTGCTGGCAACAGGAAGTGACATGTTTAACACTGTTATGGACTCCTAATAACATATAAAAAAGTGCCAGCAAGTGCTAAACATGCTAACAACATACTAGAAGCATGCTAAAACATGCTAGCAAACTCTTAGCTACGTGCTAAAGCATGCTATTATTGCAATTAAATAGGAATTTGCTGTAACTCAGGCATGGAATGTCCAATCTGCCCCAAACTTCACACTTTTGATAAGCGTTCTGTCCTGAACACATCTACATGAGAATATTCAGTTACAGTAATAGCGCCACCTGCTGTCAACAGGAAGTGACATGTTTAACACTGTTGTGGTCTCCTAATAACATATAAAAAAGAGCCAGCAAGTGCTAAACAGGTTAGCAACATACTAGAAACATGCTAGCAAACACTTAGCTAAGTGCTAAAGCATGCTATTACTGCAATTAAATAGGAATTTGCTGTAACCCAGGCATGGAATGTCCAATCTGCCCCAAACTTCACACGTTTGATAAGAATCATGGCCTGAACACATGTCTATGCTCAAATTCAGTTATAGTAATAGCGCCACCTACTGGCAACAGGAAGTGACATGTTTAACACGTTGATGCTGTTCTAGCAACATGTTAAAAATGCCATTGAGTTCTAAACATGCTAGAAACATATTAAAACATGCTAGCAATACTTAGCTAAGTGCTAAAGCATGCTAATTCAATGAAACAGGACTTTGTTGTTACTCAAGAAGGCAATGTACAATCTACCCCAAACTTCACACGTTTGATAAGAGTTATCTCTTGAACACATGTCCATGCTCATATTTAGTTATTGTCATAGCGCCACCTGCTGGCAACAGGAAGTGACGTTTAACACTGTTCTTGACTCCTAATAACATATAAAAAAATGCCAGTAGGTGCTAAACATCCTACCAACATACTAGAGACATGCTAAAACATACTAGCAAACACTTAGCTAAGTGCTAAAGAATGATATTACTGCAATTAAATATGAATTTGCTGTAACTCAGGCATGGGATGTCCAATCTGCCCCAAACTTCACACTTTTGATAAGTGTTCTGTCCTGAACACATGACCATGCTTATATTCAGTTACAGTCATAGCGCCACCTGCTGGCAACAGGAAGTGACATGTTTAACACTGTTATGGACTCCTGATAGCATATAAAATAGTGCCAGCAAGTGCTAAACATGCTAACAACATACTAGAAACATGCTAAAACATGCTAGCAAACTCTTAGCTAAGTGCTAAAGCATGCTATTATTGCAATTAAATAGGAATTTGCTGTAACTCAGGCATGGAATGTCCAATCTGCCCCAAACTTCACACTTTTGATAAGAGTCATGGCCTGAACACATCTACATGAGAATGTTCAGTTATAGTAATAGCGCCACCTACTGGCAACAGGAAGTGACATGTTTAACACTGTTGTGGTCTCCTAATAACATATATAAAAGAGCCAGCAAGTGCTAAACAGGTTAGCAACATACTAGAAACATGCTAGCAAACACTTAGCTAAGTGCTAAAGCATGCTATTACTGCAATTAAATAGGAATTTGCTGTAACCCAGGCATGGAATGTCCAATCTGCCCCAAACTTCACACGTTTGATAAGAATCATGGCCTGAACACATGTCTATGCTCAAATTCAGTTATAGTAATAGCGCCACCTACTGGCAACAGGAAGTGACATGTTTAACACGTTGATGCTGTTCTAGCAACATGTTAAAAATGCCATTGAGTTCTAAACATGCTAGAAACATATTAAAACATGCTAGCAATACTTAGCTAAGTGCTAAAGCATGCTAATTCAATGAAACAGGACTTTGTTGTTACTCAAGAAGGCAATGTACAATCTACCCCAAACTTCACACGTTTGATAAGAGTTATCTCTTGAACACATGTCCATGCTCATATTTAGTTATTGTCATAGCGCCACCTGCTGGCAACAGGAAGTGACGTTTAACACTGTTCTTGACTCCTAATAACATATAAAAAAATGCCAGTAGGTGCTAAACATCCTACCAACATACTAGAAACATGCTAAAACATACTAGCAAACACTTAGCTAAGTGCTAAAGAATGATATTACTGCAATTAAATATGAATTTGCTGTAACTCAGGCATGGGATGTCCAATCTGCCCCAAACTTCACACTTTTGATAAGCGTTCTGTCCTGAACACATGACCATGCTTATATTCAGTTACAGTCATAGCGCCACCTGCTGGCAACAGGAAGTGACATGTTTAACACTGTTATGGACTCCTGATAGCATATAAAATAGTGCCAGCAAGTGCTAAACATGCTAACAACATACTAGAAACATGCTAGCAAACACTTAGCTAAGTGCTAAAGCATGCTATTACTGCAATTAAATAGGAATTTGCTGTAACCCAGGCATGGAATGTCCAATCTGCCCCAAACTTCACACGTTTGATAAGAATCATGGCCTGAACACATGTCTATGCTCAAATTCAGTTATAGTAATAGCGCCACCTACTGGCAACAGGAAGTGACATGTTTAACACGTTGATGCTGTTCTAGCAACATGTTAAAAATGCCATTGAGTTCTAAACATGCTAGAAACATATTAAAACATGCTAGCAATACTTAGCTAAGTGCTAAAGCATGCTAATTCAATGAAACAGGACTTTGTTGTTACTCAAGAAGGCAATGTACAATCTACCCCAAACTTCACACGTTTGATAAGAGTTATCTCTTGAACACATGTCCATGCTCATATTTAGTTATTGTCATAGCGCCACCTGCTGGCAACAGGAAGTGACGTTTAACACTGTTCTTGACTCCTAATAACATATAAAAAAATGCCAGTAGGTGCTAAACATCCTACCAACATACTAGAAACATGCTAAAACATACTAGCAAACACTTAGCTAAGTGCTAAAGAATGATATTACTGCAATTAAATATGAATTTGCTGTAACTCAGGCATGGGATGTCCAATCTGCCCCAAACTTCACACTTTTGATAAGCGTTCTGTCCTGAACACATGACCATGCTTATATTCAGTTACAGTCATAGCGCCACCTGCTGGCAACAGGAAGTGACATGTTTAACACTGTTATGGACTCCTGATAGCATATAAAATAGTGCCAGCAAGTGCTAAACATGCTAACAACATACTAGAAACATGCTAAAACATGCTAGCAAACTCTTAGCTAAGTGCTAAAGCATGCTATTATTGCAATTAAATAGGAATTTGCTGTAACTCAGGCATGGAATGTCCAATCTGCCCCAAACTTCACACTTTTGATAAGAGTCATGGCCTGAACACATCTACATGAGAATGTTCAGTTATAGTAATAGCGCCACCTACTGGCAACAGGAAGTGACATGTTTAACACGTTGATGCCGTTCTAGCAACATGTTAAAAATGCCATTGAGTTCTTAACATGCTATAAACATGTTAAAACATGCTAACAATGCTTAGCTAAGTGCTAAAGAATGCTAATTCAATGAAACATGACTTTGTTGTTACTCAAGAAGGCAATGTCCAATCTGCGCCAAACTTCACACTTTTAATAAACGTTCTGTCCTGAACACATGACCATGCTCATATTCAGTTACAGTCATAGTGCCACCTGCTGGCAACAGGAAGTGACATGTTAAACACTGTTGTGGACATATAAAAACATATAAAAAAAAGTGCCAGCAAGTGCTAAACATGCTAACAACATACTAGAAACATGCTAAAACATGCTAGCAAACACTTAGCTAAGTGCTAAAGCATGCTATTGCTGCAATTAAATAGGAATTTGCTGTAAAACAGGCATGGAATGTCCAATCTGCCCCAAACTTCACACGTTTGATAAGAGTCATGGCCTGAACACATCTACATGAGAATATTCAGTTATAGTAATAGCGCCACCTGCTGTCAACAGGAAGTGACATGTTTAACACTGTTGTGGTCTCCTAATAACATATATAAAAGAGCCAGCAAGTGCTAAACAGGTTAGCAACATACTAGAAACATGCTAGCAAACACTTAGCTAAGTGCTAAAGCATGCTATTACTGCAATTAAATAGGAATTTGCTGTAACCCAGGCATGGAATGTCCAATCTGCCCCAAACTTCACACGTTTGATAAGAATCATGGCCTGAACACATGTCTATGCTCAAATTCAGTTATAGTAATAGCGCCACCTACTGGCAACAGGAAGTGACATGTTTAACACGTTGATGCTGTTCTAGCAACATGTTAAAAATGCCATTGAGTTCTAAACATGCTAGAAACATATTAAAACATGCTAGCAATACTTAGCTAAGTGCTAAAGCATGCTAATTCAATGAAACAGGACTTTGTTGTTACTCAAGAAGGCAATGTACAATCTACCCCAAACTTCACACGTTTGATAAGAGTTATCTCTTGAACACATGTCCATGCTCATATTTAGTTATTGTCATAGCGCCACCTGCTGGCAACAGGAAGTGACGTTTAACACTGTTCTTGACTCCTAATAACATATAAAAAAATGCCAGTAGGTGCTAAACATCCTACCAACATACTAGAGACATGCTAAAACATACTAGCAAACACTTAGCTAAGAGCTAAAGCATGCTATTACTGCAATTAAATAGGAATTTGCTGTAACTCAGGCATGGAATGTCCAATCTGCCCCAAACTTCACATGTTTGATAAGAATCATGGCCTGAACACGTCTATGCTCAAATTCAGTTATAGTAATAGCGCCACCTACTGGCAACAGGAAGTGACATGTTTAACACGTTGATGCCGTTCTAGCAACATGTTAAAAATGCCATTGAGTTCTAAACATGCTAGAAACATATTAAAACATGCTAGCAATACTTAGCTAAGTGCTAAAGCATGCTAATTCAATGAAACAGGACTTTGTTGTTACTCAAGAAGGCAATGTACAATCTACCCCAAACGTCACACGTTTGATAAGAGTTATCTCTTGAACACATGTCCATGCTCATATTTAGTTATAGTCATAGCGCCACCTGCTGGCAACAGGAAGTGACGTTTAACACTGTTCTTGACTCCTAATAACATATAAAAAAATGCCTACTGGCAACAGAAACTGACATGGTTAACACAGTAATGCAGTACTAACCACATAATTATTGTGTACTAAGCATGCTAGAAACAGACTAAACATGCTAGCAACACTTAGCTGAGTCATGAAGCATGCTATTATTACCATTATACAAAACATTTTGTAACTGACTTTGACATACTCTTACTATATATACCTCCTTAAATGTACATTTCCCAACCATGCTCTGTCTTCCTAAAGCCACCGAGTGTTGATGGCACCGGTACGAGGGCCCTTTCATCGCTGCTTGCAGCTTTAATTAGGGCCCAAGCCCTGAAAGGGCGAAGGCCCTATTGTTTTCGGTAGGATTATTAGGGCCCAAGCCCTGAAAGGGCGAAGGCCCTATTGTTTCCGTAAGGATTTTTTTTTTTTTTTTTCTTCATTATTTTTTTTTTTGCCTTTTTGACACTTTTGGGGCCCTTAACATGCTCAAAAACTCTTGAAATTTTGCACACACGTCAGAACCCGCGGCCATCAGGGCCGGGCTGAAGCTGGTACCGGTGCGTGGCAGGGGGGCTCGACGGCGCCCCCTGGAATGGGGTCCGAAAACTTGGTCCATAAATCAAACACGCTTGCATGTAATAATATGAAACTCAGTACACATATAGATCTCATCGGGCCGAACAACTTTCGTGCTCTAAGTTTTACAAAAGCCCAACAGGAAGTCGGTTATTATACGTTGTTTGGAAAACGCATACAATGGAATGTGAAATACTCCTCCTAGGGATTTCATCCGATCGCCACCAAACTCGGTGAGAATAAAGTCAAGACATTGAGGATGAATTCTTGCGAACAGATTTTTGATATCTCGAACGGTTTGGCCGTGGCGAGGAAACTAATTTATGGCGAATAATGGGACACAGGAAGTGTGTTATAACTTCTGCATACATTGACAGATCTTGATGAAACTTCAGCAGTGTATTCGTTGTAAGAGGCCGATCACATGGATGTGACTATTGTGAGTCAAAGTTATAGCGCTACCAACTGGCAGCAGGAAGTGTGTCACTTTCAAAATGCTTTGAAGTCACCCTCTTACTTTTACCCGATTTGCTTCAAACTTTATGTGTATAATGTAAACACACGGCAGATGTAGACCTGTGAAAGGATTATTGATATCTTAGATACTGTTGCCGTGGCAACGCATCAAATTTTAATATTCTTTTCGGATGCGTTTGAAACTCTTAGCATGCTTGAAATTGGATGAAACTCGACAGACACATAACACTTATTAGCCAGTAGACATGTGAAAAGTTTCAGAAACGGGCGTGGCAGGGGGGCTCAACAGCGCCCTCTTGAACAGGGTCTGAAAACTTGGTTCATATATCAAACACGCTTGCATGAATTAATATGAAACTCGGTACACATATAGATTTCATCGGGCTGAACAACTTTCCCTCTGTCAAGTTTCACGCCAGCCCAACAGGAAGTCGGCTATTATGGGTTGTTTGGAAAACGCTTGCTGTGGAATGTGATGTACTCCTCCTAGAGAATTCATTCAATCACCTCCAAACTCAGTCAGCATGAAGTCAAGACATTGAGAATGCTAAATTGCGGACGGATTTTTGATATCTCGAACGGTTTGGCCGTGGCGAGGAAACAAATTTATGGCGAGAAAAGAGAGGAGACGAAGTGTTATAACTTCTGCATACATTAACTGATCTTGATGAAACTTTAGCAGTGTGTTCGTGGTAAGAGGCAGATCAGATGGATGTAACTATCGTGAGTCAAAGTTATAGCGCCACCAACTGGCAGCAGGAAGTGTGTCACTTTCAACATGCGTTTGACAAAAGTGGGTGGGTTAGTTTTACCAACAGTTACAAAAATCAGTATATATATTGGTCTCACCGAGCCGGACAACTTTCTAATTTACAGTTATTAGCTCAGAGCAAAAGGAAGTCAGATATTTTGGTTTGAATGTGGATTTTTTGGATATTTCAGACTCTGAGTTTTTAGCTACTCTTCCTAACTGGTTTATTTTATTCACACCAAACTTTTTCAAAATGATAAAGATACATTAAAGATGCTAAATTGTGAACGGATATTAAACATCTCAAACGGTTTTGCTATAGTGAGGGACTAAAGTAAAGTAACACTTAAAGCCTCATCTTCTAAAAATGTAATTAAACACCATTTATTTCTATATAAAAGTATAAAAATATCACAACTAAACCCATTTTATTCTTTTTTTTCAATTTAATAAATATTTATAAGTTTAAAAATAGTAATTGTACTATTTAGTCCCATAAAAGTCAAGTCATACATAGGGCTATACTGCCCTCTTGTGTTCAAAATCAGGTAGGCCTATTGTATCTACTTAAAAATATACTAGGTATGTGACGGTGAGAATATTTTACCACCGGTTAATCGACATGTGACACCGCTGGGGGCTTTTGAATCGCCAACTTAAAAACGAAAGTAAAATATGTTCGTCCACACTGACATTGATAGTGGTTGAGCGAGCGTTTCAAATTAATTCCTATGGAAGTAGGAATTAACTGAAAAACGTTCACTCTGTTCTGCTCGTTCCTCGCCGTGGATGTGCACCGTTATGAATGCCCGTGCAGCCATGAGCATTTTAGTTTAATTTTAAAATTAGCGCCTTTCGGGGGTTGATTGCTTGAAATTATTTTACAAAAGCACAATGTTGTGTTTTATTGCGACTGTACACAAATATAAGTTAACACTTTGCAGTTTGAATGTCGTCCTGTATAATGACGGAGTATGTTTTTATGTGTCCACTGTTCAAACGCGCCCACGCCACACACACACACCCACCCACACACACACGGTTTACTATCTTTGTGGGGACTCTCCATAGATTTAATGATTTTTATACTGTACAAACTGTATATTTTATCTCCTTACACTAACCCTACCCCTAAACCTACCCATCACTGAAAACTTTCTGCATTTTTACATTTCCAAAAAAACTCATTCTGTATGAAGCTTGTTTACCCATGGGGACCTCTATTTAGGTCCCCACTGTGATACGAGTCCCCATGAGTCTGTGTGCATTCAGGTTAAAGTCCCCACCGGGACAGAAAAACATGAACACACACACACACACACACACACACACACACACACACACACACACACACGCACACACACACTAGCATTGCAATCTTGACATTGCAGCCTGTTCATTATAGACTTAATAAAATATAATAATAAAATGGTCAACCTAACATATAAAGATTACACTGCTCTAAATAGTCAGTAGTACAATTCGTACAATCACAGTAAGCACCGCTCCACTGTGAATTTTCCAAGGACATTTTTGCGCATGTGAAGAGGATCATTTTTCCCTTCGATATTGGAACGTGAGTGAAGTACAAAGCATATAATAAACAATAGTTTAGCATCCAAAAAAAGGTAATTATATATATATATATATATATATTATTTTTTTTAAGTGACAAGACAAAGAATATTACTTGTCTGATATATATATATATATATATATATATATATATATATATATATATATATATATATATATATATATATATATATATATAAATATAGCTGCGAGCAGCGATGGAGGGCCCAAGCCGGTGACACCGCCACCCCGGTGCCTTTAGTGTAACTAAAGGCACCAGGTTGGCGGTGCCACCGGCTTGGGCCCGCAATCGCTGCTCGCAGCTATATTTTATTATTATTATTTTTTTGTCAACCTTTCGGGCACTTTTGGGGCCCTTAACATGCTCGAAAACTCTTGAAACTTTGCACACGGGTCAGAACCCGCGGCCATCAGGGCCGGGCTGAAGCTGGTACCCGGGCGTGGCAGGGGGGCTCAACAGCGCCCCCTTGAACGAAGTCCGAAAACTTGGTCCATGAATCAGACACGCTTGCATGTAATAATATGAAACTCAGTACACATATAGATCTCATCGGGCGGAACAACTTTCGTACTTTTACTTTTTACACCAGCCCAACAGGAAGTCGGCTATTATGGGTTGTTTGGAAACGCATGCTGTGGATTTTGATGTACTCCTTCTAGGAAATTCATCCATTCACCTCCAAACGCGGTCAGCATGAAGTCAAGACATTGAGGATGCTAAATTGCGAACGGATTTTTGATATCTCGAACGGTTTGGCCGTGGCGAGGAAACGAATTTATGGCGAATAATGGAAACAGGAAGTGTGTTATAACTTCTGCATACATTAACTGATCTTGATGAAACTTCAGCAGTGTGTTCGTTGTAAGAGGCCGATCACATGGATGTGACTATTGTGAGTCAAAGTTATAGCGCCACCAACTGGCAGCAGGAAGTTTGTCACTTTCAAAATGCTTTGAAATCACTCTCTTATTTTTACCCGATTTGCTTCAAACTTTATGTGTATAATGTAGACACACGGCAGATGTAGACCTGTGAAAGGATTATTGATATCTTAGATACTGTTGCCGTGGCAATGCTTCAAACTTTAATATTCTTTTTTTAAGCTTTTGAGACTCTTAACATACTTGAAATTGCATGAAACTCGACAGACACATCACATTTATTATCCAGTAGACATGTGCAAAGTTTCAGAAATGGGCGTGGTGGAATGGCTCAGTAGCGCCACCTTTAGCCAAAAATGGGGGCTTAGTTTTTCCTAGAATCGCAAAACTTGGTACGTATATTGTTCTCATCAGGCCGGACAACTTTGTAATTTATTGTCATTAGCTCAGACCAACAGGAAGTCAGATATTTTGGTTTGAATGTGGATTTTCTGGAGAATTTTCTCTCTCTCTCTGTGTGTGTGTGTGTGTGTGTGTGTGGAGGGGGTGGGGGGGATTTGTCTATTCCATTTAATCTTTGTTTTTCAAGGTTTCAGGGGCTTTTGGGGCCCTTAACGTGCTCAAAAACTCTTGAAACTTTTCACACAGGTCAGAACCCACGGTCATCAGGGACAGGCTGAAGCTGGTACCCGGGTGTGGCAGGGGGGCTCAACAGCGCCCCCTTGAACACGGTCTGAAAACTTGGTCCATATATCAAACACGCTTGCATGAATTAATATGAAACTCGGTACACATATAGATCTCATCGGGCCGAACAACTTCCGCACTCTAAGTTATTAGCTCCGCCCAACAGGAAGTCGACTATTGTGGGTTGTTTGAAAAACGCATGCTGTGGAATTTGATGTACTCATCCTAGAGAATTCATCCAATCGCCTCCAAACTCGGTCAGCGTGAAGTCAAGACATTGAGGATGCTAAATTGCGGACGGATTTTTGATATCTCGAACGGTTTGGCCGTGGCGAGGACACGAATTTATGGCGAGAAAAGAGAAACACGAAGTGTTATAACTTCTGCACACATTAACTGATCTTGATGAAACTTCAGCAGTGTGTTCGTGGTAAGAGGCCAATCAGATGGATATAACTATTGTGAGTCAAAGTTATAGCGCCACCAACTGGTAGCAGGAAGTGTGTCACTTTCAAAATGCTTTTGACAAAAGTGTGGGGGGGTTACTTTTACCCACAGTTACAAAAATCAGTACGCATATTGGTCTCATCGAGCAGGACAATTTTCTAATTTACAGTCATTAGCTCCGAGCAACAGGAAGTCAGATATTTTGGTTTGAATGTGGATTTCTTTGCAAAATCAGCCTCTGAATTTTTACCCACTCCTGCTAGGTGGTTTATTTTATTCACACCAAACTTTTTCAACATGATGAAAATACATTAAAGATGCTAAATTGTGAACGGATAATACATATCTCAAACGGTTTTGCTATGGCGAGGGATTAAAGTAATGTCAAAAAATGGAAACACTAAAACCCTCGTATCTTCTAAAAATTTAATTATACACCATTTATTTCTGTATAAAATTATACAAATATCAGAACTAAACCCATTTTATTATTTTTTTTTATTTAATAATTTTTTAAGTTTAAAAACAGCCAGAATGTTTTTTTTTAGTCCAAAAAATAAATAAATCATGTCATACATAGTGCTATACTGCCCTCTTGAGTTCAAAATCAGGTAGGCCTATTGTCTCTATATAAAAATATACTAGGTATGTGACGGTGAGAATATTTTACCACCGGTTAATCAACGGGTTAATAAACGGGTTAATCAATGTTGTGGAATATTTTGAGTGTATCATAAATTCAGAATAAGGTAAGACAAGTAATATTTTCTGTCTTTTATGTATATATATATATATATATATATATATATATATATATATATATATATATATATATATACATGGATGTGACTATTGTGAGACAAAGTTATAGCGCCATCAACTGGCAGCAGGAAGTGTGTCACTTTCTAAATGCTTTGAATTTATATTATATAAATATTTTATATATAATATATTATATATATTATATATTATTTAAATATATATATATATATATATATATATATATATATATATATATAAATATAGCTGCGAGCAGCGATGAAGGGCCAAAGCCGGCGCCACCGCCACCCCGGTGCCTTTAGATAACTAAAGGCGCCGGGGTTGCGGTGCCACCGGCTTGGGCCCGTAATCGCTGCTCGCAGCTATATTTATTAGGGCCCGAGCACCGATGGTGAGAGGACCCTATTGTTTTTGCTCCGTTTATTCTTCTTCTTCTTCTTCTTCTCCAAAGTGAATCGCTTTTTAGAGGGCCTTAACATGCTCGAAAACTCATGAAACTTTGCACACGCTTCAGAAGTGGTGAAAATTTACATGTGATATGGTTTTCAAAATTGGGGGGGGCAAATTCGGTAAATTATTGCCCCCACATTTTGCCCCGGCTCCTGGTTTCACATACAGGTATGAAATTTGGTACATACATGTAATGACACAATACCTACAAAAAAGTCTCTTGGAGCATAGCCCTAAACACAACAGGAAGTCAGCTAATTTGAACTTCCTGTCAGATTTTGGGCATTTTTTGACATTTCCTGATGTTGTACTTTAACGAACTCCTCCTACAGTTTTGATCTGCTCCTCTTCAAATTTGGTGAGTGTAATCTTAAGGCCTTTGCGACGTTAAATTGCGAAGATCTAGAGTTTTCGTCGAAGGGTGTGCCCTCGGCGGCCTGACAAACGTACACCCAATTTCGGCCTTTTGGTGATTTATGCATGATCAGATAAGTTCTCTGTCAATGTTGCTTGCAGTTCCGATGTTGCTAGGCAACCACAGACAGCCTGCAGTAACTCAGGCATTCAATGTCTAATCTGCCCCAAACTTCACATGTTTGATAAGAGTCCTGTCCTGAACACATGACCATGCTCATATTTGCTTATAGCAATAGCGCCACCTGCTGGTAGCAGGAAGTGTGGCAAATACAAAACGTGCACGAAAAATCATGAAACTTTGCACACGCCTCAGAAGTGGTGAAAATGTACGTGTGATGTGGTTTTCAAAATTGGGTGGGGCAAAATGGCTCAGTTATTGCCCCGACATTTTGCCCCGGCACCTGGTTTCACGTACAGGTATGAAATTTGGTACATACATGTAATGACCCAATACCTACAAAAAAGTCTCTTGGAGCGCAGCCCTAAACACAACAGGAAGTCAGCTATTTTGAACTTCCTCTCAGATTTTGTGCAGTTTTTGCCATTTCCTGATGTTGTACTTTAACGAACTCCTCCTACAGTTTTGATCTGATCCTCTTCAAATTTGGTGAGTGTAATCTTAAGGCCTTTACTAAAGTTGCCGGGTGGCAGTGGCAAGGGTGCGAGGGCCCTTTTCATCGCTGCTTGCAGCTTTAATTAGGGCCCAAGCCCTGAAAGGGCGAAGGCCCTATTGTTTCCGGTAGGATTATTATTATTATTATTATTATTATTATTATTATTATTATTATTATTATTTTGTCAACCTTTCGTTAGGGCCCAAGCCCTGAAAGGGCGAAGGCCCTATTGTTTCCGGTAGGATTATTATTATTATTATTATTATTATTATTATTATTATTATTATTATTATTATTATTATTTTGTCAACCTTTCGGGCACTTTTGGGGCCCTTAACATGCTCGAAAACTCTTGAAATTTTGCACACACGTCAGAACCCGCGGCCATCAGGGCCGGACTGAAGCTGGTACCCGGGCGTGGCAGGGGGGCTCGACAGCGCCCCCTGGAACGGGATCCAAACACATGTCCATAAATCAAACACGCTTGCATGTAATAATATGAAACTCGGTACACATATAGATCTCATCGGGCCGAACAACTTTCGTGCTCTAAGTTTTACGCCAGCCAAACAGGAAGTTGGCTATTTAGCGTTGTTTGGAAACGCATGCTGTGGAATTTAATGTACTCCTCCTAGGGAATTCATCGATTCGCCTCCAAACTCGGTGTGCATGAAGTCAAGACATTGAGGATGCTAAATTGCGGACGGATTTTTGATATCTCGAACGGTTTGGCCGTGGCGAGGAAACAAATTTATGGCGAAAAAATGAAACAGGAAGTGTGTTATAACTTCTGCATACATTAACTGATCTTGATGAAACTTCAGCAGTGTGTTCGTTGTAAGAGGCCGATCACATGGATGTGACTATTGTGAGTCAAAGTTATAGCGCCACCAACAGGCAGCAGGAAGTACATCACTTTCAAAATGCTTTGAAATCAGTGTCTTATTTTTACCCGATTTGCTTCAAACTTTATGTGTACAATGTAGACACACGGCAGATGTAAACCTGTGAAAGGATTATTGATATCTTAGATACTGTTGCCGTGGCAATGCATCAAACTTTAATATTATTTTTTGATGCTTTTGAGACTCTTAACATACTTGAAATTGCATGAAACTCAACAGACACATCACATTTATTAGCCCGTAGACATGTGCAAAGTTTCAGAAACGGGCGTGGTGGAATGGCTCAGTAGCGCCACCTTTAGTCAAAAATGGGGGCTTAGTTTTTCCTAGAATCACAAAACTTGGTATGTGTATTGTTCTCATCAAGACGGACAACTTTCTAATTTACATGAACCATCTCCGACCAACAGGAAGAGAGATATTTTGGTTTGAATGTGGATTTTCTGAAGAATTTTCTCTCCCTCTCTCTGTGTCTGTGTGTGTGTGAGGGGAGGGGGGGATTTGACTATTGCTTTTATATTGTTAATCAAGGTTTCAGGGGCTTTTGGGGTCCTTAACGTGCTCAAAAACTCTTGAAACTTTGCACACAGGTCAGAACCCACGGCCATCAGGGCCGGGCTGAAGCTGGTACCCGGGCGTGGCTGGGGGGCTCAACAGCGCCCCCTTGAACGGGGTTCTAAAACTTGATCCATATATCAAACACGCTCGCATGAATTAATATGAAACTCGGTACACATATAGATCTCATCGGGCCGAACAACTTTACCCCGGTCAAGTTTTACGCCAACCCAACAGGAAGTCGGCTATTATGGGTTGTTTGGAAAACGCTTGCTGTGGAATGTGAAATACTCCTCCTAGAAAATTCACCGTGTCCCCTTCAAACTCGGTGTGCATGTAGTCAAGACTTTGAGGATGCTAGATTGCGGACGGATTTTTGATATCTCGAACGGTTTGGCTGTGGCGAGGAATCGAATTTATGGCGAGAAAAGAGAAACACGGAAGTGGAATAACTTCTGCATACATTAACTGATCTTGATGAAACTTCAGCAGTGTGTTCGTGGTAAGAGGCCGATCAGATGGATGTAGCTATTGTGAGTCAAAGTTATAGCGCCACCAACTGGCAGCAGGAAGTGTGTCACTTTCAACATGCTTTTGACAAAAGTGGGGGGGTTAGTTTTAACTACAGTAAAGAAAAAACAGTTTGTATATTGTTCTCATCAAGCCGGACAACTTTCTAATTTACATTCAATAGCTCTGGCCATCAGGAAGTCAGATATTTTGGTCTGAATGTGAATTTTTTTGCAAAATCAGCCTCTGAATTTTTAGCCACTCCTCTTAAACTATTTATTTTATATGTACCAAACTTTTTCAACATGATGAAACTACATTAAATATGCTAAATTGTGAATGGATAATAAATATCTCAAACGGTTTTGCTATGGCGAGGGATTAAAGTAATGTCCAAAAAGGAAACACTAAAAATCTTCTAAAAATGTAATTATATACCATTTATTTCTATATAAAAGTAAACAAATATCACACCTAAACCCATTTTATTCTGTTTTTGCAATTCAAGAAGAATGAAAAAGTTAAAAACAGGCTATTTAGTGCTATTTGGTTAAACAAAAAAGCAAACATAGGGCTATACTGCCCTCTTGTGTCCAAAAGGACATCAAAATAATATATAAAACTTTTTACCAGCTAGGCCAATAATGTATTTAAATATACATTTATTAGGTATGTGTCTGAGGATATTTTCCCACCGATTAATCGACGTGTGACACCGCTGGGGGCTTTTGAATTGCCAACTTAAAAACGAAAGTAAAATATGTTAGTCCGCACTGACATTGATAGTGGTTGAGCGAGCGTTTCAAATGAATTCCTATAGAAGTAGGAATTAACTGAAAAACGTTCACTCTGTTCTGCTCGTTCCTCACCGTGGATGCGCACCGTTTTAAATAGCTAATATGAGCATTTTAGTTTAATTTTAAAATTAGCACCTTTTGGGGGGAGGATTGCTTGAAATTATTTTACAAAAGCACAATGTTGTGTTTTATTGCAACTGTACACAAATATAAGTTAACACTTTGCAGTTTGAATGTCGTCCTGTATAATGACGGAGTATGTTTTTTTTTTTTCAATCGCACCCACGCCACACACACACACACACGGTTTACTATCTTTGTTGGGACTCTCCATAGACTTAATGGTTTTATACTGTACAAACTGTATATTCTATCTCCTCACACTAACCCTAGCCCTAAACCTACCTATCCCAGAAAACTTTCTGCATTTTTACATTTCCAAAAAAAACTCATTCTGTATGATTTATAAGCTTGTTTACCCATGGGGACCTCTATTTAGGTCCCCACTGTGACACGAGTCCCCATGAGTCGGTGTGCATTCAGGTTGAAGTCCCCACCGGGATAGAAAAACATGAACACACACACACACACACACACACACACACACACACACACACACACACACACACACACACACACACACATTACAGCATTGTAATCTTGACATCGCAGCCTGTTCATTATAGCCTTAATAAAATATAATAATAAAATAGTCAACCTAACATATAAAAATTACACTGCTCTAAATAGTCAGTAGTACAATTCGTACATTCACAGTAAGCACCGCACCACTGTGATGTTTCAAGCACATTTTTGTGCGTGTGAAGAGGATGATTTTTTCCGTCGATATTGGAACACGAGTGAAGAACAAAGCCTATAATAAAGAATAGTTTAGCATCCAAATACATCGCAAATGTTGAAACAAGAGGGTTACGTGAGCCCAACACTGCTTTCTTTCATTTTTATTTTTACATTAAATTTAAAGGATTTGTTGTGGAATATTTTGAGTGTATCATAAAATCAGAATAAGGTAAGTCAAGTAATATTTTTGGTCTTTTATATATATATATATAAATATAGCTGCGAGCAGTGATGAAGGGCCAAAGCCGGCGGTACCGCCACCCCGGTGCCTTTAGGTAACTAAAGGCACCGGGGTTGCGGTGCCACCGGCTTGGGCCCGTAATCGCTGCTCGCAGCTATATTTAGGGCCCGAGCACCGATGGTGTGAGGACCCTCTTGGAATTGCTCTGTTTATTATTATTATTATTATTATTCTTCTTCTTCTTCTTCTCCGCATTTAATTGCATTTTTGAGGGCCTAAACATGCTCGAAAACTCACGAAACTTTGCACACGCGTCAGAACTGGCGAAAATTTACATCTGATATAGGTTTCAGAATTGGACGGGGCAAAACGGCTCGATAGCGCCACCTATAAAAGTTCAACGGAGTGCGCCTCCCGCAACGTTCCACGTACGTGCACGAAATTCGGTACATACATGTAATGACCTAATACCTACAAAAAAGTCTCTTGGAGCATAGCCCTAAACACAACAGGAAGTCAGCCATTTTGAACTTCCTCTCAGATTTTTGTGCAGTTTTTGCCATTTTCAGGCCTCGTACTTTAACGAACTCCTCCTACAGTTTTAATCTGATCATCTTCAAATTTGGTGAGTGTAATCTTAAGGCCTTTGCGACGTTAAATTGCGAAGATCTTGAGTTTTCGTCAAAGGGCGGGTCCTCGGCGACCTGACAAATTTCGATGTTTCGCCATGAAACAGGAAGTTGCTGTAACTCAGGCATGGAATGTCCAATCTGCCCCAAACTTCACACTTTTGATAAGCGTTCTGTCCTGAACACATGACCATGCTCATATTCAGTTACAGTCATAGCGCCACCTGCTGGCAACAGGAAGTGACATGTTTAACACTGATATGGACTCCTAATAACATATAAAAAAGTGCCAGCAAGTGCTAAACATGCTAACAACATAATAGAAGCATGCTAAAACATGCTAGCAAACTCTTAGCTAAGTGCTAAAGCATGCTATTATTGCAATTAAATAGGAATTTGCTGTAACTCAGGCATGGAATGTCCAATCTGCCCCAAACTTCACACTTTTGATAAGCGTTCTGTCCTGAACACATTTACATGAGAAAATTCAGTTATAGTAATAGCGCCACCTACTGGTAACAGGAAGTGACATGTTTAACACTCTTGTGGTCTCCTAATAACATATAAAAAAGAGCCAGCAAGTGCTAAACAGGTTAGCAACATACTAGAAACATGTTAGCAAACACTTAGCTAAGTGCTAAAGCATGCTATTACTGCAATTAAATAGGAATTTGCTGTAACTCAGGCATGTAATGTCCAATCTGCCCCAAACTTCACACATTTGATAAGAATCATGGCCTGAACACATGTCTATGCTCAAATTCAGTTATAGTAATAGCGCCACCTACTGGCAACAGGAAGTGACATGTTTAACACTTTGATGCCGTTCTAGCAACATGTTTTTTGCCATTTTCCAAATGGAAAATGGCAAATTTTGCCATTTTCAGGCCTCGTACTTTAACGAACTCCTCCTACAGTTTTAATCTGATCATCTTCAAATTTGGTGAGTGTAATCTTAAGGCCTTTGCGACGTTAAATTGCGAAGATCTTGAGTTTTCGTCAAAGGGCGGGTCCTCGGCGACCTGACAAATTTCGATGTTTCGCCATGAAACAGGAAGTTGCTGTAACTCAGGCATGGAATGTCCAATCTGCCCCAAACTTCACACTTTTGATAAGCGTTCTGTCCTGAACACATGACCATGCTCATATTCAGTTACAGTCATAGCGCCACCTGCTGGCAACAGGAAGTGACATGTTTAACACTGATATGGACTCCTAATAACATATAAAAAAGTGCCAGCAAGTGCTAAACATGCTAACAACATAATAGAAGCATGCTAAAACATGCTAGCAAACTCTTAGCTAAGTGCTAAAGCATGCTATTATTGCAATTAAATAGGAATTTGCTGTAACTCAGGCATGGAATGTCCAATCTGCCCCAAACTTCACACTTTTGATAAGCGTTCTGTCCTGAACACATTTACATGAGAAAATTCAGTTATAGTAATAGCGCCACCTACTGGTAACAGGAAGTGACATGTTTAACACTCTTGTGGTCTCCTAATAACATATAAAAAAGAGCCAGCAAGTGCTAAACAGGTTAGCAACATACTAGAAACATGTTAGCAAACACTTAGCTAAGTGCTAAAGCATGCTATTACTGCAATTAAATAGGAATTTGCTGTAACTCAGGCATGTAATGTCCAATCTGCCCCAAACTTCACACATTTGATAAGAATCATGGCCTGAACACATGTCTATGCTCAAATTCAGTTATAGTAATAGCGCCACCTACTGGCAACAGGAAGTGACATGTTTAACACTTTGATGCCGTTCTAGCAACATGTTAAAAATGCCATTGAGTTCTATACATGCTAGAAACATGTTAAAACATGCTAGCAGTACTTAGCTAAGTGCTAAACCATGCTAATTCAATGAAACAGGACTTTGTTGTTACTCAAGAAGGCAATGTACAATCTACCCCAAACTTCACACGTTTGATAAGAGTTATCTCTTGAACACATGTCCATGCTCATATTTAGTTATAGTCATAGCGCCACCTGCTGGCAACAGGAAGTGACGTTTAACACTGTTCTTGACTCCTAATAACATATAAAAAAATGCCAGTAGGTGCTAAACATCCTACCAACATACTAGAGACATGCTAAAACATACTAGCAAACACTTAGCTAAGTGCTAAAGAATGATATTACTGCAATTAAATATGAATTTGCTGTAACTCAGGCATGGAATGTCCAATCTGCCCCAAACTTCACACTTTTGATAAGCGTTCTGTCCTGAACACATGACCATGCTTATATTCAGTTACAGTCATAGCGCCACCTGCTGGCAACAGGAAGTGACGTTTAACACTGTTCTTGACTCCTAATAACATATAAAAAAATGCCAGTAGGTGCTAAACATCCTACCAACATACTAGAGACTTGCTAAAACATACTAGCAAACACTTAGCTAAGTGCTAAAGAATGATATTACTGCAATTAAATATGAATTTGCTGTAACTCAGGCAAGGAATGTCCAATCTGCCCCAAACTTCACACTTTTGATAAGCGTTCTGTCCTGAACACATGATCATGCTTACAGTCATAGCGCCACCTGCTGGCAGCAGGAAGTGACATGTTTAACACTGTTATGGACTCCTAATAACATATAAAAAAGTGCCAGCAAGTGCTAAACATGCTAACAACATACTAGAAACATGCTAAAACATGCTAGCAAACTCTTAGCTAAGTGCTAAAGCATGCTATTATTGCAATTAAATAGGAATTTGCTGTAATTCAGGCATGGAATGTCCAATCTGCCCCAAACTTCACACATTTGATAAGAATCATGGCCTGAACACATGTCTATGCTCAAATTCAGTTATAGTAATAGCGCCACCTACTGGCAAAAGGAAGTGACATGTTTAACACTTTGATGCCGTTCTAGCAACATGTTAAAAATGCCATTGAGTTCTAAACATGCTAGAAACATGTTAAAACATGCTAACAATGCTTAGCTAAGTGCTAAAGAATGTTAATTCAATGAAACATGACTTTGTTGTTACTCAAGAAGGCAATGTCCAATTTGCACCAAACTTCACACGTTTGATAAGAGTTCTGTCCTGAACACAAATCCATGCTCATATTCAGTTATAGCCATAACGCCACCTACTGGCAACAGAAACTGACATGGTTAACACTGTAATGCAGTACTAACCACATAATTATTGTGTACTAAGCATGCTAGAAACAGACTAAACATGCTAGCAACACTTAGCTGAGTCATGAAGCATGCTATTATCACCATTATACAAAACATTTTGTAACTGACTTTGACATACTCTTACTATATATACCTCCTTGAATGTACATTTCCCAACCATGCTCTGTCTTCCTAAAGCCACCGAGTGTTGATGGCACGGGTGCGAGGGCCCTTTCATCGCTGCTTGCAGCTTTAATTATTATTATTATTCTTCTCCGCATTGAATTGCATTTTTGAGGGCCTAAACATGCTCGAAAACTCACGAAACTTTGCACACACGTCAGAACTGGCGAAAATTTACATCTGATATAGGTTTCAGAATTGGACGGGGCAAAATGGCTCGATAGCGCCACCTATAAAAGTTCAACGGAGTGTGCCTCCCGCATCGTTCCACGTACGTGCACGAAATTCGGTACATACATGTAATTACCTAATACCTACAAAAAAGTCTCTTGGAGCGTAGCCCTAAACACAACAGGAAGTCAGCCATTTTGAACTTCCTCTCAGATTTTTGTGCAGTTTTTGCCTTTTTCAGGCCTCGTACTTTAACGAACTCCTCCTACAGTTTTAATCTGATCATCTTCAAATTTGGTGAGTGTAATCCTAAGGCCTTTGCGACGTTAAATTGCGAAGATCTTGAGTTTTCGTCGAAGTGCGGGTCCTCGGCGGCCTGACAAATTCCGATGTTTCGCCATGAAACAGGAAGTTGCTGTAACTCAGGCATGGAATGTCCAATCTGCCCCAAACTTCACACTTTTGATAAGAGTTCTGTCCTGAACACATGACCATGCTCATATTCAGTTATAGTCATAGCGCCACCTGCTGGCAACAGGAAGTGACATGTTTAACACTGTTATGGACTCCTAATAACATATAAAAAAGTGCCAGCAAGTGCTAAACATGCTAACAACATACTAGAAGCATGCTAAAACATGCTAGCAAACTCTTAGCTAAGTGCTAAAGCATGCTATTATTGCAATTAAATAGGAATTTGCTGTAACTCAGGCATGGAATGTCCAATCTGCCCCAAACTTCACACTTTTGATAAGCGTTCTGTCCTGAACACATCTACATGAGAATATTCAGTTATAGTAATAGCGCCACCTACTGGTAACAGGAAGTGTCATGTTTAACACGTTGATGCCATTCTAGCAACATGTTAAAAATGCCATTGACTTCTAAACATGCTAGAAACATGTTAAAACATGCTAGCAATACTTAGCTAAGTGCTAAAGCATGCTAATTCAATGAAACAGGATGTTGTTGTTACTCAAGAAGGCAATGTCCAATCTGCCCCAAACTTCACACTTTTAATAAACGTTCTGTCCTAAACACATGACCATGCTCATATTCAGTTACAGTCATAGCGCCACCTGCTGGCAACAGGAAGTGACATGTTAAAAACTGTTGTGGACATATAAAAACATATAAAAAAAAGTGACAGCAAGTGCTAAACATGCTAACAACATACTAGAAACATGCTAAAACATGCTAGCAAACACTTAGCTAAGTGCTAAAGCATGCTATTGCTGCAATTAAATAGGAAGTTGCTGTAACACAGGCATGGAATGTCCAATCTGCCCCAAACTTCACACGTTTGATAAGAGTCATGGCCTGAACACATCTACATGAGAATATTCAGTTATAGTAATAGCGCCACCTGCTTTCAACAGGAAGTGACATGTTTAACACTCTTGTGGTCTCCTAATAACATATAAAAAAGAGCCAGCAAGTGCTAAACAGGTTAGCAACATACTAGAAACATGCTAGCAAACACTTAGCTAAGTGCTAAAGCATGCTATTACTGCAATTAAATAGGAATTTGCTGTAACTCAGGCAGGGAATGTCCAATCTGCCCCAAACTTCACACATTTGATAAGAATCATGGCCTGAACACATGTCTATGCTCAAATTCAGTTATAGTAATAGCGCCACCTACTGGCAACAGGAAGTGACATGTTTAACACTTTGATGCCGTTCTAGCAACATGTTAAAAATGCCATTGAGTTCTATACATGCTAGAAACATGTTAAAACATGCTAGCAATACTTAGCTAAGTGCTAAAGCATGCTAATTCAATGAAACAGGACTTTGTTGTTACTCAAGAAGGCAATGTACAATCTACCCCAAACTTCACACGTTTGATAAGAGTTATCTCTTGAACACATGTCCATGCTCATATTTAGTTATAGTCATAGCGCCACCTGCTGGCAACAGGAATTGACATGTTTAACACTGTTATGGACTCCTAATAACATATAAAAAAATGCCAGTAGGTGCTAAACATCCTACCAACATACTAGAGACATGCTAAAACATACTAGCAAACACTTAGCTAAGTGCTAAAGAATGATATTACTGCAATTAAATATGAATTTGCTGTAACTCAGGCATGGAATGTCCAATCTGCCCCAAACTTCACACTTTTGATAAGCGTTCTGTCCTGAACACATCTACATGAGAATATTCAGTTATAGTAATAGCGCCACCTGCTGTCAACAGGAAGTGACATGTTTAACACTGTTGTGGTCTCCTAATAACATATAAAAAAGAGCCAGCAAGTGCTAAACAGGTTAGCAACATACTAGAAACATGCTAGCAAACACTTAGCTAAGTGCTAAAGCATGCTATTACTGCAATAAAATAGGAATTTGCTGTAACTCAGGGATGGAATGTCCAACTTCACACTTTTGATAAGAGTCATGGCCTGAACACATCTACATGAGAATGTTCAGTTATAGTAATAGCGCCACCAACTGGCAACAGGAAGTGACATGTTTAACACGTTGATGCCGTTCTAGCAACATGTTAAAAATGCCATTGAGTTCTAAACATGCTAGAAAAATGTTAAAACATGCTAACAATGCTTAGCTAAGTTCTAAAGAATGCTAATTCAATGAAACATGACTTTGTTGTTACTCAAGAAGGCAATGTCCAATTTGCACCAAACTTCACACGTTTGATAAGAGTTCTGTCCTGAACACACATCCATGCTCATATTCAGTTATAGTCATAACGCCACCTACTGGCAACAGAAACTGACATGGTTAACACAGTAATGCAGTACTAACCACATAATTATTGTGTACTAAGCATGCTAGAAACAGACTAAACATGCTAGCAACACTTAGCTGAGTCATGAAGCATGCTATTATCACCATTATACAAAACATTTTGTAACTAGGGATGCAACGATTATAGATTTTGTTGGTACGATTATAGTCTGAGGAATAATCACGGTTTCACGGTTATCACGATTATTTTGCATTCATTAATTTCACAACACTATTAGTTTATAAAATCACACGAAAACTCCTTATATTTTAAAGTGTTATTTATTGCTGCTCAGCAACCAAATAATACACCACAAAATAATAATACAAACAAACAAGTCCATTTCTCTCTTTGGAATTAAAGAAAAGTGAAAAAAAAAGGATTTTTGACTTACTTTAACACTGAAAATAAATAACAATAAAAATAAAAATAGCCTTTTGAACTAGTTCATAGTTCTTTTTTTTCCATGCTTTTTTTTTTTCATTTTTCAAAATGATTGCCACAGCCCATATTGAACCACAGACAATTATTTTATCAGTTTTAACACTGAAGCTATGCGTCAGATGTTTGTTTCCCATCCTCACCGACCTTGTCATAAAACTGGTTTAAATACGACGACTCCTTGCTGCTTTTTGTTTTGATTTAACGTAAGTGATGAGTCGTTCATGAACGATCCATTCATTGCGCCTGTCACGTGACAAATGAACGAAAGACTCTGAAGGTAAAGTAATTATTGATGTTTCCTGTAAACGATTTTTGACGGCATTATAATGATTTCTTAATTCAGAATATGATAAAGATTGCAGAGGTGGATATGTTCTGGGAATTTTGCAGTTAATAGTATAACATTTAAAGCCCCTTAAATGAACGAAATGACTCGAAAAAAGATTTGTTCATTTTGATGAACGAGATCGAACAAGAGAATCAGTAGTGGCTGGTGTTGCCAGATTTGGGTGTTTTTTCCCGCTACATATTAAGGCCGGTTTATGGTGTGTTTTAGCTGTGTTTTCGCCTGGAAGGCTCTTTAGAAATCTGGCACTCTATTGAAGGAAGTTAAACTGAGAGCGCGGCGTTCACAGACCAGAATGGACGAGTTCACAGTAACGTTCATCAGGCAGTAATACAGTAGCCTACGTTCAGTTCACGTTCGCCCAAAATATGAACTAGTTCCGTGCTCCGTGTCTCATAAGCTCTTATAATGTTTTCATTTTGCGCAAGATGCAACATTTCCGTTCCGTGAAACACAAACGCGGTGTTGTGGAGCCTTTACGATTAATTAACCGTGACGAATTAAAGCGCGGTTAATAGTGAATTCGGTTAATCGTTGCATCCCTATTTGTAACTGACTTTGACATACTCTTACTATATATACCTCCTTAAATGTACATTTCCCAACCATGCTCTGTCTTCCTAAAGCCACCGAGTGTTGATTGCACGGGTGCGAGGGCCCTTTCATCGCTGCTTGCAGCTTTAATTAGGGCCCGAGCACCGATGGTGTGAGGACCCTCTTGGAATTGCTCTGTTTATTAGGGCCCGAGCACCGATGGTGTGAGGACCCTCTTGGAATTGCTCTGTTTATTATTATTAGGGCCCGAGCACCGATGGTGTGAGGACCCTCTTGGAATTGCTCTGTTTATTATTATTAGGGCCCGAGCACCGATGGTGTGAGGACCCTCTTGGAATTGCTCTGTTTATTATTATTATTATTATTATTATTATTCTTCTCCGCATTAAATTGCATTTTTGAGGGCCTAAACATGCTCGAAAACTCACGAAACTTTGCACACGCGTCAGAACTGGCGAAAATTTACATCTGATATAGGTTTCAGAATTGGACAGGGCAAAATGGCTCGATAGCGCCACCTATAAAAGTTCAACGGAGTGCGCCTCCCGCAACGTTCCACGTATGTGCACGAAATTCGGTACATACATGTAATGACCTAATACCTACCAAAAAGTCTCTTGGAGCGTAGCCCTAAACACAACAGGAAGTCAGCCATTTTGAACTTCCTCTCAGATTTTTGTGCAGTTTTTGCCATTTTCAGGCCTCATACTTTAACGAACTCCTCCTACAGTTTTAATCTGATCATCTTCAAATTTGGTGAGTGTAATCTTAAGGCCTTTGCGACGTTAAATTGCGAAGATCTTGAGTTTTCGTCGAAGGGCGGGTCCTCGGCGGCCTGACAAATTTCGATGTTTCGCCATGAAACAGGAAGTTGCTGTAACTCAGGCATGGAATGTCCAATCTGCCCCAAACTTCACACGTTTGATAAGAGTTCTGTCCTGAACACATGACCATGCTCATATTCAGTTATAGTCATAGCGCCACCTGCTGGCAACAGGAAGTGACATGTTTAACACTGTTATGGACTCCTAATAACATATAAAAAAGTGCCAGCAAGTGCTAAACATGCTAACAACATACTAGAAGCATGCTAAAACATGCTAGCAAACTCTTAGCTAAGTGCTAAAGCATGCTATTATTGCAATTAAATAGGAATTTGCTGTAACTCAGGCATGGAATGTCCAATCTGCCCCAAACTTCACACTTTTGATAAGCGTTCTGTCCTGAACACATCTACATGAGAATATTCAGTTATAGTAATAGCGCCACCTACTGGTAACAGGAAGTGTCATGTTTAACACGTTGATGCCATTCTAGCAACATGTTAAAAATGCCATTGACTTCTAAACATGCTAGAAACATGTTAAAACATGCTAGCAGTACTTAGCTAAGTGCTAAAGCATGCTAATTCAATGAAACAGGATGTTGTTGTTACTCAAGAAGGCAATGTCCAATCTGCCCCAAACTTCACACTTTTAATAAACGTTCTGTCCTAAACACATGACCATGCTCATATTCAGTTACAGTCATAGCGCCACCTGCTGGCAACAGGAAGTGACATGTTAAACACTGTTGTGGACATATAAAAACATATAAAAAAAGTGACAGCAAGTGCTAAACATGCTAACAACATACTAGAAACATGCTAAAACATGCTAGCAAACACTTAGCTAAGTGCTAAAGCATGCTATTGCTGCAATTAAATAGGAATTTGCTGTAACACAGGCATGGAATGTCCAATCTGCCCCAAACTTCACACGTTTGATAAGAGTCATGGCCTGAACACATCTACATGAGAATATTCAGTTATAGTAATAGCGCCACCTGCTTTCAACAGGAAGTGACATGTTTAACACTCTTGTGGTCTCCTAATAACATATAAAAAAGAGCCAGCAAGTGCTAAACAGGTTAGCAACATACTAGAAACATGCTAGCAAACACTTAGCTAAGTGCTAAAGCATGCTATTACTGCAATTAAATAGGAATTTGCTGTAACTCAGGCATGGAATGTCCAATCTGCCCCAAACTTCACACATTTGATAAGAATCATGGCCTGAACACATGTCTATGCTCAAATTCAGTTATAGTAATAGCGCCACCTACTGGCAACAGGAAGTGACATGTTTAACACTTTGATGCCGTTCTAGCAACATGTTAAAAATGCCATTGAGTTCTATACATGCTAGAAACATGTTAAAACATGCTAGCAATACTTAGCTAAGTGCTAAAGCATGCTAATTCAATGAAACAGGACTTTGTTGTTACTCAAGAAGGCAATGTACAATCTACCCCAAACTTCACACGTTTGATAAGAGTTATCTCTTGAACACATGTCCATGCTCATATTTAGTTATAGTCATAGCGCCACCTGCTGGCAACAGGAAGTGACGTTTAACACTGTTCTTGACTCCTAATAACATATAAAAAAATACCAGTAGGTGCTAAACATCCTACCAACATACTAGAGACATGCTAAAACATACTAGCAAACACTTAGCTAAGTGCTAAAGAATGATATTACTGCAATTAAATATGAATTTGTGTAACTCAGGCATGGAATGTCCAATCTGCCCCAAACTTCACACTTTTGATAAGCGTTCTGTCCTGAACACATGACCATGGTTATATTCAGTTACAGTCATAGCGCCACCTGCTGGCAACAGGAAGTGACATGTTTAACACTGTTATGGACTCCTAATAACATATAAAAAAGTGCCAGCAAGTGTTAAACATGCTAACAACACACTAGAAACATGCTAAAACATGCTAGCAAACTCTTAGCTAAGTGCTAAAGCATGCTATTATTGCAATTAAATAGGAATTTGCTGTAACTCAGGCATGGAATATCCAATCTGCCCCAAACTTCACACTTTTGATAAGAGTCATGGCCTGAACACATCTACATGCGAATGTTAAGTTATAGTAATAGCGTCACCTACTGCCAACAGGAAGTGACATGTTTAACACGTTGATGCCGTTCTAGCCGTTCAATGGTTAAAAATGCCATTGAGTTCTAAACATGCTAGAAACATGTTAAAACATGCTAACAATGCTTAGCTAAGTGCTAAAGAATGCTAATTCAATGAAACATGACTTTGTTGTTACTCAAGAAGGCAATGTCCAATTTGCACCAAACTTCACACGTTTGATACGAGTTCTGTCCTGAACACACATCCATGCTCATATTCAGTTATAGTCATAACGCCACCTACTGGCAACAGAAACTGACATGGTTAACACTGTAATGCAGTACTAACCATATAATTATTGTGTCCCAAGCATGCTAGAAACAGACTAAAAATGCTAGCAACACTTAGCTGAATCATGAAGCATGCTATTATCACCATTATACAAAACATTTTGTAACTGACTTTGACATACTCTTACTATATATACCTCCTTAAATGTACATTTCCCAACCATGCTCTGTCTTCCTAAAGCCACCGAGTGTTGATGGCACGGGTGCGAGGGCCCTTTCATCGCTGCTTGCAGCTTTAATTATTATTATTATTATTATTATTAGGGCCCAAGCCCTGAAAGGGCGAAGGCCCTATTGTTTCCGGTAGGATTATTTATTAGGGCCCAAGCCCTGAAAGGGCGAAGGCCCTATTGTTTTTCGTTAGGATTATTTTTATTATTATTTTTTTTTTTTTTTTTCTATTTCTCGGGCACTTTTGGGGCCCTTAACGTGCTCGAAAACTCTTGAAACTTTGCACACAGGTCAGAACCCGCGGCCATCAGGGCCGGGCTGAAGCTGGTACCTGGGCGTGGCAGGGGGGCTCGACAGCGCCCCCTGGAACGGGATCCGAACACTTGTCCATAAATCAAACACACTTGCATGTAATAATATGAAACTCAGAATACATATAGATCTCATCGGGCCGAACAACTTTCGTGCTCTAAGTTTTACGCCAGCCCAACAGGAAGTCGGCTATTATGGGTTGTTTGTAAACGCATGCTGTGGAATTTAATGTACTCCTCCTAGGGAATTCATATAATCGCCACCAAACTCGGTGTGCATGAAGTCAAGGCATTGAGGATGAAAAATTGCCAGGGGATTTTTGATATCTCGAACGGTTTGGCCGTGGCGAGGAAACGAATTTATGGCGAATAATGAAAACAGGAAGTGTGTTATAACTTCTGCATACATTAACTGATCTTGATGAAACTTCAGCAGTGTGTTCGTTGTAAGAGGCCGATCACATGGATGTGACTATTGTGAGTCAAAGTTATAGCGCCACCAACTGGCAGCAGGAAGTGTGTCACTTTCAAAATGCTTTGAAATCACCCTCTTATTTTTATCCGATTTGCTTCAAACTTTATGTGTATAATGTACTCACACGGCAGATGTAGACCTGTGAAAGGATTATTGATATCTTAGATACTGTTGCCGTGGCAACGCATCAAACTTTATTATTCTTTTTTGATGCTTTTGAGACTCTTAACATACTTGAAATTGCATGAAACTCGACAGACACATCACACTTATTAGCCAGTAGACATGTGCAAAGTTTCAAAAACGGGGGTGGTGGGATGGCTCAGTAACGCCACCTTTAGTCAAAAATGGGGGCTTAGTTTTTCCTAGAATCACAAAAATCGGTATGTATATTGTTCTCATCGAGCCGGACAACTTTCTAATTTACACTTAATAGCTCAAAGCAACAGAAAGTCAGATATTTTGGTTTGAATGTGATTTTTTTGGAGAATTTTCTCTCTCTCTCTGTCTCGGAGTGTGTGAGGGGTGGGGGTGATTTGTCAGTTGAGTGAGATTTTACTTTTTCATTTGTTTTTCAAGGTTTCTGGGGCTTTTGGGTCCCTAAACGTGCTCGAAAACTCTTGAAACTTTGCACACAGGTCAGAACCCGCGGCCATCAGGGCGGGGCTGAATCTGGTAGCCGGGCGTGGCAGGGGGGCTCAACAGCGCCCCCTTGAACGGGGTTCTAAAACTTGGTCCATATATCAAACACGCTTGCATGAATTAATTTGAAACTCGGTACACATATAGATCTCATCGGGCCGAACAACTTTCGTGCTCTAAGTTTTACGCCAGCCCAACAGGAAGTCGGCTATTTAGGGTTGTTTGGAAACGCTTGCTGTGGAATTTAATGTACTCCTCCTAGGAAATACATCGATTCGCCTCCAAACTCGGTCAGCGTGAAGTCAAGGCATTGAGGATGCTAAATTGCGGACGGATTTTTGATATCTTGAACGGTTTGGCCGTGGCGAGGAAATGAATTTATGGCGAGAAAAGAGAGACACGAAGTGTTATAACTTCTGCATACATTAACTGATCTTGATGAAACTTCAGCAGTGTGTTTGTGGTAAGAGGCCGATCAGATGGATGTAACTATTGTGAGTCAAAGTTATAGCGCCACCAACTGGCAGCAGGAAGTGTGTCACTTTCAACATGCTTTTGACAAAAGTGGGGGGGTTAGTTTTACCAACAGTTACAAACATGAGTATATATATTGGTCTCACCGAGCCGGACAACTTTCTAATTAACAGTCATTAGCTCAGAGCAAAAGAAAGTCAGATATTTTGGTTTGAATGTGGATTTTTTGGATATTTCAGACTCTGAATTTTTAGCTACTCTTCCAAACTGGCTTATTTTATTCACACCAAACTTTTTCAAAATGATGAAAATACATTAAAGATGCTAAATTGTGAATGGATATTAAACATCTCAAATGATTTTGCTATAGTGAGGGACTGAAGTAATGTACAAAATTTAAACACTAAAAGCCTCATCTTCTAAAAATGTAATTATACACCATTTATTTCTATAAAAGTATACAAATATCACAACCAAACTCATTTTATTCTTTTTTTTTTTTAATTTAATAATTATTCATAAGTTTAAAAATAGTAATTGTACTATTTAGTCTCATAAAAGTCAAGTCATACATAGGGCTATACTGCCCTCTTGTGTTCAAAATCAGGTAGGCCTATTGTATTTACATAAAAATATACTAGGTATGTGACGGTGAGAATATTTTACCACCGGTTAATCGACGTGTGACACCACTGGGGGCTTTTGAATCGCAAAATTAAAAATGAAAGTAAAATATTTTCGTCCGCACTGACATTGATAGTGGTTGATAATAATAATAATAATTTGTTACATTTATATAGCGCTTTTTCTGAGACCTCAAAGCGCTTTACATAGATGGGGGGAATCTCCTCAACCACCACCAATGTGCAGCATCCACTTGGATGATGCGACGGCAGCCATATTGCGCCAGAACGCCCACCACACACCAGCTTACTGGTGGAGAGGAGACAGTGATGAAGCCAATCAGTATATCAGTACATGGGGATGATTAGGAGGCCATGATGGATAGAGGCCAAGGGGCAAATTTGGCCAGGATGCCGGGGTTACAACCCTACTCTTTTTCGAAGGACATCCTGGGATTTTTAATGACCACAGAGAGTCAGGACCTCGGTTTAACGTCTCATCCGAAGGACGGTGCTCTTTTGGCAGTATAGTGTCCCCGTCACTACACTGGGGCATTAGGACTCACACAGACCACAGGGTGAGCGGTTGAGCGGGCGTTTCAAATGAATTCCTATGGAAGTAGGAATAAACTGAAAAACATTCACTCTGTTCTGCTCGTTCCTCGTCGTGGATGCGCACCATTATGAATGCCCGTGCAGCCATGAGCATTTTAGTTTAATTTTAAAATTAGCGCCTTTCGGGGGGTGGATTGCTTGAAATTATTTTACAAAAGCACAATGTTGTGTTTTATTGTGACTGTACACAAATATAAGTTAACACTTTGCAGTTTGAATGTCGTCCTGTATAATGACGTTTGTTTTTATGTGTCCACTGTTCCATCGCGCCCACGCCACTCACACACACACACACACACACACACACACACACACACACACACACACACACACACACACACACACACACACACACACACACACACACATCGCAGCCTGTTCAGTATAGCCTTAATAAAATGTAACAAATAAAATCTCAAACGGTTTTGCTATAGTGAGGAATTAAAGTAATGTCAAAAAAGGAAACACTAAAAGCTTTATATCTTATAAAAATGTAATTATACACCATGTATTTCTATATAAAATTATACAAATATCAGAACTAAACCCATTTTATTATTATTATTATTATTATTATTATTATTCAATTTAAGAATTATGTTTGAGTTTTAAAAAAGCCAGAATGTTTTAGTCCAAAAAATAAATAAATCATGCCATGGATTGCTTGAAATTTTATTTTTTTATTTTATTTATTTTTTCGTTTTGGCTTTGTTTATAGTTTATTTTTTATTTTTTTATTTTTCATTCTTGTTCAGTTCTGAATATCATTACATTTAAAGGATTTGTTGTGGAATATTTTGAGTGTACAATAAAATCAGAATAATTCTCTCGATTTAGTGATCCCCTACTTATTATTTTATTTTATTTTTTCGTTGTTCTAATCAGGCCAGGCAAGTAAAATTATCTGTGTCTTGTCCCTTAAATTTATATATATATATATATATATATATATGTATATGTGTGTGTGTATATATATATATATATATATGTGTGTGTATATACATATATATATATATATATATATATATATATATATATATATATATATATATATATATATATATATATATATATATATAGCTGCGAGCAGCGATGGAGGGCCAAAGCCGGCGGTACCGCCATCCTGGTGCCTTTAGGTAGCTAAAGGCACCAGGATTGCGGTGCCACCGGCTTGGGCCCGTAATCGCTGCTCGCAGCTATATTTATTATTAGGGCCCAAGCCCTGAAAGGGCGAAGGCCCTATTGTTTTCGGTAGGATTATTATTATTATTATTATTATTATTATTATTTTGTCAACCTTTCGGCCACTTTTGGGGCCCTTAACATGCTCGAAAACTCTTGAAATTTTGCACACAGGTCAGAACCCGCGGCCATCAGGGCCGGACTGAAGCTGGTACCCGGGCGTGGCAGGGGGGCTCGACAGCGCCCCCTGGAACAGGATCCGAACACTTGTCCATAAATCAGACACGCTTGCATGTAATAATATGAAACTCGGTACACATATAGAACTCATCGGGCCGAACAACTTTCGTGCTCTAAGTTTTACGCCAGCCCAACAGGAAGTCGGCTATTTAGGGTTGTTTGGAAACGCATGCTGTGGAATTTAATGTACTCCTCCTAGGGAATTCATCGATTCGCCTCCAAACTCGGTGTGCATGAAGTCAAGACATTGAGGATGCTAAATTGCGGACGGATTTTTGATATCTCGAACGGTTTGGCCGTGGCGAGGAAACGAATTTATGGCGAAAAAATGAAACAGGAAGTGTGTTATAACTTCTGCATACATTAACTGATCTTGATGAAACTTCAGCAGTGTGTTCGTTGTAAGAGGCCGATCGCACAGATGTGACTATTGTGAGTCAAAGTTATAGCGCCACCAACAGGCAGCAGGAAGTACATCACTATTAAAATGCTTTGGAATCACTGTCTTATTTTTACCAGATTTGCTTCAAACTTTATGTGTACAATGTAGACACACGGCAGATGTAAACCTGTGAAAGGATTATTGATATCTTAGATACTGTTGCCGTGGCAACGCATCAAACTTTAATATTCTTTTTTTATGCTTTTGAGACTCTTAACATACTTGAAATTGCATGAAACTCGACAGACACATCACATTTATTATCCAGTAGACATGTGCAAAGTTTCAGAAACGGGCGTGGTGAGGGGCTCAGTAGCGCCACCTTTAGTCATAAGTGGGGGTGTTAGTTTTATCAACAGCAACAAAACTTGGTATGTGTATTGTTCTCATCAAGACGGACAACTTTCTAATTTACATGAACCATCTCTGACCAACAGGAAGAGAGATATTTTGGTTTGAATGTGGATTTTCTGAAGAATTTTCTCTCCCTCTCTGTGTCTGTGTGTGTGTGAGGGGAGGGGGGGGGATTTGACTATTGCTTTTATTTTGTTAATCAAGGTTTCAGGGGCTTTTGGGGTCCTTAACGTGCTCAAAAACTCTTGAAACTTTGCACACAGGTCAGAACCCACGGCCATCAGGGCCGGGCTGAAGCTGGGACCCGGGCGTGGCTGGGGGGCTCAACAGCGCCCCCTTGAACGGGGTTCTAAAACTTGATCCATATATCAAACACGCTCGCATGAATTAATATGAAACTCGGTACACATATAGATCTCATCGGGCCGAACAACTTTACCCCGGTCAAGTTTTACGCCAGCCCAACAGGAAGTCGGCTATTATGGGTTGTTTGGAAAACGCTTGCTGTGGAATGTGAAATACTCCTCCTAGAAAATTCACCGTGTCCCCTTCAAACTCGGTGTGGATGTAGTCAAGACATTGAGGATGCTAAATTGCGGACGGATTTTTGATATCTCGAACGGTTTGGCTGTGGCGAGGAATCGAATTTATGGCGAGAAAAGAGAAACACGGAAGTGGAATAACTTCTGCATACATTAACTGATCTTGATGAAACTTCAGCAGTGTGTTCGTGGTAAGAGGCCGATCAGATGGATGTAGCTATTGTGAGTCAAAGTTATAGCGCCACCAACTGGCAGCAGGAAGTGTGTCACTTTCAACATGCTTTTGACAAAAGTGGGGGGGTTAGTTTTAACTACAGTAAAGAAAAAATAGTTTGTATATTGTTCTCATCAAGCCGGACAACTTTCTAATTTACATTCAATAGCTCTGGCCATCAGGAAGTCAGATATTTTGGTCTGAATGTGGATTTTTTTGCAAAATCAGCCTCTGAATTTTTAGCCACTCCTCTTAAACTATTTATTTTATTCGTACCAAACTTTTTCAACATGATGAAACTACATTAAATATGCTAAATTGTGAATGGATAATAAATATCTCAAACGGTTTTGCTATGGCGAGGGATTAAATAATGTCCAAAAAGGAAACACTAAAAATCTTCTAAAAATGTAATTATATACCATTTATTTCTATATAAAAGTATACAAATATCACAACTAAACCCATTTTATTCTGTTTTTGCAATTCAAGAAGAATGAAAAAGTTAAAACAGGCTATTTAGTGCTATTTGGTTCAACAAAAAAGCAAACATAGGGCTATACTGCCCTCTTGTGTCCAAAAGGACATCAAAATAGTATATAAAACTTTTTACCAGGTAGGCCAATATTGTATTTAAATATACATGTATTAGGTATGTGTCTGAGGATATTTTCCCACCGGTTAATCGACGTGTGACACGAGTGGGTGCTTTTAAATCGCTAATATAATAGTGTAAGAAAAATAATGATAATGTTGCACACACAAATCACACACATGTGGGAAAGAATGATGCTTTTAAACAACACTAAACCGCCATTAGGTGTCGCCAGGCATCCATCTTAATAAGCGAGTCATTGATTCATTCGTTCAAACGATTCGTTCGAATGAGTCGATCATGATTAAGACAGATGTTTATGGATTGATCATTCAATCTTTGAGTCAACCGATTCGTTAAAAATGCTGAATCGTTCAGTTATGAGAAAACACGTGATGCGTGATGGTTCTTCCGTGATCTTTGTTTAACTATTTTCGCTGCTGAAACAGAACAAAAACAGTCAACATTGCATCTAAAATGTAAGTGACTTAATTGTAACTGTTTATTAACCTGTTGTATAAAATCTAGGGGTGGGAGAAAAAATTTATTCTTAGATGCATCGCGATGCGGATGTGGACGATTCTGAATCGATTCACAAATGTCAAAAAATCGATTCTCTAAAAAAATATGGCAAAAGGCGGAACTCTAAGCGGACGTGCGTGCAGTCTGTGGCGCGCACATAACAGAGAAGTTTCTTCTGCTCACCAAGGCTGCATTTATTTGATTAAAAATACAAACAAAAACAGTAATATTGTAAAATATTATTCCAATTTAAAACAGCTGCTTTCTATTTTAATATATTTTAAACTGTTATTTATTCCTGTGATCAAAGCTGAGTTTTCAGCATCATTACTCCAGTCGTCACTGTCACATGATCCTTCAGAAATTATTCTAATATGATGATTGATACTCAAGAAACATTCATTATTATTTTAAATGTCGAAAACAGTTGTGTACAGTCTTTGATGAATAGAAAGTTCAAAAGAACAGCATTTATCTGAAATCTAAAGCTTTTGTAACGTTAAACACTACCGCTCAAAAGTTTTGGGTTAGTAATAATTAAAATTTTATTTTTGGGGTAAATAAATAAAATAAATCAGTACTTTTATTTATGAAGGATGAGTTAAACTGATCAACAGTTACAGTAAAGACATTTATAATGTTAAAAATATATATATTTGAAATATATGCTGTTCTTTTGAACTTTACATTCATCAAAGCATTTTGAAAAAAAAAAAAAATCTGTACACAACTGTTTTCAACATTGAAAATAATAATGAATATTTATTGAGCATCAATCATCATATTAGTATGATTTCTGAAGGATCATGTGACACTGAAGACTGGAGTAATGATGCTGAAAACTCAACTTTGATCACAGAAATGAATTACTATGTAAAATATTTAAAAATTGAAAACAGCTGTTTTAAATTGGAATAATATTTCACAATATTACTGTTTTTGTTTGTATTTTTAATCAATAAATGCAGCCTTGGTGAGCAGAAGAGACTTCTCCTATAAACATTAAAAATCTTACTGACCCCAAACTTTTGAACAATAATATATATATATATATATATATACATATATATGTATGTGTGTGTATGTATGTATGTATGTATGTATATATATATATATATATATATATATATATATATATATATATATATATATATATATATATATAAATATAGCTGCGAGCAGCGATGGAGGGCCAAAGCCGGCGGTACCGCCACCCCGGTTGCGGTGCCACCGGCTTGGGCCCGTAATCGCTGCTCGCAGCTATATTTATTATTATTCTTATTTTTCTGTCAACCTTTCGGGCACTTTTGAGACCCTTAACGTGCTCGAAAACTCTTGAAACTTTGCACACGGGTCAGAACCCGCGGCCATCAGGGCCGGGCTGAAGCTGGTACCCGGGCGTGGCAGGGGGGCTCGACAGCGCCCCCTTGAACAGGGTCCGAAAACTTGGTCCATAAATCAGACACGCTTGCATGTAATAATATGAAACTCGGTACACATATAGATCTCATCGGGCCGAACAACTTTCGTACTTTTACTTTTTATGCCAGCCCAACAGGAAGTCGGCTATTATGGGTTGTTTTGAAATGCATGCTGTGGAATTTAATGTACTCCTCCTAGGGAACTCATCCATTCGCCTCCAAACTCAGTCAGCATGAAGTCAAGACATTGAGGATGCTAAATTGCGGACGGATTTTTGATATCTCGAACGGTTTGGCCGTGGCGAGGACACGAATTTATGGCGAATAATGGAAACAGGAAGTGTGTTATAACTTCTGCATACATTAACTGATCTTGATTAAACTTCAGCAGTGTGTTTGTTGTAAGAGGCCGATCACATGGATGTGACTATTGTGAGTCAAAGTTATAGCGCCACCAACTGGCAGCAGGAAGTGTGTCACTTTCAAAATGCTTTGAAATCACCCTCTTATTTTTACCCGATTTGCTTCAAACTTTATGTGTATAATGTAGACACACGGCAGATGTAGACCTGTGAAAGGTTTATTGATATCTTAAATACTGTTGCCGTGGCAACGCATCAAACTTTAATATTCTTTTCAGATGCTTTTGAGACTCTTAACATACTTGAAATTGGATGAAACTCGACAGACACATCACATTTATTATCCAGTAGACATGTGCAAAGTTTTAGAAACGGGCGTGGTGAGGGGCTCAGTAGCGCCACCTTTAGTCAAAAATGGGAGCTTAGTTTTAAGTAGAGTCACAAAAATCGTTATGTATATTGTTCTCATCAAGCCGGACAACTTTCTAATTTATAGTCATAAGCTGTGACCAACAGGAAGTGAGATATTTTGGTTTGAATGTGATTTTTTGGAGAATTCTCTCCCTCTCTCTCTCTGCCTCTGCGTCTCTGTGTGTGTGAGGGGTGGGGGGATTTGTCTTTTGAGTGAGATTTGTTTAAAATTCCTGTTTTTCAAGGTTTCAGGGTCTTTTGGGGCCTTTAACGTGCTCGAAAACTCTTGAAACTTTGCACACAGGTCAGAACCCGCGGCCATCAGGGCCGGGCTGAAGCTGGTACCCGGGCGTGGCAGGGGGGCTCAACAGCGCCCCCTGGAACGGGATCCGAACACTTGTCCATAAATCAAACACACTTGCATGTAATGATATGAAACTCGGTACACATATAGATCTCATCGGGCCGAACAACTTTCGTGCTCTAAATTTTACGCCAGCCCAACAGGAAGTCGGCAATTATGGGTTGTTTGGAGAACGCTTGCTGTGGAATTTGAAACACTTCTCCTAGAGAATTAATTAAATCGCCACCAAACTCGGTGAGCATGAAGTCAAGACATTGAGGATGCTAAATTGCGGACGGATTTTTGATATCTCAAACGGTTTGGCCGTGGCGAGGACACGAATTTATGGCGAGAAAAGAGAAACACGAAGTGTTATAACTTCTGCACACATTAACTGATCTTGATGAAACTTCAGCAGTGTGTTCGTGGTAAGAGGGCGATCAGATGGATGTGACTATTGTGAGTCAAAGTTATAGCGCCACCAACTGGCAGCAGGAAGTGTGTCACTTTCAAAATGTTTTTGACAAAAGTGGGGGGGTTAGTTTTACCCACAATTACAAAAATCAGTACGTATATTGGTCTCATCGAGCCGGACAACTTTCTAATTGACAGTTATTAGCTACGACCAACAGGGTGTCAGATATTTTGGTCTGAATATGGATTTTTTGTTAAATCAGCCTCTGAGTTTTTAGTTACTCCTCCTAAAAGGTTTATTTTATTCCCACCAAACTTTTTCAACATGATAAAAATATATTACTGATGCTAAATTGTAAACGGATATTGAATATCTCAAACGGTTTTGCTATGGCGAGGGATTAAATTAATGTCAAAAAGGAAGCAGGAAACATCTCATAACTTCTAAAAATGTAATTATACACCATGTATTTTTATATAAAAATATTAGAACTAAACCTATTTTATTCTGTTTTTGCAATTCAAGAAGTATGAAAAAGTTAAAAACAGGCTATTTAGTGCTATTTGGTTCAACAAAAAAGCAAACATAGGGCTATACTGCCCTCTTGTGTCCAAAAGGATATCAAAATACTATATAAAACGTTTTACTAGGTAGGCCTATTGTATTTAAATATAAATTTATTAGGTATATGACTGTGAGGATATTTTCCCATCGGTTAATCGACGTGTGACACGAGCGGGTGCTTTTAAATCGCTAACTATAGTATACTATATACTAGTAAAATACAGACGTCCGCACAGACATTGATAATGGTGCGGAGTAGAGCGAGCATTTTCAATGTATTCCTATGGATGTAGGAATTAACTAAAACATTTTATTTATGTTTTTGTGTCCACTGTTCAACCGCAACCGCGTCACACACACACACACATTCCAGAATTGCAATCTTGACATCACAGCCTGTTCATTATAGCCCTAATACAATATAATAATAAAAATAGTCAACCTAACATAAACGAATTACACTGCTCTGTTTAAATAGTCAGTAGTACAATTTGTACCATTCACAGAAAGCAGAGCTCCACTGTGATGTTTCCAAGCACATTTTTGTGCGTGTGAAGAGGATGATTTTTTCCATCGATATTGGAACACGAGTGAAGTACAAAGCCTATAATAAAGAATAGTTTAGCATCCAAATACATCGCAAATATTGAAACATTTTGATTCTAATGAGAGGGTTACGTGAGACCAACACTGCTTACTTTCGTTTTTATTTTTACATTAAATTTAAAGGATTTGTTGTGGAATATTTTGAGTGTATCATAAAATCAGAATAAGGTAAGACAAGTAATATTTTCTGTCATATATATATATATATATACGTGTATATATATATATATATATATATATATATATATATATATATATATATATGTATGTATGTATATGTATATGTATATGTATGTGTGTGTGTGTGTGTGTATATATATATATATATATATAGATAGATAGATAGATAGATAGATAGATATTTATATACATATATATATATATATATATATAAATATAGCTGCGAGCAGCGATGGAGGGCCAAAGCCGGCGGCACCGCCATCCCCGGTGCCTTTAGGTAACTAAAGGCTCCGGGGTTGCGGTGCCACCGGCTTGGGCCCGTAATCGCTGCTCGCAGCTATATTTAGGGCCCAAGCCCTGAAAGGGCGAAGGCCCTATTGTTTCCGGTAGGATTATTATTATTATTATTATTATTATTATTTTGTCAACCTTTCGGGCACTTTTGGGGCCCTTAACATGCTCGAAAACTCTTGAAATTTTGCACACACGTCAGAACCCGCGGCCATCAGGGCCGGACTGAAGCTGGTACCCGGGCGTGGCAGGGGGGCTCGACAGCGCCCCCTGGAACGGGATCCAAACACATGTCCATAAATCAAACACGCTTGCATGTAATAATATGAAACTCGGTACACATATAGATCTCATCGGGCCGAACAACTTTCGTGCTCTAAGTTTTACGCCAGCCAAACAGGAAGTTGGCTATTTAGCGTTGTTTGGAAACGCATGCTGTGGAATTTAATGTACTCCTCCTAGGGAATTCATCGATTCGCCTCCAAACTCGGTGTGCATGAAGTCAAGACATTGAGGATGCTAAATTGCGGACGGATTTTTGATATCTCGAACGGTTTGGCCGTGGCGAGGAAACAAATTTATGGCGAAAAAATGAAACAGGAAGTGTGTTATAACTTCTGCATACATTAACTGATCTTGATGAAACTTCAGCAGTGTGTTCGTTGTAAGAGGCCGATCACATGGATGTGACTATTGTGAGTCAAAGTTATAGCGCCACCAACAGGCAGCAGGAAGTACATCACTTTCAAAATGCTTTGAAATCAGTGTCTTATTTTTACCCGATTTGCTTCAAACTTTATGTGTACAATGTAGACACACGGCAGATGTAAACCTGTGAAAGGATTATTGATATCTTAGATACTGTTGCCGTGGCAACGCATCAAACTTTAATATTATTTTTTGATGCTTTTGAGACTCTTAACATACTTGAAATTGCATGAAACTCAACAGACACATCACATTTATTAGCCCGTAGACATGTGCAAAGTTTCAGAAACGGGCGTGGTGGAATGGCTCAGTAGCGCCACCTTTAGTCAAAAATGGGGGCTTAGTTTTTCCTAGAATCACAAAACTTGGTATGTGTATTGTTCTCATCAAGACGGACAACTTTCTAATTTACATGAACCATCTCCGACCAACAGGAAGAGAGATATTTTGGTTTGAATGTGGATTTTCTGAAGAATTTTCTCTCCCTCTCTCTGTGTCTGTGTGTGTGTGAGGGGAGGGGGGGATTTGACTATTGCTTTTATATTGTTAATCAAGGTTTCAGGGGCTTTTGGGGTCCTTAACGTGCTCAAAAACTCTTGAAACTTTGCACACAGGTCAGAACCCACGGCCATCAGGGCCGGGCTGAAGCTGGTACCCGGGCGTGGCTGGGGGGCTCAACAGCGCCCCCTTGAACGGGGTTCTAAAACTTGATCCATATATCAAACACGCTCGCATGAATTAATATGAAACTCGGTACACATATAGATCTCATCGGGCCGAACAACTTTACCCCGGTCAAGTTTTACGCCAGCCCAACAGGAAGTCGGCTATTATGGGTTGTTTGGAAAACGCTTGCTGTGGAATGTGAAATACTCCTCCTAGAAAATTCACCGTGTCCCCTTCAAACTCGGTGTGCATGTAGTCAAGACTTTGAGGATGCTAAATTGCGGACGGATTTTTGATATCTCAAACGGTTTGGCTGTGGCGAGGAATCGAATTTATGGCGAGAAAAGAGAAACACGGAAGTGGAATAACTTCTGCATACATTAACTGATCTTGATGAAACTTCAGCAGTGTGTTCGTGGTAAGAGGCCGATCAGATGGATGTAGCTATTGTGAGTCAAAGTTATAGCGCCACCAACTGGCAGCAGGAAGTGTGTCACTTTCAACATGCTTTTGACAAAAGTGGGGGGGTTAGTTTTAACTACAGTAAAGAAAAAACAGTTTGTATATTGTTCTCATCAAGCCGGACAACTTTCTAATTTACATTCAATAGCTCTGGCCATCAGGAAGTCAGATATTTTGGTCTGAATGTGAATTTTTTTGCAAAATCAGCCTCTGAATTTTTAGCCACTCCTCTTAAACTATTTATTTTATTTGTACCAAACTTTTTCAACATGATGAAACTACATTAAATATGCTAAATTGTGAATGGATAATAAATATCTCAAACGGTTTTGCTATGGCGAGGGATTAAAGTAATGTCCAAAAAGGAAACACTAAAAATCTTCTAAAAATGTAATTATATACCATTTATTTCTATATAAAAGAATACAAATATCACAACTAAACCCATTTTATTCTGTTTTTGCAATTCAAGAAGAATGAAAAAGTTAAAACAGGCTATTTAGTGCTATTTGGTTCAACAAAAAAGCAAACATAGGGCTATACTGCCCTCTTGTGTCCAAAAGGACATCAAAATAGTATATAAAACTTTTTACCAGGTAGGCCAATATTGTATTTAAATATACATTTATTAGGTATGTGTCTGAGGATATTTTCCCACCGGTTAATCGACGTGTGACACGAGTGGGTGCTTTTAAATCGCTAATATAATAGTGAAAGAAAAATAATGATAATGTTGCACACACAAATCACACACATGTGGGAAAGAATGATGCTTTTAAACAACACTAAACCGCCATTAGGTGTCGCCAGGCATCCATCTTAATAAGCGAGTCATTGATTCATTCGTTCAAACGATTCGTTCGAATGAGTCGATCATGATTAAGACAGATGTTTATGGATTGATCATTCAATCTTTGAGTCAACCGATTCGTTAAAAATGCTGAATCGTTCAGTTATGAGAAAACACGTGATGCGTGATGGTTCTGCCGTGATCTTTGTTTAACTATTTTCGCTGCTGAAACAGAACAAAAACAGTCAACATTGCATCTAAAATGTAAGTGACTTAATTGTAACTGTTTATTAACCTGTTGTATGAAATCTAGGGGTGGGAGAAAAAATTTATTCTTAGATGCATCGCGATGCGGACGTGGACGATTCTGAATCGATTCACAAATGTCAAAAAATCGATTCTCTAAAAAAATAGTTTTCTAATAACGTAATATTGACGGAAGGCAAAAGGCGGAACTCTAAGCGGACGTGCGTGCAGTCTGTGGCGCGCACATAACAGAGAAGTTTCTTCTGCTCACCAAGGCTGCATTTATTTGATTAAAAATACAAACAAAAACAGTAATATTGTAAAATATTATTCCAATTTAAAACAGCTGCTTTCTATTTTAATATATTTTAAACTGCTATTTATTCCTGTGATCAAAGCTGAGTTTTCAGCATCATTACTCCAGTCGTCACTGTCACATGATCCTTCAGAAATTATTCTAATATGATGATTGATACTCAAGAAACATTCATTATTATTTTAAATGTCGAAAACAGTTGTGTACAGTCTTTGATGAATAGAAAGTTCAAAAGAACAGCATTTATCTGAAATCTAAAGCTTTTGTAACGTTAAACACTACCGCTCAAAAGTTTTGGGTTAGTAATAATTAAAATTTTATTTTTGGGGGAAATAAATAAAATAAATCAGTACTTTTATTTATGAAGGATGAGTTAAACTGATCAACAGTTACAGTAAAGACATTTATAATGTTAAAAATATATATATTTGAAATATATGCTGTTCTTTTGAACTTTACATTCATCAAAGCATTTTGAAAAAAAAAATCTGTACACAACTGTTTTCAACATTGAAAATAATAATGAATATTTATTGAGCATCAATCATCATATTAGTATTATTTCTGAAGGATCATGTGACACTGAAGACTGGAGTAATGATGCTGAAAACTCAACTTTGATCACAGAAATGAATTACTATGTAAAATATTTAAAAATTGAAAACAGCTGTTTTAAATTGGAATAATATTTCACAATATTACTGTTTTTGTTTGTATTTTTAATCAATAAATGCAGCCTTGGTGAGCAGAAGAGACTTCTCCTAAAAACATTAAAAATCTTACTGACCCCAAACTTTTGAACAATAATATATATATATATATATATATACATATAGATGTATGTGTGTGTATGTATGTATATATATATATATATATATATATATATATATATATAAATATATATATATATATATATAAATATAGCTGCGAGCAGCGATGGAGGGCCCAAGCCGGCAGTACCGCCACCCCGGTGCCTTTAGGTAACTAAAGGCACCGGGGTTGCGGTGCCACCGGCTTGGGCCCGTAATCGCTGCTCGCAGCTATATTTATTCTTATTTTTCTGTCAACCTTTCGGGCACTTTTGAGACCCTTAACATGCTCAAAAACTCTTGAAATTTTGCACACAGGTCAGAACCTGCGGCCATTAGGGCCGGGCTGAAGCTGGTACCCGGGCGTGGCAGGGGGGCTCAACAGCGCCCCCTTGAACGGGGTCTGAAAACTTGGTCCATAAATCAGACACGCTTGCATGTAATAATATGAAACTCAGTACACATATAGATCTCATCGGGCCGAACAACTTTCGTGCTCTAAGTTTTACACCAGCCCAACAGGAAGTCGGTTATTATACGTTGTTTGGAAAACGCATACAATGGAATGTGAAATACTCCTCCTAGGGAATTCATCCGATCGCCACCAAACTAGGTGTGAATGAAGTCAAGACATTGAGGATGCTGAATTGCGAACGGATTTTTGATATCTCGAACGGTTTGGCCGTGGCGAGGAAACGAATTTATGGCGAATAATGGGACACAGGAAGTGTGTTATAACTTCTGCATACATTAACTGATCTTGATTAAACTTCAGCAGTGTGTTCGTTGTAAGAGGCCGATCACATTGATGTGACTATTGTAAGTCAAAGTTATAGCGCCACCAACTGGCAGCAGGAAGTGTGTCCCTTTCAAAATGCTTTGAAATCACCCTCTTATTTTTACCCGATTTGCTTCAAACTTTATGTGTATAATGTAGACACACGGCAGATGTAGACCTGTGAAAGGATTTTTGATATCTTTAATACTGTTGCCATGGCAACGCTTCAAACTTTAATATTCTTTTTTTATGCTTTTGAGACTCTTAACATACTTGAAATTGGATGAAACTCGACAGACACATCACATTTATTAGCCCGTAGACATGTGCAAAGTTTCAGAAACGGGCGTGGTGAAATGGCTCAGTAGCGCCACCTTTAGTCTAAAGTGGGGGGGTTAGTTTTATCAACAGCAACAAAACTTGGTATGTGTATTGTTCTCATCAAGCCGGACAACTTTCTAATTTACATTAACGATCTCCGACCAACAGGAAGAGAGATATTTTGGTTTGAATGTGGATTTTCTGAAGAATTTTCTCTCCCTCTCTCTGTGTCTCTGTGTGTGTGAGGGGAGGGGGGATTTGACTATTGTTTTTATATTGTTAATCAAGGTTTCAGGGGCTTTTGGGGTCCTTAACGTGCTCAAAAACTCTTGAAACTTTGCACACAGGTCAGAACCCACGGCCATCAGGGCCGGGCTGAGGCTGGTACCCGGGCGTGGCTGGGGGGCTCAACAGCGCCCCCTTGAACGGGGTTCTAAAACTTGATCCATATATCAAACACGCTCGCATTGCGGTGCCACCGGCTTGGGCCCGTAATCGCTGCTCGCAGCTATATTTATTATTATTCTTATTTTTCTGTCAACCTTTCGGGCACTTTTGAGACCCTTAACGTGCTCGAAAACTCTTGAAACTTTGCACACGGGTCAGAACCCGCGGCCATCAGGGCCGGGCTGAAGCTGGTACCCGGGCGTGGCAGGGGGGCTCAACAGCGCCCCCTTGAACGAAGTACGAATACTTGGTCCATGAATCAGACACGCTTGCATGTAATAATATGAAACTCAGTACACATATAGATCTCATCGGGCGGAACAACTTTCGTACTTTTACTTTTTACGCCAGCCCAACAGGAAGTCGGCTATTATGGGTTGTTTGGAAACGCATGCTGTGGATTTTGATGTACTCCTTCTAGGAAATTCATCCATTCGCCTCCAAACTCGGTCAGCATGAAGTCAAGACATTGAGGATGCTAAATTGCGAACGGATTTTTGATATCTCGAACGGTTTGGCCGTGGCGAGGAAACGAATTTATGGCGAATAATGGAAACAGGAAGTGTGTTATAACTTCTGCATACATTAACTGATCTTGATGAAACTTCAGCAGTGTGTTCGTTGTAAGAGGCCGATCACATGGATGTGACTATTGTGAGTCAAAGTTATAGCGCCACCAACTGGCAGCAGGAAGTTTGTCACTTTCAAAATGCTTTGAAATCACTCTCTTATTTTTACCCGATTTGCTTCAAACTTTATGTGTATAATGTAGACACACGGCAGATGTAGACCTGTGAAAGGATTATTGATATCTTAGATACTGTTGCCGTGGCAATGCTTCAAACTTTAATATTCTTTTTTTAAGCTTTTGAGACTCTTAACATACTTGAAATTGCATGAAACTCGACAGACACATCACATTTATTATCCAGTAGACATGTGCAAAGTTTCAGAAATGGGCGTGGTGGAATGGCTCAGTAGCGCCACCTTTAGCCAAAAATGGGGGCTTAGTTTTTCCTAGAATCGCAAAACTTGGTACGTATATTGTTCTCATCAGGCAGGACAACTTTCTAAATTATTGTCGTTAGCTCAGACCAACAGGAAGTCAGATATTTTGGTTTGAATGTGGATTTTCTGGAGAATTTTCTCTCTCTCTCTGTGTGTGTGTGTGTGTGGAGGGGGTGGGGGGGATTTGTCTATTCCATTTAATCTTTGTTTTTCAAGGTTTCAGGGGCTTTTGGGGCCCTTAACGTGCTCAAAAACTCTTGAAACTTTTCACACAGGTCAGAACCTGCGGCCATCAGGGCCGGACTGAAGCTGGTACCTGGGCGTGGCAGGGGGGCTCGACAGCGCCCCCTTGAACGGGGTCCGAAAACTTGGTCCATATTTCAAACACGCTTGCATGAATTAATATGAAACTCGGTACACATATAGATCTCATCAGGCCGAACAACTTCCGCACTCTAAGTTATTAGCTCCGCCCAACAGGAAGTCGGCTATTATGGGTTGTTTGAAAAACGCATGCTGTGGATTTTGATGTACTCCTCCAAGAGAATTCATCCAATCACCTCCAAACTCGGTCAGCATGAAGTCAAGACATTGAGGATGCTAAATTGCGGACAGATTTTTGATATCTCGAACGGTTTGGTCGTGGCGAGGACACGAATTTATGGCGAGAAAAGAGAAACACGAAGTGGTATAACTTCTGCACACATTAACTGATCTTGATGAAACTTCAGCAGTGTGTTCGTGGTAAGAGGCTGATCAGATGGATGTAACTATTGTGAGTCAAAGTTATAGCGCCACCAACTGGCAGCAGGAAGTGTGTCACTTTCAAAATGTTTTGAAATCACCCTCTTATTTTTACCCGATTTGCTTCAAATTTTATGTGTATAATGTAGACACACGGCAGATGTAGACCTGTGAAAGGATTTTTGATATCTTTAATACTGTTGCCATGGCAACGCTTCAAACTTTAATATTCTCTTTTGATGCTTTTGAGACTCTTAACATACTTGAAATTGGATGAAACTCGACAGACACATCACATTTATTAGCCCGTAGACATGTGCAAAGTTTCAGAAACGGGCGTGGTGAGGGGCTCAGTAGCGCCACCTTTAGTCATAAGTGGGGGGGTTAGTTTTATCAACAGCAACAAAACTTGGTATGTGTATTGTTCTCATCAAGACGGACAACTTTCTAATTGACATTAACTATCTCCGACCAACGGGAAGAGAGATATTTTGGTTTGAATGTGGATTTTCTGAAGAATTTTCTCTCCCTCTTTCTGTGTCTCTGTGTGTGTGAGGGGAGGGGGGGATTTGACTATTGCTTTTATATTGTTAATCAAGGTTTCAGGGGCTTTTGGGGTCCTTAACGTGCTCAAAAACTCTTGAAACTTTGCACACAAGTCAGAACCCCCTGCCATCAGGGACGGGCAGAAGCTGGTACCCGGGCGTGGCTGGGGGGCTCAACAGCGCCCCCTTGATCGGGGTTCTAAAACTTGGTCCATATATCAAACACGCTTGCATGAATTAATATGAAACTCGGTACACATATAGATCTCATCGTGCCGAACAACTTTCCCCCGGTCAAGTTTTACGCCAGCCCAACAGGAAGTCGGCTATTATGGGTTGTTTGGAAAACGCTTGCTGTGGAATGTGAAATACTCCTCCAAGAAAATTCACCGTGTCCCCTCCAAACTCGGTGTGCATGTAGTCAAGACACTGAGGATGCTAAATTGCGGACGGATTTTTGATATCTCGAATGGTTTGGCCGTGGCGAGGAATCGAATTTATGGCGAGTAAAGAGAAACACGAAGTGGAATAACTTCTGCATACATTAACTGATCTTGATGAAACTTCAGCAGTGTGTTCGTGGTAAGAGGCCGGTCAGATGGATGCAACTATTGTGAGTCAAAGTTATAGCGCCACCAACTGGCAACAGGAACAGTGTCACTTTCAAAATGCTTTTGACAAAATGGGGGGGTTACTTTTACCCACAGTTACAAAAATCAGTACATATATTGGTCTCATCGAGCCGGACAAGTTTCTAATTTACAGTCATTAGCTCTGACCAACAGGAAGTCAGATATTTTGGTTTGAATGTGGATTTATTTGCAAAATCGGCCTCTGAATTTTATATATATATATATATATATATATATTTTAAAGTGACAAGACAGAGAATATTACTTGTCCGATATATATATATATATATATATATATATATATATTACATTTTTATATATATATATATATATATATATATATATATATATATATATATATATATATATATATATATAAATATAGCTGCGAGCAGCGATGGAGGGCCCAAGCCGGTGACACCGCCACCCCGGTGCCTTTAGTGTAACTAAAGGCAACAGGGTAGCGGTGCCACCGCCTTGGGCCCGCAATCGCTGCTCGCAGCTATATTTATTATTATTATTATTATTATTATTATTTTTCTGTCAACCTTTCGGGCACTTTTGAGACCCTTAACGTGCTCGAAAACTCTTGAAACTTTGCACACGGGTCAGAACCGGCGGCCATCAGGGCTGGGCTGAAGCTGGTACCCGGGCGTGGCAGGGTGGCTCGACAGCGCCCCCTTGAACGGGGTCCGAAAACTTGGTCCATAAATCAGACACGCTTGCATGTAATAATATGAAACTCGGTACACATATAGATCTCATTGGGCCGAACAACTTTCGTACTTTTACTTTTTACGCCAGCCCAACAGGAAGTCGGCTATTATGGGTTGTTTTGAAACGCATGCTGTGGAATTTAATGTACTCCTCCTAGAGAATTCATCCAATCGCCTCCAAACTCGGTCAGCATGAAGTCAAGACATTGAGGATGCTAAATTGCGGACGGATTTTTGATATCTCGAACGGTTTGGCCGTGGCAAGGAAACGAATTTATGGCGAATAAGGGACACAGGAAGTGTGTTATAACTTCAGCATACATTAACTGATCTTGATGAAACTTCAGCAGTGTGCTCGTTTTCAGAGGCCGAACACAAGGATGTGACTATTGTGAGTCAAAGTTATAGCGCCACCAACTGGCAGCAGGAAGTGTGTCACTTTCAAAATGCTTTGAAATCACTCTCTTATTTTTACCTGATTTGCTTCAAACTTTATGTGTATGATGTAGACACATGGTAGATGTAGACCTGTGAAAGGATTATTGATATCTTAGATACTGTTGCCATGGCAACGCATCAAACTTTAATATTCTTTTTTGATGCTTTTGAGACTCTTAACATACTTGAAATTGCATGAAACTCGACAGACACATCACACTTATTATCCAGTAGACATGGGCAAAGTTTCAGAAACGGGCGTGGTGAGGGGCTCAGTAGCGCCACCTTTAGTCAAAAATGGGGGCTTAGTTTTACCTAGAATCACAAAACTTGGTATGTATATTGTTCTTATCGAGCCGGACAACTTTCTAATTTACACTTATTAGCTCAAAGCAACAGAAAGTCAGATATTTTGGTTTGAATGTGATTTTTTGGAGAAATTTCTCTCTCTCTCTGTCTCTGAGTGTGTGAGGGGTGGGGGTGATTTGTCAGTTGAGTGAGATTTACTTTTTCATTTGTTTTTCAAGGTTTCTGGGGCTTTTGGGTCCCTAAACGTGCTCGAAAACTCTTGAAACTTTGCACACAGGTCAGAACCCGCGGCCATCAGGGCGGGGCTGAATCTGGTAGCCGGGCGTGGCAGGGGGGCTCAACAGCGCCCCCTTGAACGGGGTTCTAAAACTTGGTCCATATATCAAACACGCTTGCATGAATTAATTTGAAACTCGATACACATATAGATCTCATCGGGCCGAACAACTTTCGTGCTCTAAGTTTTACGCCAGCCCAACAGGAAGTCGGCTATTTAGGGTTGTTTGGAAACGCTTGCTGTGGAATTTAATGTACTCCTCCTAGGAAATACATCGATTCGCCTCCAAACTCGGTCAGCGTGAAGTCAAGACATTGATGATGCTAAATTGCGGACGGATTTTTGATATCTCGAACGGTTTGGCTGTGGCGAGGAAACGAATTAATGGCGAGAAAAGAGAAAAACGAAGTGTTATAACTAATGCATACATTAACTGATCTTGATGAAACTTCAGCAGTTTGTTCATGGTAAGAGGCCGATCAGATGGATGTAACTATTGTGTGTCAAAGTTATAGCGCCACCAACTGGCAGCAGGAAATGTGTCACTTTCAAAATGCTTTTGACAAAAGTTGGGGGGGTTGTTTTACCTACAGTAGCACAACTCAGTACGTATGTTGATCTCATCGACCCGGACAACTTTCTAATTTAAAGTCATTAGCTCCGACCATCAGGAAGTCAGATATTTTGGTTTGAATGTGGATTTTTTGCAAAATCAGCCTCCAAAAGGCACTAAAAGCCTCAAATCTTCTAAAAATGTAATTTTATACCATTTATTTCTATATAAAAGTATACAAATATCACAACTAAACCCATTTTATTCTGTTTTTAAAAAGAATTTTATTCTAATTTTATTCTAAATTTTAAAACAGTAAAGTAAAAAAAAAATTCAAGTCATACATAGGGCTATACTGCCCTCTTGTGTCCAAAAGGACATCAAAATAATATATAAAACTTTTTACCAGCTAGGCCAATAATGTATTTAAATATACATTTATTAGGTATGTGTCTGAGGATATTTTCCCACCGGTTAATCGACGTGTGTGACACGAGCGGGTGCTTTTGTATCGCTAATATAAAAGTGAAAGAAAAATACGGACGTCCGCACGGACATTTATAATGGTGCACACACAAATCACACACACGTTGGAAAGAATTATGCTTTTAAACAACACTAAACCGCCATTAGATGTCGCCAAGTGACCGTCTTAATGAGCGAGTCATTGATTCATTCGTTCAAACGATTCGTAATCCATAAACATATACAGATCCATAAACATGGATCCATAAACATCCAATCCATAAACATAAACAGATGTTTATGGATTGATCATTCAATCTTTGAGTCAACCAATTCGTTCAAAATGCTGAATCATTCAGTTATGAGAAAACACATTCCTGTGAGATGCGTTCTTCTGTGATCTTTGTTTAACTATTTTCGCTGCTGAAACAGAACAAAAACAGTCAATATTGTATCTAAAATGTAAATGACTTCATTTTAACTGTTAATATCCTGTTGTATGAAATCAATGTCACAGTTTCAATTGTGATTGTATTCAGGAAAAGTTAGGTACGGAGAGCGAGCGATTTCAACGAAATCAGAACTAAACCCATTTTATTCTTTTATTATTATTATTATTCAATTTAAGAATTATGTTTGAGTTTAAAAAAAGCCAGAATGTTTTAGTCCAAAAAATAAATAAATCATGCCATGGATTGCTTGAAATTTAATTTTTTTATTATATTTATTTTTTCGTTTTGGCTTTGTTTATAGTTTTTTTTATTTTTTATTCTTGTTCCGTTCTGAATATCATTACATTTAAAGGATTTGTTGTGGAATATTTTGAGTCTATCATAAAATCAGAATATTCTCTCGATTTAGTGATCCCCTACTTATTATTTTATTTTATTTTTTTCTTTGTTCTAATCAGGTCAGGCAAGTAAAATTATCTGTGTCTTGTCCCTTATATTTATTTATATATATATGTATGTGTGTGTGTATATATATATATATATATATATATATATATATATATATATATATTAGGGGTTGCACGACTACTGATTTCTGCTAGTCGATTTCTTATCAAAACAATACTCGAGTTACTCGACTACTCGTGGTTCATGCTACTGTAAATGAAAAGACATGAAATAGCTAGATCTTATCAATAAACATTATTAATTCATAGCCTAATGCAACAATTACATAAGTAAACTCTCAAAACATTAAAATTATGACATTTCATTTTTAAATTTTCATGTAACAGTCTAAAGCCAAATAAATAGCCGTTCTTGCCTTTCATTTCAGACGGGGCCGTTCATATATATCGCGTCTTTTTCGCGCTCAAGGTCGACATTTCAAATGTAGGCGCGCGGCGAGCGCGCTCATAATGGAAGCAACGTGGTGCACTAGTTTTTCCAGGCGGGTTTTTCCTTCTCATCTCCAGAAATATATCTAGTAGTAAAGCTAATGCAAGGGCTAGAAATCAATTAATCCTTTGCTGATACTTCTTCGTCATCATGGAGAGCGCAGTTCATGGTTGGTTGCATAGCAACGACAGACGCCATGGGAGCGCAAGCGCTTGTAGGAGACAGCGGCACGGCCGCGCTTTCCACACGTTTTTAGACGCAATATGTGAACGGCCTCTTGCAGAGTTGGCCAATTACTATATTTTTGTCATGCTTGATGAAATACTTCCACACATCTGACGTGTGGTGTCTGTTGGTGACGTTCGCCATTTTTAATTCATTTATGGTTAATGGACGCTCGAGTAGTCGATTGTTTCCGACAGCGTCGACTAGTGGTTGAAGTAGTCGATCTATCGACTACTCGACTAGTCTATGCAAGCCCTAATATATATATATATATATATATATATATATATATATATATATATATATATGTATGTGTGTGTGTGTGTGTATATATATATATATAAATATAAATATAGCTGCGAGCAGCGATGGAGGGCCAAAGCCGGCGGTACCGCCACCCTGGCACCAGGATTGCGGTGCCACCGGCTTGGGCCCGTAATCGCTGCTCGCAGCTATATTTATTATTATTATTATTTTTCTGTCAACCTTTCGGGCACTTTTGAGACCCTTAACGTGCTCGAAAACTCTTGAAACTTTGCACACGGGTCAGAAACCGTGGCCATCAGGGCTGGGCTGAAGCTGGTACCCGGGCGTGGCAGGGTGGCTCGACAGCGCCCCCTTGAACGGGGTCCGAAAACTTGGTCCATAAATCAGACACGCTTGCATGTAATAATATGAAACTCAGTACACATATAGATCTCATCGGGCCGAACAACTTTCGTACTTTTACTTTTTACGCCAGCCCAACAGGAAGTCGGCTATTATGGGTTGTTTTGAAACGCATGCTGTGGAATTTAATGTACTCCTCCTAGAGAATTCATCCAATCGCCTCCAAACTCGGTCAGCATGAAGTCAAGACATTGAGGATGCTAAATTGCGGACGGATTTTTGATATCTCGAACGGTTTGGCCGTGGCAAGGAAACGAATTTATAGCGAATAAGGGACACAGGAAGTGTGTTATAACTTCAGCATACATTATCTGATCTTGATGAAACTTCAGCAGTGTGTTCGTTTTCAGAGGCCGAACACAAGGATGTGATTATTGTGAGTCAAAGTTATAGCGCCACCAACTGGCAGCAGGAAGTGTGTCACTTTCAAAATGCTTTGAAATCACTCTCTTATTTTTACCTGATTTGCTTCAAACTTTATGTGTATGATGTAGACACACGGCAGATGTAGACCTGTGAAAGGATTATTGATATCTTAGATACTGTTGCCATGGCAACGCATCAAACTTTAATATTCTTTTTTGATGCTTTTGAGACTCTTAACATACTTGAAATTGCATGAAACTCGACAGACACATCACACTTATTATCCAGTAGACATGGGCAAAGTTTCAGAAACGGGCGTGGTGAGGGGCTCAGTAGCGCCACCTTTAGTCAAAAATGGGGGCTTAGTTTTACCTAGAATCACAAAACTTGGTATGTATATTGTTCTTATCGAGCCGGACAACTTTCTAATTTACACTTATTAGCTCAAAGCAACAGAAAGTCAGATATTTTGGTTTGAATGTGATTTTTTGGAGAAATTTCTCTCTCTCTCTGTCTCTGAGTGTGTGAGGGGTGGGGGTGATTTGTCAGTTGAGTGAGATTTACTTTTTCATTTGTCTTTCAAGGTTTCTGGGGCTTTTGGGTCCCTAAACGTGCTCGAAAACTCTTGAAACTTTGCACACAGGTCAGAACCCGCGGCCATCAGGGCGGGGCTGAATCTGGTAGCCGGGCGTGGCAGGGGGGCTCAACAGCGCCCCCTTGAACGGGGTTCTAAAACTTGGTCCATATATCAAACACGCTTGCATGAATTAATTTGAAACTCGGTACACATATAGATCTCATCGGGCCGAACAACTTTCGTGCTCTAAGTTTTACGCCAGCCCAACAGGAAGTCGGCTATTTAGGGTTGTTTGGAAACGCTTGCTGTGGAATTTAATGTACTCCTCCTAGGAAACACATCGATTCGCCTCCAAACTCGGTCAGCGTGAAGTCAAGACATTGAGGATGCTAAATTGCGAACGGATTTTTGATATCTCGAACGGTTTGGCCGTGGCGAGGAAACGAATTTATGGCGAGAAAAGAGAAACACGAAGTGGTATAACTTCTGCATACATTAACTGATCTTGATGAAACTTCACCAGTGTGTTCGTGGTAAGAGGCCGATCAGATGGATGTAACTATTGTGAGTCAAAGTTATAGCGCCACCAACTGGCAGCAGGAAGTGTGTCATTTTCAAAATGTTTTTGACAAAAGTGGGGGGGTTAGTTTTACCCACAATTACAAAAATCAGTACGTATATTGGTCTCATCGAGCCGGACAACTTTCTAATTTACAGTTATTAGCTCTGACCAACAGGAAGTCAGATATTTTGGTTTGAATGTGGATTTATTTGCAAATTCAGCCTCTGCATTTTTACCCACTCCTGCTAAGTGGTTTATTTTATTCACACCAAACTTTTTCAACATGATGAAAATACATTAAAGATGCTAAATTGTGAACTGATATTGAATATCTCAAACGGTTTTGATATGGCGAGGGATTAAAATAATGTCAAAAAAGGAATCAGAAAACATCTCATATCTTTAAAAAATTTAATTATACACCATTTATTTTTATATAAAATTATACAAATATCAGAACTAAACCGAAACAGAACTAGTTTTGGGTTTATTCAGTTTTTTCAATTCAAGAATTATGTACAAGTTTAAAATCAGCCAGAATGCGCTATTTAGTAAAAAAAAAAGGTCATACATAGGGCTATACTGCCCTCTTGTGTTCAAAATCAGGTAGGCCCATTGTATATTGTATTTATATATAAATATAATAGCGATGTGACTGAGAATTTTTTCCCACTGGTTAATCGATGTGTGACACCGCGGCGGGGGCTTTTAAATCGCTAACTTAAAGGGATACTCCACTTTAAATTGAAAATTCTGTCATCATATACTCACCCTCATGTTGTTTCAATCCTTTATTAATTTCTTTCTTCTGCTGAACAGAAAGGAAGATATTTAGAAGAATGTCAGTAACCAGACAGTTTCTGGTCTCATTGACTTCCATAGTATACATTTTTTTCCTACTATGGAAGTCAATGGGATCAGAAACTGTCTGGTTACTGACATTCTCCTAAATATCTTCCTTTCTGTTCAGCAGAAGAAAGAAATTCATAAAGGATTAAAACAACATGAGGGTGAGTATATGATGACATAATTTTCATTTTAAAGTGGAGTATCCCTTTAAAAGCGAAAGTGAAATACGGACGTCCAGTAGGAATGAACTAAAAAACATTCACTCTGTTCTGCTCGTTCCTCGCTGTAGACGCGTTATTGCCCATGCAGCCGTGAGCATTTTAGTTTCATTTAAAAAATAGCGCCATTTCGGGGGTGGGATTGCTTGAATGTTTTTTTACAAAAGCACAATGTTGTGTTTTATTGCGAGTGTACATAAATATAAGTAAACACAGTGCAGTTTAAATGATGTCCTGTATGAACAAACCGACGGAGTAGCCTATGTTTTTTATGTTTCCACTGTTCGATCGCGCCCACGCCTCACACACACACACACACACACACACACACACACACACACACACACACACACACACACACACACACTGTGCATTCCAGCATTGCAATCTTGACATCGCAGCCGGTTCATTACAGCCGTAATAAAATATAATAATAAATATAAATAGTCAACCTATTTGCAGCAAATGATAGTAGATTTTAGATCAATATATTTGTTTTCCTTACAATTTTAATTAACACTAACTTTATTCTCATCTGAATTATAAATAATTTATTTCTGTATAAAATAATACTACCATTAAAAAATACATTTGATTGTCTTTTTTAATCAATGGAGAATGTGTGACTTAAAAATAAACAGATTAGTGCTCGGTTTGAGGACAAGAAATGAAAACCAATGCAATATGATGAATGTCCAAAAACGTTCGCTCTTCTCTGCCCGTTCCTCGCCTCGCCATATATATATATATATATATAAATATAGCTGCGAGCAGCGATGGAGGGCCCAAGCCGGTGACACCGCCACCCCGGTGGCTTTAGTCAAAGTCCTTTTTGGCAAGTCGTGCCACTCGGCCGCCATCTTGGCAACGCCTCCGGGCAGCTATTTCGGACTAACAAGACTAGGCTCCTATCTAAATGAATGGGCAGAGAGTCAGAACTGCACTTTAACTGGTCACCGGGACATAAAAACTGCATGTATAGAAACAGCAGTAAAATATGATAAAAATCGCTGAAAAAGTTTGATGACTTTGCCCCAAAATAAGGTTTAAAATGCCTTTTTCCCCACAGGTTATACTTTACTACGCATGCGCAAGAGTTTACGACACCAACTTCATTTACGTCTCTATCCAGAATGCCGGTGTTGTGCAATAATCAATGTCAATATTGTTCTCCATTATTTAAATATAAGCAGGTTTGCACTTTATCAGTAATAACAATGTATTGAATAGATAAGTTGTTTTAACTATTCATTTACATGAATCGGTTCAAAAGAGTCATTAGTTCGCGAATTGGACGTGTCATACGGTTGTGTGATTATCCCAGCAGTTAGGACATGGACATCCCACAAGGTTAGTGTCAACACAGAAAACATTACATCACTGGATAGGTTTTTTCGTTTATTTAGAGAGTAATTTTATGTCAGCTGAATGTGCGGAATGCATTTCAGAGAAGATAAGGCAACGTATTTTAGCACAAATCACACCCAGCGGTAATTCAGGGAAAAAAAAATCTCAGAATGCTTCACATGAAACTTCGGTCTTCCGACCTTTTACCATAATGTTGTTTTATTTTGATTAATACGCGTGCGGGAGAGAGAGCAAGACAGCGCTTAATTTGGAGACGGTGAAGTCTTGTTTACACTTTTGCCTGGCTCTGAGAGAGAGAGAGAGAGAGAGAGAGAGAGCGCGCGCGCGACCGGGGCGCTCTCTCTCTCTCCGCTGTCGCAAAACCTCAACTGTGCGCATGCGCCAGTGGAACCAGACGATAGGCTTAAATGTTTCCTGGCTTGACTTTTAAAAGCAGATGATTGGCTTACCAGCGGGAGGGGCGGGACATGTGCACACAACCGCCATCTTTGCCGTTACGGGTTTTCCTTATATAGTTGTATTGAGGATTGAGGAAGTGGCATGTCTCATAATAAATAGTCTCTGCTTTAGTGTAACTAAAGGCACCAGGGTTGCGGTGCCACCGGCTTGGGCCCGCCATCGCTGCTCGCAGCTATATTTAGGGCCCAAGCCCTGAAAGGGCGAAGGCCCTATTGTTTTCGGTAGGATTATTTATTATTATTAGGGCCCAAGCCCTGAAAGGGCGAAGGCCCTATTGTTTTCGGTAGGATTATTGTTTATTATTATTATTATTATTATTTTTTTTTTTTTTTTCTACTTCTCGGGCACTTTTGGGGCCCTTAACATGCTCAAAAACTCTTGAAATTTTGCACACACGTCAGAACCTGCGGCCATCAGGGCCGGACTGAAGCTGGTACCCGGGCGTGGCACGGGGGCTCGACAGCGCCCCCTGGAATTATGTCGGAAAAATTGGTCCATAAATCAAACACGCTTGCATGTAATAATATGAAACTCAGTACACATATAGATCTCATCGGGCCGAACAACTTTCGTGCTCTAAGTTTTACACCAGCCCAACAGGAAGTCGGTTATTATACGTTGTTTGGAAAATGCATACAATGGAATGTGAAATACTCCTCCTAGGGAATTCATCCGATCGCCACCAAACTAGGTGTGAATGAAGTCAAGACATTGAGGATGCTAAATTGCGAACGGATTTTTGATATCTCGAACGGTTTGGCCGTGGCGAGGAAACGAATTTATGGCGAATAATGGGACACAGGAAGTGTGTTATAACTTCTGCATACATTAACTGATCTTGATGAAACTTCAGCAGTGTGTTCGTTGTAAGAGGCCGAACACAAGGATGTGACTATTGTGAGTCAAAGTTATAGCGCCACCAACTGGCAGCAGGAAGTGTGTCACTTTCAAAATGCTTTGAAATCACTCTCTTATTTTTACCCGATTTGCTTCAAACTTTATGTGTATAATGTAGACACACGGCAGATAAAGACCTGTGAAAGGATTATTGATATCTTAGATACTGTTGCCATGGCAACGCATCAAACTTTATTATTCTTTTTTGATGCTTTTGAGACTCTTAACATACTTGAAATTGCATGAAACTCAACAGACACATCACACTTATTAGCCAGTAGACATGTGCAAAGTTTCAAAAACGGGCGTGGTGGAATGGCTCAGTAGCGCCACCTTTAGTCAAAAATGGGGCCTTAGTTTTTCCTAGAATCACAAAAATCGGTATGTATATTGTTCTCATCGAGCCGGACAACTTTCTAATTTACACTTAATAGCTCAAAGCAACAGAAAGTCAGATATTTTGGTTTGAATGTGATTTTTTGGAGAATTTTCTCTCTCTCTCTCTGTCTCTGAGTGTGTGAGGGGTGGGGGTGATTTGTCAGTTGAGTGAGATTTACTTTTTCATTTGTTTTTCAAGGTTTCTGGGGCTTTTGGGTCCCTAAACGTGCTCGAAAACTCTTGAAACTTTGCACACAGGTCAGAACCCGCGGCCATCAGGGCGGGGCTGAATCTGGTAGCCGGGCGTGGCAGGGGGGCTCGACAGCGCCCCCTTGAACGGGGTTCTAAAACTTGGTCCATATATCAAACAAACTTGCATGAATTAATTTGAAACTCGGTACACATATAGATCTCATCGGGCCGAACAACTTTCGTGCTCTAAGTTTTACGCCAGCCCAACAGGAAGTCGGCTGTTATGGGTTGTTTGGAAACGCTTGCTGTGGAATTTAATGTACTCCTCCTAGGAAATACATCGATTCGCCTCCAAACTCGGTCAGCGTGAAGTCAAGGCATTGAGGATGCTAAATTGCGGACGGATCTTTGATATCTTGAACGGTTTGGCCGTGGCGAGGAAATGAATTTATGGCGAGAAAAGAGAGACACGAAGTGTTTTAACTTCTGCATACATTAACTGATCTTGATGAAACTTCAGCAGTGTGTTTGTGATAAGAGGCCGATCAGATGGATGTAACTATTGTGAGTCAAAGTTATAGCGCCACCAACTGGCAGAAGGAAGTGTGTCACTTTCAACATGCTTTTGACAAAAGTGGGGGGTTAGTTTTACCAACAGTTACAAACATGAGTAGATATATTGGTCTCACCGAGCCGGACAACTTTCTAATTAACAGTCATTAGCTCAAAGCAAAAGAAAGTCAGATATTTTGGTTTGAATGTGGATTTTTGGGATATTTCAGACTCTGAGTTTTTAGCTACTCTTCCAAACTGGCTTATTTTTTTCACACCAAACTTTTTCAAAATGATGAAAATACATTAAAGATGCTAAATTGTGAACGGATATTAAACATCTCAAATGGTTTTGCTATAGTGAGGGACTGAAGTAATGTACAAAAATTAAACACTAAAAGCCTCATCTTCTAAAAATGTAATTATACACCATTTATTTCTATAAAAGTATACAAATATCACAACCAAACTCATTTTATTCTTTTTTTTTAAATTTAATAATTATTTATAAGTTTAAAAATAGTAATTGTACTATTTAGTCTCATAAAAGTCAAGTCATTCATAGGGCTATACTGCCTTCTTGTGTTCAAAATCAGGTAGGCCTATTGTATTTACATAAAAATATACTAGGTATGTGACGGTGAGAATATTTTACCACCGGTTAATCGACGTGTGACACCACTGGGGGCTTTTGAATCGCAAACTTAAAAACGAAAGTAAATATTTTCGTCCGCACTGACATTGATAGTGGTTGATAATAATAATAATAATTTGTTACATTTATATAGCGCTTTTTCTGAGACCTCAAAGCGCTTTACATAGATGGGGGGAATCTCCTCAACCATCACCAATGTGCAGCATCCACTTGGATGATGCGACGGCAGCCATATTGCGCCAGAACGCCCACCACACACCAGCTTACTGGTGGAGAGGAGACAGTGATGAAGCCAATCAGTATATCAGTACATGGGGATGATTAGGAGGCCATGATGGATAGAGGCCAAGGGGCAAATTTGGCCAGGATGCCGGGGTTACACCCCTACTCTTTTTCGAAGGACATCCTGGAATTTTTAATGACCACAGAGAGTCAGGACCTCGGTTTAACGTCTAATCCGAAGGACGGTGCTCTTTTGGCAGTATAGTGTCCCCGGCACTACACTGGGGCATTAGGACTCACACAGACCACAGGGTGAGCGGTTGAGCGGGCGTTTCAAATGAATTCCTATGGAAGTAGGAATAAACTGAAAAACGTCCACTTTGTTCAGCTCGTTCCTTGTCGTGGATGCGCACCATGAATGCCCGTGCAGCCATGAGCATTTTAGTTTAATTTTAAAATTAGCGCCTTTCAGGGGGGTGGATTGCTTGAAATTATTTTACAAAAGCACAATGTTGTGTCTTATTGCGACAGTACACAAATATAAGTTAACACTTTGCAGTTTGAATGTCGTCCTGTATAATGACGTATGTTTTTATGTGTCCACTGTTCCATCGCGCCCACGCCACACACACACACACACACACACACACACACACACACACACACACACACACACGGTTTACTATCTTTGTGGGGACTCTCCATAGACTTAATGGTTTTTATACTTTACAAACTGTATATTCTATCTCCTCACACTAACCCTACCCCTAAACCTACCCATTACAGAAAACTTTCTGCATTTTTACATTTCCAAAAAGACTCATTGTGTATGATTTCTAAGCTTGTTTACCCATGGGGACCTCTATTTAGGTCCCCACTGTGACACGAGTCCCCATGAGTCTGTGTGCATTCAGGTTGAAGTCCCCACCGGGATAGAAAAACATGAACACACATGCACACACACACACACACACACACACACACACACACACACACACACACACACACACACACACACACACACACACACACACACACATTCAAGCATTGCAATCTTGACATCGCAGCCTGTTCATTATAGCCATGTGTATGTATATATATATATATATATATATATATATATATATATATATATATATATATATATATATATATATATATAATATATATAAATATAGCTGCGAGCAGCGATTACGGGCCAAAGCCGGCGGTACCGCCACCCCGGTGCCTTTAGGTAAAGGCACCGGGGTTGCGGTGCCATCGGCTTGGGCCCGTAATCGCTGCTCGCAGCTATATTTATTATTATTATTATTATTTTGTCAACCTTTCGGCCACTTTTGGGGCCCTTAACATGCTCGAAAACTCTTGAAATTTTGCACACAGGTCAGAACCCGCGGCCATCAGGGCCGGACTGAAGCTGGTACCCGGGCGTGGCAGGGGGGCTCGACAGCGCCCCCTGGAACGGGATCCGAACACTTGTCCATAAATCAGACACGCTTGCATGTAATAATATGAAACTCGGTACACATATAGAACTCATCGGGCCGAACAACTTTCGTGCTCTAAGTTTTACGCCAGCCCAACTGGAAGTCGGCTATTTAGGGTTGTTTGGAAACGCATGCTGTGGAATTTAATGTACTCCTCCTAGGGAATTCATCGATTCGCCTCCAAACTCGGTGTGCATGAAGTCAAGACATTGAGGATGCTAAATTGCGGACGGATTTTTGATATCTCGAACGGTTTGGCCGTGGCGAGGAAACGAATTTATGGCGAAAAAATGAAACAGGAAGTGTGTTATAACTTCTGCATACATTAACTGATCTTGATGAAACTTTAGCAGTGTGTTCGTTGTAAGAGGCCGATCGCACAGATGTGACTATTGTGAGTCAAAGTTATAGCGCCACCAACAGGCAGCAGGAAGTACATCACTATTAAAATGCTTTGAAATCACTGTCTTATTTTTACCAGATTTGCTTCAAACTTTATGTGTACAATGTAGACACACGGCAGATGTAAACCTGTGAAAGGATTATTGATATCTTAGATACTGTTGCCGTGGCAACGCATCAAACTTTAATATTCTTTTTTTATGCTTTTGAGACTCTTAACATACTTGAAATTGCATGAAACTCGACAGACACATCACATTTATTATCCAGTAGACATGTGCAAAGTTTCAGAAACGGGCGTGGTGAGGGGCTCAGTAGCGCCACCTTTAGTCATAAGTGGGGGTGTTAGTTTTATCAACAGCAACAAAACTTGGTATGTGTATTGTTCTCATCAAGACGGACAACTTTCTAATTTACATGAACCATCTCCGACCAACAGGAAGAGAGATATTTTGGTTTGAATGTGGATTTTCTGAAGAATTTTCTCTCCCTCTCTGTGTCTGTGTGTGTGTGAGGGGAGGGGGGGGATTTGACTATTGCTTTTATATTGTTAATCAAGGTTTCAGGGGCTTTTGGGGTCCTTAACGTGCTCAAAAACTCTTGAAACTTTGCACACAGGTCAGAACCCACGGCCATCAGGGCCGGGCTGAAGCTGGGACCCGGGCGTGGCTGGGGGGCTCAACAGCGCCCCCTTGAACGGGGTTCTAAAACTTGATCCATATATCAAACACGCTCGCATGAATTAATATGAAACTCGGTACACATATAGATCTCATCGGGCCGAACAACTTTACCCCGGTCAAGTTTTACGCCAGCCCAACAGGAAGTCGGCTATTATGGGTTGTTTGGAAAACGCTTGCTGTGGAATGTGAAATACTCCTCCTAGAAAATTCACCGTGTCCCCTTCAAACTCGGTGTGGATGTAGTCAAGACATTGAGGATGCTAAATTGCGGACGGATTTTTGATATCTCGAACGGTTTGGCTGTGGCGAGGAATCGAATTTATGGCGAGAAAAGAGAAACACGGAAGTGGAATAACTTCTGCATACATTAACTGATCTTGATGAAACTTCAGCAGTGTGTTCGTGGTAAGAGGCCGATCAGATGGATGTAGCTATTGTGAGTCAAAGTTATAGCGCCACCAACTGGCAGCAGGAAGTGTGTCACTTTCAACATGCTTTTGACAAAAGGGGGGGGGGGGGGTTAGTTTTAACTACAGTAAAGAAAAAATAGTTTGTATATTGTTCTCATCAAGCCGGACAACTTTCTAATTTACATTCAATAGCTCTGGCCATCAGGAAGTCAGATATTTTGGTCTGAATGTGGATTTTTTTGCAAAATCAGCCTCTGAATTTTTAGCCACTCCTCTTAAACTATTTATTTTATTCGTACCAAACTTTTTCAACATGATGAAACTACATTAAATATGCTAAATTGTGAATGGATAATAAATATCTCAAACGGTTTTGCTATGGTGAGGGATTAAATAATGTCCAAAAAGGAAACACTAAAAATCTTCTAAAAATGTAATTATATACCATTTATTTCTATATAAAAGTATACAAATATCACAACTAAACCCATTTTATTCTGTTTTTGCAATTCAAGAAGAATGAAAAAGTTAAAACAGGCTATTTAGTGCTATTTGGTTCAACAAAAAAGCAAACATAGGGCTATACTGCCCTCTTGTGTCCAAAAGGACATCAAAATAGTATATAAAACTTTTTACCAGGTAGGCCAATATTGTATTTAAATATACATTTATTAGGTATGTGTCTGAGGATATTTTCCAACCGGTTAATCGACGTGTGACACGAGTGGGTGCTTTTAAATCGCTAATATAATAGTGTAAGAAAAATAATGATAATGTTGCACACACAAATCACACACATGTGGGAAAGAATGATGCTTTTAAACAACACTAAACCGCCATTAGGTGTCGCCAGGCATCCATCTTAATAAGCGAGTCATTGATTCATTCGTTCAAACGATTCGTTCGAATGAGTCGATCATGATTAAGACAGATTTTTTTTTTTTTTTTTTTTTTTTTTTTTTATTAAACATTACACAGCATTAAAGCAATACAGATAGACATGGGGAAAAAAAACCTAAACAAAAAAGACAAAAAAGATACACAGACACAAATAATTTGCCAGGGTAACAAAAAAAACAAAAACAATGCAATGCATTTACCTTAAGAGGACAAAAAGGATGAATACAGAGATACAGTTTTCATTGCTTTGGGATTAACAGAGTTTTGGATAGTTTCCATGTATTTGTCTAGATCATCTTTGAATAGAGAAAAGAGAGGTTTAGAGCCAGTAAATTTTTGTTTATGTATGTGAAATTTAGCTAGTAGGAAGCACAAATTAATTATGTAATACTGTCCTGTTCTCTCTCTTGGGTAGTCAAACAAGCCAAAGAAAACATCTTTAAAACAGAAAGAAAAGTCACTTACAAAACAAGATTGGATAAAAATTAACAAATCTGACCAAAATTTCTCAGTGTGGGTACATTGCCAAAACAAGTGAATGACATCTTCCTCAGGAGAGTGACAAAAACAGCAATTCACTTCAATTTCTGACTTATATTTCCTAAGAAAGGCTTTGGTTGGGTAACATTTGTGGATTAATTTAAATGTTATTTCTTTTACTTTATTGGTAAGCAGATACTTATGAGGCAAAGACCATACTTTTTCCCACGGTAAATTCTCTACAATATTATTCCAGTATGGTATTACATAAGGAATTGTCATTATTTCTTTCTGGAAGAGTGCTCTGATTTTATAATTTCTTTTTTGTTGCTCTACAGAAAAGCACACATTTCCAATCATTGTGTCAGTTAGGTTCAAAGAGTAAGTACATGGCCATGGAAATGTAGAACCTTGCAACAGAAAAGACACTCCAGAGGGAATTGCATTGAAAACAATAGCATATTCATTAGCAGTTATAGGAATTTTATATTTCTGTAAAAAATCTAAATAGTTGTAAAGTCTGCCCTGTGAATTAAAAAGCTGTCCAACTAAAAGAAAGTCGTTTTTGAACCAGTTGTCAAAAAAAAGTGATTTATTCTTGTAGAGAATATCCTTATTGTTCCATAAGTAATATCTGTGTGGGGAAAAGTTGTGTTTGTATATTAGAGACCATGCCAAGAGCATCTGCTTATGAAAATTAGAGAGTTTGACAGGGATCTTTGTAACATTGTAATTACAAAGTATAAGAAAATTCAGGCCACCTACTTTTGAGAAAATATAATTAGGGATGATATTCCAAAGTGAGGAGGGATTATTAAGGAAATGTTTAAGCCAATTAATTTTAAAAGTGTTGTTTAAAGTAGTAAAATCTAAAAAATCCAACCCCCCCTGTTTAATTGAATTCATCAGAACTGATTTTCTAATAAAGTGGGTTTTATTTTTCCATGATTAAGACAGATGTTTATGGATTGATCATTCAATCTTTGAGTCAACCGATTCGTTAAAAATGCTGAATCGTTCAGTTATGAGAAAACACGTGATGCGTGATGGTTCTTCCGTGATCTTTGTTTAACTATTTTCGCTGCTGAAACAGAACAAAAACAGTCAACATTGCATCTAAAATGTAAGTGACTTAATTGTAACTGTTTATTAACCTGTTGTATGAAATCTAGGGGTGGGAGAAAAAATTTATTCTTAGATGCATCGCGATGCGGACGTGGACGATTCTGAATCGATTCACAAATGTCAAAAAATCGATTCTCTAAAAAAATATGGCAAAAGGCGGAACTCTAAGCGGACGTGCGTGCAGTCTGTGGCGCGCACATAACAGAGAAGTTTCTTCTGCTCACCAAGGCTGCATTTATTTGATTAAAAATACAAACAAAAACAGTAATATTGTAAAATATTATTCCAATTTAAAACAGCTGCTTTCTATTTTAATATATTTTAAACTGTTATTTATTCCTGTGATCAAAGCTGAGTTTTCAGCATCATTACTCCAGTCGTCACTGTCACATGATCCTTCAGAAATTATTCTAATATGATGATTGATACTCAAGAAACATTCATTATTATTTTAAATGTCGAAAACAGTTGTGTACAGTCTTTGATGAATAGAAAGTTCAAAAGAACAGCATTTATCTGAAATCTAAAGCTTTTGTAACGTTAAACACTACCGCTCAAAAGTTTTGGGTTAGTAATAATTAAAATTTTATTTTTTGGGGAAATAAATAAAATAAATCAGTACTTTTATTTATGAAGGATGAGTTAAACTGATCAACAGTTACAGTAAAGACATTTATAATGTTAAAAATATATATATTTGAAATATATGCTGTTCTTTTGAACTTTACATTCATCAAAGCATTTTGAAAAAAAAAAAATCTGTACACAACTGTTTTCAACATTGAAAATAATAATGAATATTTATTGAGCATCAATCATCATATTAGTATGATTTCTGAAGGATCATGTGACACTGAAGACTGGAGTAATGATGCTGAAAACTCAGCTTTGATCACAGGAATAAATAACAGTTTAAAATATATTAAAATAGAAAGCAGCTGTTTTAAATTGGAATAATATTTCACAATATTACTGTTTTTGTTTGTATTTTTAATCAATAAATGCAGCCTTGGTGAGCAGAAGAGACTTCTCCTAAAAACATTAAAAATCTTACTGACCCCAAACTTTTGAACAATAATATATATATATATATATATATATATATATACATATATATATGTATGTGTGTGTATGTATGTATGTATGTATGTATATATATATATATATATATATATATATATATATATATATATATATATATAAATATAGCTGCGAGCAGCGATGGAGGGCCAAAGCCGGCGGTACCGCCACCCCGGTGCCTTTAGGTAACTAAAGGCACCGGGGTTGCGGTGCCACCGGCTTGGGCCCGTAATCGCTGCTCGCAGCTATATTTATTATTATTATTATTCTTATTTTTCTGTCAACCTTTCGGGCACTTTTGAGACCCTTAACGTGCTCGAAAACTCTTGAAACTTTGCACACGGGTCAGAACCCGTGGCCATCAGGGCTGGGCTGAAGCTGGTACCCGGGCGTGGCAGGGTGGCTCGACAGCGCCCCCTTGAACGGGGTCCGAAAACTTGGTCCATAAATCAGACACGCTTGCATGTAATAATATGAAACTCGGTACACATATAGATCTCATCGGGCCGAACAACTTTCGTACTTTTACTTTTTACGCCAGCCCAACAGGAAGTCGGCTATTATGGGTTGTTTTGAAACGCATGCTGTGGAATTTAATGTACTCCTCCTAGAGAATTCATCCAATCGCCTCCAAACTCGGTCAGCATGAAGTCAAGACATTGAGGATGCTAAATTGCGGACGGATTTTTGATATCTCGAACGGTTTGGCCGTGGCGAGGAAACAAATTTATGGCGAAAAAATGAAACAGGAAGTGTGTTATAACTTCTGCATACATTAACTGATCTTGATGAAACTTCAGCAGTGTGTTCGTTGTAAGAGGCCGATCGCACAGATGTGACTATTGTGAGTCAAAGTTATAGCGCCACCAACAGGCAGCAGGAAGTACATCACTTTCAAAATGCTTTGAAATCAGTGTCTTATTTTTACCCGATTTGCTTCAAACTTTATGTGTACAATGTAGACACACGGCAGATGTAAACCTGTGAAAGGATTATTGATATCTTAGATACTGTTGCCGTGGCAACGCATCAAACTTTAATATTCTTTTTTGATGCTTTTGAGACTCTTAACATACTTGAAATTGCATGAAACTCAACAGACACATCACATTTATTAGCCAGTAGACATGTGCAAAGTTTCAGAAACGGGCGTGGTGGAATGGCTCAGTAGCGCCACCTTTAGTCAAAAATGGGGGCTTAGTTTTTCCTAGAATCACAAAACTTGGTATGTGTATTGTTCTCATCAAGACGGACAACTTTCTAATTTACATGAACCATCTCCGACCAACAGGAAGAGAGATATTTTGGTTTGAATGTGGATTTTCTGAAGAATTTTCTCTCCCTCTCTCTGTGTCTGTGTGTGTGTGAGGGGAGGGGGGGATTTGACTATTGCTTTTATATTGTTAATCAAGGTTTCAGGGGCTTTTGGGGTCCTTAACGTGCTCAAAAACTCTTGAAACTTTGCACACAGGTCAGAACCCACGGCCATCAGGGCCGGGCTGAAGCTGTTACCCGGGCGTGGCTGGGGGGCTCAACAGCGCCCCCTTGAACGGGGTTCTAAAACTTGGTCCATATATCAAACACGCTTGCATGAATTAATATGAAACTTGGTACACATATAGATCTCATCGTGCCGAACAACTTTCCCCTGGTCAAGTTTTACGCCAGCCCAACAGGAAGTCGGCTATAATGGGTTGTTTGGAAAACGCTTGCTGTGGAATGTGAAATACTCCTCCTAGAAAATTCACCGTGTCCCCTCCAAACTCGGTGTGCATGTAGTCAAGACTTTGAGGATTCTAAATTGCGGACGGATTTTTGATATCTCGAACGGTTTGGCCGCGGCGAGGAATCAAATTTATGGCGAGAAAAGAGAAACACGGAAGTGGAATAACTTCTGCATACATTAACTGATCTTGATGAAACTTCAGCAGTGTGTAAGAGGCCGATCAGATGGATGTAGCTATTGTGAGTCAAAGTTATAGCGCCACCAACTGGCAGCAGGAAGTGTGTCACTTTCAAAATGCTTTTGACAAAAGTGGGGGGGTTAGTTTTACCCACAGTTACAAAAATTGCGTACATTGGTCTCATCGAGCCGGACAACTTTCTAATATACAGTTATTAGCTTCGACCAATAGGAAGTCAGATATTTTTGTTTAAATGTGGATTTATTTGCAAATTCAGCCTCTGCTTTTTACCCACTCCTGCTAAGTGTTTTTTTTTTATTCACACCAAACTTTTTTAACACGATGAAAATATATTAAAGATGCTAAATTGTGAACGGATATTAAATATTTCAAACGGTTTTGACATGGCGAGGGATTAAAATAATGTCAAAAAAGGAATCAGAAAACATCTCATATCTTCTTAAAATTTAATTATACACCATTTATTTTTATAGAAAATTATACAAATATCAGAACTAAACCGAAACAGAACTAGTTTTGGGTTTATTCAGTTTTTTCAATTCAAGAATTATGTACAAGTTTAAAATCAGCCAGAATGTGCTATTTAGTAAAAAAAAAAGTCATACATAGGGCTATACTGCCCTCTTGTGTTCAAAATCAGGTAGGCCCATTGTATATTGTATTTATATATAAATATAATAGCGATGTGACTGAGAATTTTTTCCCACTGGTTAATCGATGTGTGACACCGCGGCGGGGGCTTTTAAATCGCTAACTTAAAGGGATACTCCACTTTAAATTGAAAATTCTGTCATCATATACTCACCCTCATGTTGTTTCAATCCTTTATTAATTTCTTTCTTCTGCTGAACAGAAAGGAAGATATTTAGAAGAATGTCAGTAACCAGACAGTTTCTGGTCTCATTGACTTCCATAGTATACATTTTTTTCCTACTATGGAAGTCAATGGGATCAGAAACTGTCTGGTTACTGACATTCTCCTAAATATCTTCCTTTCTGTTCAGCAGAAGAAAGAAATTCATAAAGGATTAAAACAACACAAGGGTGAGTATATGATGACAGAATTTTCATTTTAAAGTGGAGTATCCCTTTAAAAGCGAAAGTTAAATACGGACGTCCAGTAGGAATGAACTAAAAAACATTCACTCTGTTCTTCTCGTTCCTCGCTGTTCCTTGCCCATGCAGCCGTGAGCATTTTAGTTTCATTTAAAAAAATAGCGCCATTTCGGGGGTGGGATTGCTTGAATTTTTTTTTACAAAAGCACAATGTTGTGTTTTATTGCGAGTGTACATAAATATAAGTAAACACAGTGCAGTTTAACCCTCAGACGGTCCTCGGTCATTTCTGACCGAAAAATTTTCTGTTTTGAATTTCTAAAAATCACAGCTTCATCGGAATGTTATGAAACTTGGTGACTTTTGTGGCATTAGGTATGTGAATACAAAAAAAAATTGGGGTCATGATCCGAGCATGCTAAGTGGTCGTAAAAAAAATAGTCACACTACAGGCCTTCGGTCAAAAATGACCGACCCATAGGAAATGAATGGGAATTTGACAAAAAAAAAAAAAATTCTCCGAATTTTTGTGTGTACAATCTACAAATCGGCCACAATCTTAAAAAAAAGTACACCGCTGTAAAGGGGTGACACTCTACAACATCAAGAGTGCAAAAAAAGACACACCCACCTACACACACACACATACAAACACACTTTTATACACATACACACCAATAATTTTGATTACAAAAAATCTGTTTTGAATTTTTAAAAATCACAGCTTACTCGGAATGTTACAAAACTTTTTGACTTTTATGGCATTGGGTATGTGAACACATAAAAAAATTAAGGTCATGATCTGAGCATGCTAAGGGGTCATAAAAAAAATAGTCACACTTGTGGTCTTCGGTCAAAAATGACCCCCATAGGAAATGAATGGGAAATTGACCAAAAATGTAAAAAAAAAAAATAAAAAAAAAATTTCAATATTATTTTATATAAAGTGTTATAATTGAATGAATTGCATTTTTTGTTACAAATTCTGTAAAAAAAAAAGAAGTAAATGTGTCCACAAACAGCTGGGGAATTCACATGCCTCTCCATAGAGAGCCATCTAGTGGTTACACAATGGTTCTACGCTTTCTCTCCCTACTCTCACCAGATGGTGTTAATCTGCTTAAAACATTTTTTTTTGGAAGGCCTAGACTCTATATTAAACTAAAATACTGCATTAAAAAAAAAAAAAAAACATATATATATATAAAAAATGTTTTATTAATTTCAATGGCAAAAATAGACCATAAATATTGCATAAATATTAATAAATTCAATCAAATTCTCTCAAAATACAAAATTAAAAAGAATAAATATTATAGAACAAAAATAAATTGCATTGGTTTTACTGGGATGGAGGAAGTTTCATTTTTAGGTGTCCGGTCACTTCTGACCGGGAAGGCCCAGGGTGTCTCCGAAAGGAAGACCTTCTGAGGGTTAAATGATGTCCTGTATGAACAAACCGACGGAGTAGCCTATGTTTTTATGTTTCCACTGTTCGATCGCGCCCACGCCTCACACACACACACACACACACACACACACACACACACACACACACACACACACACACACACACACACACACACACTGTGCATTCCAGCATTGCAATCTTGACATCGCAGCCAGTTCATTACAGCTGTAATAAAATATAATAATAAATCTAAATAGTCAACCTATTTGCAGCAAATGATAGTAGATTTTAGATCAATATATTTGTTTTCCTTACAATTTTAATTAACACTAACTTTATTCTCATCTGAATTATAAATAATTTATTTCTGTATAAAATAATACTACCATTAAAAAATACATTTGATTGTCTTTTTTAATCAATGGAGAATGTGTGACTTAAAAATAAACAGATTAGTGCTCGGTTTGAGGACAAGAAATGAAAACCAATGCAATATGATGAATGTCCAAAAACGTTCGCTCTTCTCTGCCCGTTCCTCGCCTCGCCATATATATATATATATATATATATATATATATATATATATATATATATATATATATATATAAATATAGCTGCGAGCAGCGATGGAGGGCCCAAGCCGGTGACACCGCCACCCCGGTGGCTTTAGTGTAACTAAAGGCACCAGGGTGGCGGTGCCACCGGCTTGGGCCCGCAATCGCTGCTCGCAGCTATATTTATTATTATTATTATTATTTTGTCAAACTTTCGGGCACTTTTGGGGCCCTTAACATGCTCGAAAACTCTTGAAACTTTGCACACAGGTCAGAACCCGCGGCCATCAGGGCCGGGCTAAAGCTGGTACCCGGGCGTGGCAGGGGGGCTCGACAGCGCCCCCTGGAACGGGATCCGAACACGAGTCCATAAATCAAACACGCTTGCATGTAATAATATGAAACTCGATACACATGTAGATCTCATCGGGCCGAACAACTTTCGTGCTCTAAGTTTTACGCCAGCCCAACAGGAAGTCGGCTATTATGGGTTGTTTGGAAACGCATGGTCTGGTATTTGAAACACTTCTCCTAGGGAATTCACCCGATCGCCACCAAACTCGGTGGGAATGAAGTCAAGACATTGAGGATGCTAAATTGCGGACGGATTTTTGATATCTCGAACGGTTTGGCCGTGGCGAGGACACGAATTTATGGCGAATAATGGAAACAGGAAGTGTGTTATAACTTCTGCATACATTAACTGATCTTGATTAAACTTCAGCAGTGTGTTCGTTGTAAGAGGCCGATCACATGGATGTGACTATTGTGAGTCAAAGTTATAGCGCCACCAACTGGCAGCAGGAAGTGTGTCCCTTTCAAAATGCTTTGAAATCACCCTCTTATTTTTACCCGATTTGCTTCAAACTTTATGTGTATAATGTAAACACACGGCAGATGTAGACCTGTGAAAGGATTTTTGATATCTTTAATACTGTTGCCATGGCAACGCTTCAAACTTTAATATTCTTTTTTGATGCTTTTGAGACTCTTAACATACTTGAAATTGGATGAAACTCGACAGACACATCACATTTATTAGCCCGTAGACATGTGCAAAGTTTCAGAAACGGGCGTGGTGAGGGGCTCAGTAGCGCCACCTTTAGTCATAAGTGGGGGGGTTAGTTTTATCAACAGCAACAAAACTTGGTATGTGTATTGTTCTCATCAAGACGGACAACTTTCTAATTTACATGAACTATCTCTGACCAACAGGAAGAGAGATATTTTGGTTTGAATGTGGATTTTCTGAAGAATTTTCTCTCCCTCTCTCTGTGTCTCTGTGTGTGTGAGGGGAGGGGGGGATTTGACTATTGCTTTTATATTGTTAATCAAGGTTTCAGGGGCTTTTGGGGTCCTTAACGTGCTCAAAAACTCTTGAAACTTTGCACACAAGTCAGAACCCCCTGCCATCAGGGACGGGCTGAAGCTGGTACCCGGGCGTGGCAGGGGGGCTCAACAGCGCCCCCTTGAACGGGGTCCCAAAACTTGGTCCATAGATCAAACACGCTTGCATTAATTAATATGAAACTCGGTACACATATAGATCTCATCGGGCCGAACAACTTTCCCCTGGTCAAGTTTTACGCCAGCCCAACAGGAAGTCGGCTATTATGGGTTGTTTGGAAAACGCTTGCTGTGGAATGCGAAGTACTCCTCCTAGAGAATTCATCCAATCCCCACCAAACTCGGTGTGCATGAAGTCAAGACTTTGAGGATTCTAAATTGCGGACGGATTTTTGATATCTCGAACGGTTTGGCCGTGGCGAGGAAACGAATTTATGGCGAGAAAAGAGAAACACGAAGTGGTATAACTTCTGCATACATTAACTGATCTTGATGAAACTTCACCAGTGTGTTCGTGGTAAGAGGCCGATCAGATGGATGTAACTATTGTGAGTCAAAGTTATAGCGCCACCAACTGGCAGCAGGAAGTGTGTCACTTTCAAAATGCTTTTGACAAAAGTGGGGGGGTTAGTTTTACCCACTTTTTTAACACAATGAAAATACATTAAAGATGCTAAATTGTGAACGGATATTAAATATTTCAAACGGTTTTGACATGGCGAGGGATTAAAATAATGTCAAAAAAGGAATCAGAAAACATCTCATATCTTCTTAAAATTTAATTATACACCATTTATTTTTATATAAAATTATACAAATATCAGAACTAAACCGAAACAGAACTAGTTTTGGGTTTATTCAGTTTTTTTCAATTCAATAATTATGTACAAGTTTAAAATCATCCAGAATGCGCTATTTAGTAAAAGTCATACATAGGGCTATACTGCCCTCTTGTGTTCAAAATCAGGTAGGCCCATTGTATATTGTATTTATATATAAATATAATAGCGATGTGACTGAGAATTTTTTCCCACTGGTTAATCGATGTGTGACACCGCGGCGGGGGCTTTTAAATCGCTAACTTAAAGGGATACTCCACTTTAAATTGAAAATTCTGTCATCATATACTCACCCTCATGTTGTTTCAATCCTTTATTAATTTCTTTCTTCTGCTGAACAGAAAGGAAGATATTTAGAAGAATGTCAGTAACCAGACAGTTTCTGGTCTCATTGACTTCCATAGTATACATTTTTTTCCTACTATGGAAGTCAATGGGATCAGAAACTGTCTGGTTACTGACATTCTCCTAAATATCTTCCTTTCTGTTCAGCAGAAGAAAGAAATTCATAAAGGATTAAAACAACATGAGGGTGAGTATATGATGAGCGAAAGTGAAATACGGATGTCCAGTAGGAATGAACTAAAAAACATTCACTCTGTTCTGCTCGTTCCTCGCTGTAGACGTGTTATTGCCCATGCAGCCGTGAGCATTTTAGTTTCATTTAAAAAATAGCGCCATTTCGGGGGTGGGATTGCTTGAATGTTTTTTTACAAAAGCACAATGTTGTGTTTTATTGCGAGTGTACATAAATATAAGTAAACACAGTGCAGTTTAAATGATGTCCTGTATGAACAAACCGACGGAGTAGCCTATGTTTTTATGTTTCCACTGTTCGATCGCGCCCACGCCTCACACACACACACTGTGCATTCCAGCATTGCAATCTTGACATCGCAGCCGGTTCATTACAGCCGTAATAAAATATAATAATAAATATAAATAGTCAACCTATTTGCAGCAAATGATAGTAGATTTTAGATCAATATATTTGTTTTCCTTACAATTTTAATTAACACTAACTTTATTCTCATCTGAATTATAAATAATTTATTTCTGTATAAAATAATACTACTATTAAAAAATACATTTGATTGTCTTTTTTAATCAATGGAGAATGTGTGACTTAAAAATAAACAGATTAGTGCTCGGTTTGAGGACAAGAAATGAAAACCAATGCAATATGATGAATGTCCAAAAACGTTCGCTCTTCTCTGCCCGTTCCTCGCCTCGCCATATATATATATATATATATATATATATATATATATATATATATATATATATATATATATATATATATATATATATATATATATATATATATATTTATTTATTTATTTATTTATTTATTTATTTTTTGTTACATGTATATAATGTATATAATTTTTTTTTGTTACATATATATATATATATATATATATATATATATATATATATATATATATATATATATATATATATATATATATATATATATATATATATATATATATATATATATATATATATATATATATATAGGGGACATTCTACCAGAAACGTACATTATCTGTCCTTGAATTGTTACAGTGAATAAAGTATTTCATCCAAAAATTTCTAAAACTGGCTCATAGTTGATTTCTGTGAGTTGTTCTGTAAAGGAATATGTCATTCATTAGGTTCTCAGATATTTTTTTCTTTATTAAAAACACTTTTGAAAATTACAAATCCTGTCCATGCCCTTGTCCTCAGCCAAATTGGAGCTACAGCTTTCATAGTTTTGTTATGCTACAAACTGTTATTTAGAAAAAAAAACTCATCAATAACAAGTTTAAGCTGTTATCATTCACATCAACTGATCAAAAACATAAAATTATATATAAATTCTACAAATAAATTCTATTTTACAACTGTCCCCATGTTTTGGTCGGTCCTGTCACGTTTACATAAAACTCTACATAAAATGTGTGAAATACGCCTTTAAGGGTATCACTCAGAGGAAGTGACATCATTTGACTCAGGTGAAGCTTACATTGATTAAGGCTGAATTCTTTCATTGAATTGTATGATTTTAAGCTTGTTTTTGTATGTTTTTTTTAGGAAGATGAGCTAAAGGGTCAGGCCCTGTCACGGTAAAACATTCCAGAAAATAATGAAAATGTTTTAAATCCAAAACATGTCTAAAAAGGTTATTGAAATTCCTTGCTTGCATGTTAACAGTTTTTATGCTAGCATGTTAGCAGGCTGAGTAATGGCAATTTAAAATGGCCAACCGTCAGGCCCTGTCACATCAGGCCCTGTCACATTCCTGTGTGACACAGCCTTACAAATTAATGTTATTGTTCTTTTTTATTACATTTATTGCATATGTTATGTATTTAACGCATGCAATAGTAAAATGAAGGCCAAGGTGCTTGATTTTTATACAACTGTGGCCATGGAAGCGATTTAAACACCTGAATTCAATTATTTGGAGGGCTGTCCCAATACTTTTGGCAATATTATGTATGTCCTTGGCTGAATTTTACCATAGTCTAATATTACTTTAACATTAAAATTATAATAATAATTTAAAAAAGAAATGCCAATCAAAACTTAAATAAAGAACACAAAACATAACTTTTTCTGCATCATCAAAATCCATAAAGTCAGTCCTGTCACAGTATCGTCAGTCCTGTCACAGTATCGTCAGTCCTGTCACGCCATGGTCAGTCCTGTCACACAGGAAATTATGATAAAAGTGTACTATTTGAGGAAATATTAATTAATTAATCTCTTTAACTGTGTAGATGAAGGTGGGGGTATATATCCACTACTATGTTTTTATAAAAATCTCCTATGTAAAGGTAGTTATTTTACAACTATATGAGTGCCTGGCGGGTATTCTGTGATTTTGTGTACTACAGTTGACCGAAAAGTTACTTATATTTCTTAAAGGAATTATAAAACCATGTTAGATACAATCAGGGACATGTGATCAATAAGAAAATGCTATCTGTATCAAAGAAATTCATTAGGAAACCATTCTAACATATACAAATTTGTCTGTGACAGGGCCTGACATTTTAGGGGTGAAATGCGTATAAAAATGTATTTTATTTAATCATAAAAACATGCTGAGATGGCATGATATGTGTTTCTCATAGTTTAACATGTCCTCTATATGTCTCAACGTTCAGATTTAAGAAAAATATATTTTTTTCCCCAAGATTTTTTAAAGTGGAAATGTACGTTTCTGGTAGAATGTCCATATATAAATAAATATATATATATAAATAAATATAGCTGCGAGCAGCGATGGAGGGCCCAAGCCGGTGGCACCGCCACCCTGGTGCCTTTAGTTACACTGCTCGCAGCTATATTTAGGGCCCGAGCACCGATGGTGAGAGGACCCTATTGTTTTTGCTCCGTTTATTAGGGCCCGAGCACCGATGGTGAGAGGACCCTATTGTTTTTGCTCCGTTTATTCTTCTTCTTCTTCTTCTTCTTCTTCTTCTTCTTCTTCTTCTTCTTCTTCTTCTTCTTCTTCTTCTTCTTCTTCTTCTTCTTCTTCTTCTTCTTCTTCTTCTTCTTCTTCTTCTTCTTCTTCTTCTTCTCCAAAGTGAATCGCTTTTTAGAGGGCCTAAACATGCTCGAAAACTCATGAAACTTTGCACACGCTTCAGAAGTGGTGAAAATTTACGTGTGATATGGTTTTCAAAATTGGGTGGGGCAAATTCGGTAAATTATTGCCCCCACATTTTGCCCCGGCTCTACGTTTCACGCACAGGTATGAAATTTGGTACATATATGTAATGACCCAATACCTACAAAAAAGTCTCTTGGAGCATAGCCCTAAACACAACAGGAAGTGAGCTATTTTGAACTTCCTCCTAGATTTTGGGCGTTTTTCGTAATTTCCTGATGTTGTACTTTAACGAACTCCTCCTACAGATTTGATCTGATCCTCTTCAAATTTGGTGAGTGTAATCTGAAGGCCTTTGCGACGTTAAATTGCGAAGATCTTGAGTTTTCGTCGAAGGGTGTGCCCTCGGCGGCCTGACAAATGTTCACCCAATTTTGGCCTTCTGGTGATATATGCATGATCAGATAAGTTCAATATTAATGTTGCTTGCAGTTCCGATGATGCTAGGCAACCACAGACAGCCTGCAGTAACTTAGGCATACAATTTCCAATCTGCCCCAAACTTCACATGTTTGATAAGAGTCCTGTCCTGAACACATGACCATGCTCATATTTGGTTATAGCAATAGCGCCACCTGCTGGTAGCAGGAAGTGTGGCAAATACAAAACGTGCTCGAAAAATCATGAAACTTTGCACACGCTTCAGAAGTGGTGAATATTTACATGTGATATGGTTTTCAAAATTGGGTGGGGCAAAATGGCTTAATTATTGCCCCAACATTTTGCCCCGGCTCGACGTTTCACGTACAGGTATGAAATTAGGTACATACATGTAATGACCCAATACCTATAAAAAAGTCTCTTGGAGCATAGCCCTAAACACAACAGGAAGTCAGCTATTTTGAACTTCCTCTCAGATTTTGTGTAGTTTTCGCCATTTCCTGATGTTGTACTTTAACGAACTCCTCCTACAGTTTTGATCTGATCCTCTTCAAATTTGGTGAGTGTAATCTTAAGGCCTTTCCTAAAGGCGCCGGGTGGCGGCGGCAGGGGTGCGAGGGCCCTTTTCATCGCTGCTTGCAGCTTTAATTAGGGCCCGAGCACCGATGGTGTGAGGACCCTCTTGGAATTGCTCTGTTTATTAGGGCCCAAGCCCTGAAAGGGCGAAGGCCCTATTGTTTTCGTTAGGATTATTAGGGCCCAAGCCCTGAAAGGGCGAAGGCCCTATTGTTTTCGGTAGGATTATTATTATTATTATTATTATTATTATTATTAGGGCCCAAGCCCTGAAAGGGCGAAGGCCCTATTGTTTCCGGTAGGATTATTTATTATTATTATTATTATTCTTATTTTTCTGTCAACCTTTCGGGCACTTTTGGGGCCTTTAACATGCTCGAAAACTCTTGAAATTTTGCACACGGGTCAGAACCCGCGGCCATCAGGGCCGGGCTGAAGCTGGTACCCGGGCGTGGCAGGGGGGCTCAACAGCGCCCCCTTGAATGCGGTCCGAAAACTTGGTCCATAAATCAGACACGCTTGCATATAATAATATGAAACTCAATACACATATAGATCTCATCGGGCCAAACAACTTCCGTACTTTTACTTTTTACGCCAGCCCAACAGGAAGTCGGCTATTATGGGTTGTTTGGAAACGCATGCTGTGGAATTTAATGTACTCCTCCTAGGGAATTCATCGATTCGCCTCCAAACTCGGTGTGCATGAAGTCAAGACATTGAGGATGCTAAATTGCGGACGGATTTTTGATATCTCGAACGGTTTGGCCGTGGCGAGGAAACGAATTTATGGCGAAAAAATTAAACAGGAAGTGTGTTATAACTTCTGCATACATTAACTGATCTTGATGAAACTTCAGCAGTGTGTTCGTTGTAAGAGGCCGAACACAAGGATGTGACTATTGTGAGTCAAAGTTATAGCGCCACCAACTGGCAGCAGGAAGTGTGTCACTTTCAAAATGCTTTGAAATCACTCTCTTATTTTTACCCGATTTGCTTCAAACTTTATGTGTATAATGTAGACACACGGCAGATGTAGACCTGTGAAAGGATTATTGATATCTTAGATACTGTTGCCATGGCAACGCATCAAACTTTATTATTCTTTTTTGATGCTTTTGAGACTCTTAACATACTTGAAATTGCATGAAACTCAACAGACACATCACACTTATTAGCCAGTAGACATGTGCAAAGTTTCAAAAACGGGCGTGGTGGAATGGCTCAGTAGCGCCACCTTTAGTCAAAAATGGGGCCTTAGTTTTTCCTAGAATCACAAAAATTGGTATGTATATTGTTCTCATCGAGCCGGACAACTTTCTAATTTACACTTAATAGCACAAAGCAACAGAAAGTCAGATATTTTGGTTTGAATGTGATTTTTTGGAGAATTTTCTCTCTCTCTCTCTGTCTCTGAGTGTGTGAGGGGTGGGGGTGATTTGTCAGTTGAGTGAGATTTACTTTTTCATTTGTTTTTCAAGGTTTCTGGGGCTTTTGGGTCCCTAAACGTGCTCGAAAACTCTTGAAACTTTGCACACAGGTCAGAACCCGCGGCCATCAGGGCGGGGCTGAATCTGGTAGCCGGGCGTGGCAGGGGGGCTCGACAGCGCCCCCTTGAACGGGGTTCTAAAACTTGGTCCATATATCAAACACACTTGCATGAATTAATTTGAAACTCGGTACACATATAGATCTCATCGGGCCGAACAACTTTCGTGCTCTAAGTTTTACGCCAGCCCAACAGGAAGTCGGCTATTTAGGGTTGTTTGGAAACGCTTGCTGTGGAATTTAATGTACTCCTCCTAGGAAATACATCGATTCGCCTCCAAACTCGGTCAGCGTGAAGTCAAGGCATTGAGGATGCTAAATTGCGGACGGATCTTTGATATCTTGAACGGTTTGGCCGTGGCGAGGAAATGAATTTATGGCGAGAAAAGAGAGACACGAAGTGTTATAACTTCTGCATACATTAACTGATCTTGATGAAACTTCAGCAGTGTGTTTGTGATAAGAGGCCGATCAGATGGATGTAACTATTGTGAGTCAAAGTTATAGCGCCACCAACTGGCAGCAGGAAGTGTGTCACTTTCAACATGCTTTTGACAAAAGTGGGGGGGTTAGTTTTACCAACAGTTACAAACATGAGTATATAGATTGGTCTCACCGAGCCGGACAACTTTCTAATTAACAGTCATTAGCTCAGAGCAAAAGAAAGTCAGATATTTTGGTTTGAATGTGGATTTTTGGGATATTTCAGACTCTGAGTTTTTAGCTACTCTTCCAAACTGGCTTATTTTTTCACACCAAACTTTTTCAAAATGATGAAAATACATTAAAGATGCTAAATTGTGAACGGATATTAAACATCTCAAATGGTTTTGCTATAGTGAGGGACTGAAGTAATGTACAAAAATTAAACACTAAAAGCCTCATCTTCTAAAAATGTAATTATACACCATTTATTTCTATAAAAGTATACAAATATCACAACCAAACTCATTTTATTCTTTTTTTTTTTAAATTTAATAATTATTTATAAGTTTAAAAATAGAAATTGTACTATTTAGTCTCATAAAAGTCAAGTCATTCATAGAGCTATACTGCCTTCTTGTGTTCAAAATCAGGTAGGACTATTGTATTTACATAAAAATATACTAGGTATGTGACGGTGAGAATATTTTACCACCGGTTAATCGACGTGTGACACCGCTGGGGGCTTTTGAATCGCAAACTTAAAAACGAAAGTAAATATTTTCGTCCGCACTGACATTGATAGTGGTTGATAATAATAATAATAATTTGTTACATTTATATAGCGCTTTTTCTGAGACCTCAAAGCGCTTTACATAGATGGGGGGAATCTCCTCAACCATCACCAATGTGCAGCATCCACTTGGATGATGCGACGGCAGCCATATTGCGCCAGAACGCCCACCACACACCAGCTTACTGGTGGAGAGGAGACAGTGATGAAGCCAATCAGTATATCAGTACATGGGGATGATTAGGAGGCCATGATGGATAGAGGCCAAGGGGCAAATTTGGCCAGGATGCCGGGGTTACACCCCTACTCTTTTTCGAAGGACATCCTGGAATTTTTAATGACCACAGAGAGTCAGGACCTCGGTTTAACGTCTAATCCGAAGGACGGTGCTCTTTTGGCAGTATAGTGTCCCCGTCACTACACTGGGGCATTAGGACTCACACAGACCACAGGGTGAGCGGTTGAGCGGGCGTTTCAAATGAATTCCTTTGGAAGTAGGAATTAACTGAAAAACGTCCACTTTGTTCTGCTCGTTCCTTGTCGTGGATGCGCACCATGAATGCCCGTGCAGCCATGAGCATTTTAGTTTAATTTTAAAATTAGCGCCTTTCAGGGGGGTGGATTGCTTGAAATTATTTTACAAAAGCACAATGTTGTGTCTTATTGCGACAGTACACAAATATAAGTTAACACTTTGCAGTTTAAATGTCGTCCTGTATAATGACGTATGTTTTTATGTGTCCACTGTTCCATCGCGCCCACGCCACACACACACACACACACACACACACACACACACACACACACACACACACACACACACACACACACACACACACACACACACACACGGTTTACTATCTTTGTGGGGACTCTCCATAGACTTAATGGTTTTTATACTTTACAAACTGTATATTCTATCTCCTCACACTAACCCTACCCCTAAACCTACCCATTACAGAAAACTTTCTGCATTTTTACATTTCCAAAAAGACTCATTGTGTATGATTTCTAAGCTTGTTTACCCATGGGGACCTCTATTTAGGTCCCCACTGTGACACGAGTCCCCATGAGTCTGTGTGCATTCAGGTTGAAGTCCCCACCGGGATAGAAAAACATGAACACACATGCAAACACACACACACACACACACACACACACACACACACACACACACACACACACACACACACACACACACACACACACACACACACACACACACACACACACACACACATTCCAGCATTGCAATCTTGACATCGCAGCCTGTTCATTATAGCCATGTGTATGTATATATATATATATATATATATATATATATATATATATATATATATATATATATATATAAATATAGCTGCGAGCAGCGATGAAGGGCCAAAGCCGGCGGTACCGCCACCCCGGTGCCTTTAGGTAAAGGCACCGGGGTTGCGGTGCCATCGGCTTGGGCCCGTAATCGCTGCTCGCAGCTATATTTATTATTATTATTATTATTTTGTCAACCTTTCGGGCACTTTTGGGGCCCTTAACATGCTCGAAAACTCTTGAAATTTTACACACAGGTCAGAACCCGCGGCCATCAGGGCCGGGCTGAAGCTGGTACCCGGGCGTGGCAGGGGGCCTCGACAGCGCCCCCTAGAACGGGATCCGAACACTTGTCCATAAATCAGACACGCTTGCATGTAATAATATGAAACTCGGTACACATATAGACCTCATCGGGCCGAACAACTTTCGTGCTCTAAGTTTTACGCCAGACCAACAGGAAGTCGGCTATTATAGGTTGTTTGGAAACGCATGCTGTGGAATTTGATGTACTCCTCCTAGGAAATTCATCCATTCGCCTCCAAACTCGGTCGGCATGAAGTCAAGACATTGAGGATGCTAAATTGCGGACGGATTTTTGATATCTCGAACGGTTTGGCCGTGGCAAGGAAACAAATTTATGGCGAATAATTCAAACAGGAAGTGTGTTATAACTTCTGCATACATTAACTGATCTTGATGAAACTTCAGCAGTGTGTTAGTTGTAAGAGGCCGATCACATGGATGTGACATTTGTGAGTCAAAGTTATAGCGCCACCAACTGGCAACAGGAAGTGTGTCACTTTCAAAATGCTTTGAAATCACCCTCTTATTTTTACCCGATTTGCTTCAAACTTTATGTGTATAATGTAAACTCACGGCAGATGTAGACCTGTGAAAGGATTATTGATATCTTAGATACTGTTGCCGTGGCAACGCATCAAACTTTAATATTCTTTTCGGATGCTTTTGAGACTCTTCACATGCTTGAAAATGCATGAAACTCGACAGACACATCACATTTATTATCCAGTAGACATGTGCAAAGTTTCAGAAACGGGCGTGGTGAAATGGCTCAGTAGCGCCACCTTTAGTCAAAAGTGGGGGGGGGTTAGTTTTATCAACAGCAACAAAACTTGGTATGTGTATTGTTCTCATCAAGACGGACAACTTTCTAATTTACAGTAACTAGCTCGGACCAAGAGGAAGAGAGATATTTTGGTTTGAATGTGGATTTTCTGGAGAATTTTCTCTCCCTCTCTCTGTGTCTGTGTGTGTGTGAGGGGAGGGGGGGATTTGACTATTGCTTTTATATTGTTAATCAAGGTTTCAGGGGCTTTTGGGGTCCTTAACGTGCTCAAAAACTCTTGAAACTTTGCACACAGGTCAGAACCCACGGCCATCAGGGCCGGGCTGAAGCTGGTACCCGGGCGTGGCTGGGGGGCTCAACAGCGCCCCCTTGAACGGGGTTCTAAAACTTGATCCATATATCAAACACGCTCGCATGAATTAATATGAAACTCGGTACACATATAGATCTCATCGGGCCGAACAACTTTACCCCCGTCAAGTTTTACGCCAGCCCAACAGGAAGTCGGCTATTATGGGTTGTTTGGAAAACGCTTGCTGTGGAATGTGAAATACTCCTCCTAGAAAATTCACCGTGTCCCCTTCAAACTCGGTGTGCATGTAGTCAAGACATTGAGGATTCTAAATTGCGGACGGATTTTTGATATCTCGAACGGTTTGGCCGTGGCGAGGAAACGAATTTATGGCGGGAAAAGAGAAACACGAAGTGGAATAACTTATGCATACATTAACTTATCTTGATGAAACTTCAGCAGTGTGTTCGTGGTAAGAGGCCGATCAGATGGATGTAACTATTGTGAGTCAAAGTTATAGCGCCACCAACTGGCAGCAGGAAGTGTGTCACTTTCAACATGCTTTTGACAAAAGTGGGCAGGTTAGTTTTAACTACAGTAAAAAAAAAATAGTTTGTATATTGTACTCATCAAGCCGGACAACTTTCTAATTTACATTCATTAGTTCCGGCCATCTGGAAGTCAGATATTTTGGTCTGAATGTGGATTTTTTGGATATTTCAGACTCTGAGTTTTTAGTTACTCCTCCTTATACATAGGGCTATACTGCCCTCTTGTGTTCAAAATCAGGTAGGCCTATTGTATCTATATAAAAATATACTAGGTAATATGTGACTTTGAGAATATTTTACCACCGGTTAATCGACGTGTGACACCACTGGGGGCTTTTGAATCGCCAACTTAAAAACGAAAGTAAAATATGTTCGTCCGCACTGACATTGATAGTGGTTGAGCAAGCATTTCAAATGAATTCCTATGGAAGTAGGAATTAACTGAAAAACATTCCTCGCTCGTTCCTCGCCGTGGACGCGCACCGTTATGAATGCCCATGCAGCCGTGAGCATTTTAGTTTAATTTTAAAATTAGCGCCTTTCGGGGGGTGGATTGCTTGAAATTATTTTACAAAAGCACAATGTTGTGTTTTATTGCGACTGTACACAAATATAAGTTAACACTTTGCAGTTTGAATGTTGTCCTGTATATTGACGGAGTATGTTTTTATGTGTCCACTGTTTAAACGCGCCCACGCCACACACACACACACACACACACACACGGTTTACTATCTTTGTGGGGACTCTCCATAGCCTTAATTTTTCACACTAACCCTACCCCTAAACCTACCTATCACAGAAAACTTTCTGCATTTTTACTAGGGCTGCACGATTTGGGGAAAATGTCATATTGCGATAATTGAGGTCAATATTGCGATTACGATTGCAATATGCGATATAATAAACAAATGGTTTCATGAGTCAACTTGCTTGGTTCTCAAGGAAAATAAATGCACACACAGATTAGTGATAATCAGCCTAAAGAAAAAAGTTCTTTAGTCAAGAGCAGTGAGTGTTTTTCTCTGTTCCCTTTGTTCTTTGATTAACTTTAGCGACAGATTTTTTTTTTTTTTATTGCATTTTAACAAGAACAAAACATAATTTACATACAAGAGTACATATAACCATACATGTCAGGGGTAAAGAAAAATACTAATAATAAAAAAAATTGAAAAAAAGAAAGAAAAAAAGAATAACTTTAGCGACAGATGTAATTAGTGGCTACTGTGTACTGTCCCTTTAAGACCAGCCGCTGTCAGAGACGCGGATCTCACACGCGCCTCATTCTTTCACGAGTCATCACAACTCTTCGTGTTCATCATAAGACTACTCTTATGTTATGAAGACACTCGACAAAAAGACATTTTGGCATAATTGTGTGTGTTATTGTTCGTTCAAGCTCGAAAGAGAACTGTATTCTGTCATGCTGTTTTGTGCGCACGCACGATATTAGCGCGAGTCTTTCTGTGTGTCAGTCAGGACATTCACAGGCAGCGCGTTCATTTTGGCATACATGTGTGTTGTTCGTTCTACCGCGAAAGAGAATGTGATACTGGCGCGCGTCTGTGTGTGTGTGTCAGGAGGACATTCACAGGCGGCTCATTATTTTATGTCTTATCGCGCATGAATGGTTTAAAAGCATTTGCATTAATAAGTGCGTTAACAGCGCTAATTTGTTTATTTAATATAAAATCGCAGCATTTTGCGTCATATAATCGCGTAGGCTTGACATCGCGATTGCGATTGCGATACGATTAATCGTGCAGCACTAATTTTTACATTTCCAAAAAAACTCATTCTGTATGATTTATAAGCTTGTTTACCCATGGGGACCTCTATTTAGGTCCTCACTGTGACACGAGTCCCCATGAGTCTGTATGCATTCAGGTTGAAGTCCCCACCGGGATAGAAAAACATGAACACACACACACACACACATTCCAGCATTGTAATCTTGACATCGCAGCCTGTTCATTATGGCCTTCATAAAATATAATAATAAAATAGTCAACCTAACATATAACAATTACACTGCTCTAAATAGTCAGTAGTACAATTCATACATTCACAGTAAGCACCGCTCCACTGTGGTGTTTCCAAGCACATTTTTGCGCTTGTGAAAAGGATGATTTTTTCCGTTGATATTGGAACACGAGTGAAGAACAAAGCCTATAATAAAGAATAGTTTAGCATCCAAATACATCGCAAATGTTGAAACATTTTGATTCTAATGAGAGGGTTACGTGAGCCCAACACTGCTTTCTTTCATTTTTATTTTTACATTAAATTTAAAGGATTTGTTGTGGAATATTTTGAGTGTATCATAAAATCAGAATAAGGTAAGTCAAGCAATATTTTTGGTATTTATATATATATATATATATATATATATATATATATATATATATATATATATATATAAATATAGCTGCGAGCAGCGATGAAGGGCCAAAGCCGGCGGTACCGCCACCCCGGTGCCTTTAGGTAACTAAAGGCACCGGGGTTGCGGTGCCACCGGCTTGGGCCCGTAATCGCTGCTCGCAGCTATATTTATTATTATTATTATTATTATTAATGGTGCTTGCTGAAAGCAAGGCATCATTAGTGTTCTCTTGCATACTTATTATTAGTGGTGCTTGCTGAAAGCAAGGCATCACTATTGTTATTGCTCATACTTATTATTCTTATTATTATTATTATTATTATTCTGGACAAAGTTTGGCGCGTAACTCGCCCCACACCGTTTGTCACAGACCCATGAATGAGGTGTCAAATCGACCGGCTCATTGAGGAGAGGTGTGCTATGACTTTTATAAGCGATCGGGGGTGCGGTGTTCACCCCAGGGGCGAAAAAGCGGCCCAAAAAGTTCCATTGACTTAACATTGCGACGAACTTTGAGCACTCATAGCTCTGAGCGAGGATTTCGCAGAAACGTGTGATTTGCCACATTTGAAGAGGCTGACAGGCCCTGTAAGAACATACCTCACAATGGGGTAAAAGTTGCACCCCTGGGGGGCAGGAGCGTCCCAAAGTTGCCCCATTGACTTACTATGGGGAAGGAATGTCCCGTGAAACACACATGCTTTTCCTACTATGGTAAATTGCATAGGGATTTTGTAATGAACGTAGCTCTGGATCACAGTATCATAGAGACAAGGGGGTGGGCTCATTTTACTCAGACGACCAATCAGTCTCTCAGGATCATTGTGAAGCTATCAAGCCATGCCCTAGCAACCATTTAGAGCACCTTAGCAACAAGTCCCATAGACTTCCATTGAAAGAGTTCAAAGGGATATCTCCGGACTGAATTGTCATAGAAACTAGAGGGTGGTCTCGTTTGACTTGGGGCAGCAAACAGCCAATCATGAATCACCTCAACTCTTCCTAGCCCCTCCCTAGCAACCATTGTCGAGCAGCTTAGCAACCAAAATCCGAGAGGGATATCTTCCATTCTGAATGTCACAGAGGCATGGGAGTTGGTTTATATCATTCATAGTGACAAGAAGGCTTTGCAGTTTCGTCATTGGCAGCTGCCAAGCCACTCCATAGCAACCAAACAGAGTACCCTAGCAACCAAAATCCAAAGAGGGATATCTGCCATTCTGAATGTCACAGAGAAATGGGAGTTGGTTTATATCATTCATAGTGACACAAAGCCTTTTCAGTTTCATCATTGGCAGCTGCCAAGCCACTCCATAGCAACCAAACTTGAGTACCCTAGCAACCGTTTTGCAAGACCTATATCTCCGCATCAGAACATCGTATAGAGATGGGAGTTGGTTTATATCATTCATACTGACAATAAGCCTTTACAGTTTCATCATTAGCAGCTGCCAAACAACTCCATAGCAACCAAACAGAGTACGCTAGCAACCAAAATGCAAAGAGGGATATCTTCCATTCTGAATGTCACAAAGGCATGGGAGTTGGTTTGTTTCATTCATACTGACAACCAGCCTTTGGAGTTTCATTATTGGCAGCTGCCAAGCCACTCCATAGCAACCAAACAGAGTACCATAGCAACCAAAATCCAAAGAGGGTTATCTTCCATTTTGAATGTCACAAAGAAATGGGAGTTGGTTTATATCATTCATAGTGACAAGAAGCCTTTGCAGTTTCATCACTGGCAGCTGCCAAGCCACTCCCTAGCAACCAAACAGAGTACCCTAGCAACCATTTAGCAAAAATAATTTCTCTGTATCAGAACATCGTATAGAGCTGGGAGTTGGTTTATATCATTCAAACTGACAAGCAGCCTCTGGAGTTTTATGGTTGGCAGCTGCCAAGCTACTCCCTAGCAACCAAACAGAGTACCCTAGCAACAAAAATCCAAAGAGGGATATCTTCCATTCTGTATGTCACTCAGATGCATGGGAGTTGGTTTTTTATCATTCATAGTGACAAGAAGCCTTTTTAATTTCATCATTGGCAGCTGCCAAGCCACTCCCTAGCAACCAAACAGAGTACCCTAGCAACCAAAATTCAAAGAGGGATATCTTCCATTCTGAATGTCACAGAGAAATGGGAGTTGGTTTATATCATTCATAGTGACAAGAAGCCTTTGCAGTTTCGTCATTGGCAGCTGCCAAGCCACTCCATAGCAACCAAACAGAGTACCCTAGCAACCAAAATTCAAAGAGGGATATCTTCCATTCTGAATGTCACAGAGAAATGGGAGTTGGTTTATATCATTCATAGTGACAAGAAGCCTTTGCAGTTTCGTCATTGGCAGCTGCCAAGCCACTCCATAGCAACCAAACAGAGTACCCTAGCAACCAAAATCCAAAGAGGGATATCTGCCATTCTGAATGTCACAGAGAAATGGGAGTTGGTTTATATCATTCATAGTGACACAAAGCCTTTTCAGTTTCATCATTGGCAGCTGCCAAGCCACTCCATAGCAACCAAACTTGAGTACCCTAGCAACCGTTTTGCAAGACCTATATCTCCGCATCAGAACATCGTATAGAGATGGGAGTTGGTTTATATCATTCATACTGACAATAAGCCTTTACAGTTTCATCATTAGCAGCTGCCAAACAACTCCATAGCAACCAAACAGAGTACCCTAGCAACCAAAATGCAAAGAGGGATATCTTCCATTCTGAATGTCACAGAGGCATGGGAGTTGGTTTGTTTCATTCATACTGACAACCAGCCTTTGGAGTTTCATTATTGGCAGCTGCCAAGCCAATCCATAGCAACCAAACAGAGTACCCTAGCAACCAAAATCCAAAGAGGGTTATCTTCCATTTTGAATGTCACAAAGAAATGGGAGTTGGTTTATATCATTCATAGTGACAAGAAGCCTTTGCAGTTTCATCACTGGCAGCTGCCAAGCCACTCCCTAGCAACCAAACAGAGTACCCTAGCAACCATTTAGCAAAAATTATTTCTCTGTATCAGAACATCGTATAGAGCTGGGAGTTGGTTTATATCATTCATACTGACAAGCAGCCTCTGGAGTTTTATGGTTGGCAGCTGCCAAGCTACTCCCTAGCAACCAAACAGAGTACCCTAGCAACAAAAATCCAAAGAGGGATATCTTCCATTCTGTATGTCACTCAGATGCATGGGAGTTGGTTTTTTATCATTCATAGTGACAAGAAGCCTTTTTAATTTCATCATTGGCAGCTGCCAAGCCACTCCCTAGCAACCAAACAGAGTACCCTAGCAACCAAAATTCAAAGAGGGATATCTTCCATTCTGAATGTCACAGAGAAATGGGAGTTGGTTTATATCATTCATAGTGACAAGAAGCCTTTGCAGTTTCGTCATTGGCAGCTGCCAAGCCACTCCATAGCAACCAAACAGAGTACCCTAGCAACCAAAATTCAAAGAGGGATATCTTCCATTCTGAATGTCACAGAGAAATGGGAGTTGGTTTATATCATTCATAGTGACAAGAAGCCTTTGCAGTTTCGTCATTGGCAGCTGCCAAGCCACTCCATAGCAACCAAACAGAGTACCCTAGCAACCAAAATCCAAAGAGGGATATCTGCCATTCTGAATGTCACAGAGAAATGGGAGTTGGTTTATATCATTCATAGTGACACAAAGCCTTTTCAGTTTCATCATTGGCAGCTGCCAAGCCACTCCATAGCAACCAAACTTGAGTACCCTAGCAACCGTTTTGCAAGACCTATATCTCCGCATCAGAACATCGTATAGAGATGGGAGTTGGTTTATATCATTCATACTGACAATAAGCCTTTACAGTTTCATCATTAGCAGCTGCCAAACAACTCCATAGCAACCAAACAGAGTACCCTAGCAACCAAAATGCAAAGAGGGATATCTTCCATTCTGAATGTCACAGAGGCATGGGAGTTGGTTTGTTTCATTCATACTGACAACCAGCCTTTGGAGTTTCATTATTGGCAGCTGCCAAGCCAATCCATAGCAACCAAACAGAGTACCCTAGCAACCAAAATCCAAAGAGGGTTATCTTCCATTTTGAATGTCACAAAGAAATGGGAGTTGGTTTATATCATTCATAGTGACAAGAAGCCTTTGCAGTTTCATCACTGGCAGCTGCCAAGCCACTCCCTAGCAACCAAACAGAGTACCCTAGCAACCATTTAGCAAAAATTATTTCTCTGTATCAGAACATCGTATAGAGCTGGGAGTTGGTTTATATCATTCATACTGACAAGCAGCCTCTGGAGTTTTATGGTTGGCAGCTGCCAAGCTACTCCCTAGCAACCAAACAGAGTACCCTAGCAACAAAAATCCAAAGAGGGATATCTTCCATTCTGTATGTCACAGATGCATGGGAGTTGGTTTTTTATCATTCATAGTGACAAGAAGCCTTTTTAATTTCATCATTGGCAGCTGCCAAGCCACTCCCTAGCAACCAAACAGAGTACCCTAGCAACCGTTTAGCAAGACCTATATCTCTGCATCAGAACATCGTATAGAGATGGGAGTTGGTTTATTTTCATTCATACTGACAAGAAGCTTATGCAGTTTCATCATTAACAGCTGCCAAGCCACTCCATAGCAACCAAACAGAGGACCCTAGCAACCAAACTCCAGAGAGGGATATCTTCCATTCTGACTGCCACAGAGGCATGGGAGTTGGTTTATATCATTCATATTGACAAGAAGCCTTTGGTGTTTCATGATTGGCAGCTGCCAAGCAACTCCATATCAACCAAACAGAGTACCCTAGCAACCAAATTCCAAAGAGGAATATCTTCCTTTCTGAATGTCACACAGGCATGGGAGTTGGTTTATATCATTCATACTGACAAGAAGCCTTTGGAATTTCATCATTGGCAGCTGCCAAGCCACTCTCTAGCAACCAAACAGAGTACCCTAGCAACCAAAATCCAAGGAGGGATATCTTCCATTCTGAATGTCATAGAGGCATGGGAGTTGGTTTATATCATTCAGAGTGACAAGAAGCCTTTGCAGTTTCATCATTGGTATCTGCCAAGTCACTCCCTGGCAACCAAACAGAGGACCCTAGCAACCGTTTATCAAGACCCATGTCTCTGCATCAGAACATCATATAGAGATGGGGGTTGGCTCTTTTGTTTTGGTTGGGAAACAGTCTGTAAATTTCACCATGGTAACTTTGTATTCACACCCTAGCAACCGTTTACAGCCACCTAGCAACCATATTGCAACATAAAGAAGCCATATTTCAGCTCCACAACAGCGTACAGACATGGTTGTTGGCTCGTATGCGATCATGTACAACACCCTAGCAACCGAGTGCCGAATTTTGCCACTGCAAGCACCACTTCACATTTTCTTAAGGAAATGTACATTCTAGTTATTATTCTTATTCTTATTATTATTCTGGACAAAGTTTGGCGCGTAACTCGCCCCGCACCGTTTGTCACAGATCCCTGAGTGTGGTGTCAAATCGACCGGTTCATTGAGGAGAGGTGTGCTATGACTTTTATAAGCGATCGGGGGTGCGGTGTTCGCCCCAGGGGCGAAAAAGCGGCCAAAAAAGTCCCATTGACTTAACATTGCGACGAACTTTGACCACTCGTAGCTCTGAGCGAGGATTTCGGAGAATAGTGTGATTTGCCACATTTGAAGAGGCTGACAGGCTCTGTAAGAACATACCTCACAATGGGGTAAAAGTTGCACCCCTGGGGGGCAGGAGATGCCCAAAGTTGCCCCATTGATTTACTATGGGGAAGGAACATCCCGTGAAACACACATGCTTTTCCTACTATGGTAAATTGCATAGGGACTTTGTATTGAACGTAGCTCTGGATCACAGTGTCATAGAGACAAGGGGGAGGGCTCATTTTACTCAGACGACCAATCAGTCTCTCAGGATCATTGTGAAGCTATCAAGCCACGCCCTGGCAACCATTTAGAGCCCCTTAGCAACAAGTTCCATAGACTTCCATTGAAAGAGTTCAAAGAGATATCTCCAGACTGAATTGTCATAGAAACATGGGGGTGGTCTCATTTGACTTGGGGCAGCAAACAGCCAATCATGAATCACCTCAACACTTCCAAGCCCCTCCCTAGCAACCATTGTCGATCACCCTATCAACAAAAATCCAAAGAGGGATATCTTCCATTCTGAATGTCACAGAGGCATGGGAGTTGGTTTGTATCATTCATACTGACAAGCAGCCTTTGGAGTTTCATCATTGGCAGCTGCCAAGCCACTCCCTAGCAACCAAACAGAGTACCCTAGCAACCAAAATTCAAAGAGGGATATCTTCCATTCTGAATGTCACAGAGAAATGGGAGTTGGTTTATATCATTCATAGTGACAAGAAGCCTTTGCAGTTTCGTCATTGGCAGCTACCAAGCCACTCCATAGCAACCAAACAGAGTACCCTAGCAACCTAAATCCAAAGAGGGATATCAGCCATTCTGAATGTCACAGAGGCATGGGAGTTGGTTTATATCATTCATAGTGACACAAAGCCTTTGCAGTTTCATCATTGGCAGCTGCCAAGCCACTCCCTAGCAACCAAACAGAGTACCCTAGCAACCGTTTAGCAAGACCTATATCTCTGCATCAGAACATCGTATAGAGATGGGAGTTGGTTTGTATCATTCATACTGACAAGCAGCCTTTGGAGTTTCATGATTGGCAGCTGCCAAGCCACTCCCTAGTAACCAAACAGAGTACCCTAGCAACCAAAATTCAAAGAGGGATATCTTCCATTCTGAATGTCACAGAGAAATGGGAGTTGGTTTATATCATTCATAGTGACAAGAAGCCTTTGCACTTTCATCATTGGCAGCTGCCAAGCCACTCCATAGCAACCAAACAGAATACACTAGCAACCAAAATCCAAAGAGGGATATCTTCCATTCTGAATGTCACAGAGAAATGGGAGTTGGTTTATATCATTCATAGTGACAAGAAGCCTTTGCAGTTTCATCTTTGGCAGCTGCCAAGCCACTCCCTAGCAACCAAACAGAGTACCCTAGCAACCGTTTAGCAAAACAAATATCTCTGTATCAGAACATCGTATAGAGATGGGAGTTGGTTTATATCATTCATACTGACAAGCAGCCTTTGGAGTTTCATGATTGGCAGCTACCAAGCCACTTCCTAGCAACCAAACAGAGTACCCTAGCAACCAAAATCCAAAGAGGGATATCTTCCATTCTGTATGTCACAGAGGCATGGGAGTTGGTTTATATCATTCATAGTGACAAGAAGCCTTTGTAGTTTCATTATTGGCAGCTGCCAAGCCACTCCCTAGCAACCAAATAGAGTACCCTAGCAACCAAAATCCAAAGAGGGATATCTTCTATTCTGAATGTCACAGAGGCATGGGAGTTGGTTTGTATCATTTATAGTGACAAGAAGCCTTTGTAGTTTCATTATTGGCAGCTGCCAAGCCACTCCCTAGCAACCAAACAGAGTACCCTAGCAACCAAAATCCAAAGAGGGATATCTTCCATTCTGAATGTCACAGAGGCATGGGATTTGGTTTGAATCATTCATACTGACAAGCAGCCTTTGGAGTTTCATGATTGGCAGCTGCCAAGCCACTCCTTAGCAACCAAACAGAGGACCCTAACAACCGTTTATCAAGACCCATGTCTCTGCATCAGAACATCGTATAGAGATGGGGGTTGGCTCTTTTGTTTTGGTTGGGAAACAGTCTGTAACTATCACCATGGTAACTGAATTCACACCCTAGCAACCGTTTAGAGTCACCTAGCAACCATATTGCAACATATAGAAGCTATATTTCAGCTCCACAACATCGTACAGACATGGTTGTTGGCTCGTATGCAATCATGTACAACACCCTAGCAACCGAGTGGAGAGTTTTGCCACTGCAAGCACCATTTCACATTTTCTTCAGGAAATGTACATTCTAGTTATTATTGTTCTTCAAGGGTTCGGGGGCTTTTGGGGCCTTTAACGTGCTCAAAAACTCATGAAACTTTGCACGCAGGTCAGAACCCGCGGCCATTAGGGCCGGGCTGAAGCTGGTACCCGGGCGTGGCAGGGGGGCTCAACAGCGCCCCCTGGTACGGAATCCGAACACTTGTCCATAAATCAAACACGCTTGCATGTAATAATATGAAACTCGGAACATATATAGATCTCATCGGGCCGAACAACTTTCGTGCTCTAAGTTTTACGCCAGCCCAACAGGAAGTCGGCTATTATGGGTTGTTTGGAAACGCATGCTGTGGAATTTAATGTACTCCTCCTAGGGAATTCATCCAATCGCCTCCAAACTCGGTCAGCATAAAGTCAAGACATTGAGGATGCTAAATTGCGGACGGATTTTTGATATCTCGAACGGTTTGGCCGTGGCGAGGACACGAATTTATGGCGAATAATGGAAACAGGAAGTGTGTTATAACTTCTGCATACATTAACTGATCTTGATTAAACTTCAGCAGTGTGTTCGTTGTAAGAGGCCGATCACATGGATGTGACTACTGTGAGTCAAAGTTATAGCGCCACCAACTGGCAGCAGGAAGTGTGTCCCTTTCAAAATGCTTTAAAATCACCCTCTTATTTTTACCCAATTTGCTTCAAACTTTATGTGTATAATGTAAACACACGGCAGATGTAGACCTGTGAAAGGATTTTTGATATCTTTAATAATGTTGCCATGGCAACGCTTCAAACTTTAATATTCTTTTTTGATGCTTTTGAGACTCTTAACATACTTGAAATTGCATGAAACTCGACAGACACATCACATTTATTAGCCCGTAGACATGTGCAAAGTTTCAGAAACGGGCGTGGTGAGGGGCTCAGTAGCGCCACCTTTAGTCATAAGTGGGGGAGTTAGTTTTATCAACAGCAACAAAAATTGGTATGTGTATTGTTCTCATCAAGACGGACAACTTTCTAATTTACATTAACCATCTCAGACCAACAGGAAGAGAGATATTTTGGTTTGAATGTGGATTTTCTGAAGAATTTTCTCTCCCTCTCTCTGTGTCTGTGTGTGTGTGAGGGGAGGGGGGGATTTGACTATTGCTTTTATATTGTTAATCAAGGTTTCAGGGGCTTTTGGGGTCCTTAACGTGCTCAAAAACTCTTGAAACTTTGCACACAGGTCAGAACCCACGGCCATCAGGGCCGGGCTGAAGCTGGTACCCGGGCGTGGCTGGGGGGCTCAACAGCGCCCCCTTGAACGGGGTTCTAAAACTTGGTCCATATATCAAACACGCTTGCATGAATTAATATGAAACTCGGTACACATATAGATCTCATCGTGCCAAACAACTTTCCCCTGGTCAAGTTTTACGCCAGCCCAACAGGAAGTTGGCTATTATGGGTTGTTTGGAAAACGCTTGCTGTGGAATGTGAAATACTCCTCCTAGAAAATTCACCGTGTCCCCTCCAAACTCGGTGTGCATGTAGTCAAGACTTTCAGGATGCTAAATTGCGGACGGATTTTTGATATCTCGAACGGTTTGGCCGTGGCGAGGAATCGAATTTATGGCGAGAAAAGAGAAACACGGAAGTGGAATAACTTCTGCATACATTAACTGATCTTGATGAAACTTCAGCAGTGTGTTCGTGGTAAGAGGCCGATCAGATGGATGTAGCTATTGTGAGTCAAAGTTATAGCGCCACCAACTGGCAGCAGGAAGTGTGTCACTTTCAACATGCTTTTGACAAAAGTGGGGGGGTTAGTTTTAACTACAGTAAAATAAAAATAGTTTGTATATTGTTCTCATCAAGCCGGACAACTTTCTAATTTACATTCATTAGCTCTGGCCATCAGGAAGTCAGATATTTTGGTCTGAATGTGGATTTTTTTGCTAAATCAGCCTCTGAATTTTTAGCCACTCCTCTTAAACTATTTATTTTATTCCCACCAAACTTTTTCAACATGATGAAACTACATTAAATATGCTATATTGTGAATGGATAATAAATATCTCAAACGGTTTTGCTATGGCGAGGGATTAAAGTAATGTCCAAAAAGGAAACACTACAAATCTTCTAAAAATGTAATTATATACCATTTATTTCTATATAAAAGTATACAAATATCACAACTAAACCCATTTTATTCTGTTTTTGCAATTCAAGAAGAATGAAAAAGTTAAAAACAGGCTATTTAGTGCTATTTGGTTAAACAAAAAAAAGTAAACATAGGGCTATACTGCCCTCTTGTGTCCAAAAGGACATCAAAATAGTATATAAAACTTTTTACCAGGTAGGCCAATATTGTATTTAAATATACATTTATTAGGTATGTGTCTGAGGATATTTTCCCACCGGTTAATCGACGTGTGACACGAGTGGGTGCTTTTAAATCGCTAATATAAAAGTGAAAGAAAAACACGTTGGAAAGAATGATGCTTTTAAACAACACTAAACCGCCATTAGGTGTCGCCAGGCATCCATCTTAATAAGCGAGTCATTGATTCATTCGTTCAAACGATTCGTTCGAATGAGTCGATCATGATTAAGACAGATGTTTATGGATTGATCATTCAATCTTTGAGTCAACCGATTCGTTAAAAATGCTGAATCGTTCAGTTATGAGAAAACACGTGATGCGTGATGGTTCTGCTGTGATCTTTGTTTAACTATTTTCGCTGCTGAAACAGAACAAAAACAGTCAACATTGCATCTAAAATGTAAGTGACTTAATTGTAACTGTTTATTAACCTGTTGTATGAAATCTAGGGGTGGGAGAAAAAATTGATTCTTAGATGCATCGCGATGCGGACGTGGACGATTCTGAATCGATTCACAAATGTCAAAAAATCGATTCTCTAAAAAAATATTTTTCTAATAACGTAATATTGACGGAACGCAAAAGGCGGAACTCTAAGCGGACGTGCGTGCAGTCTGTGGCACGCACATAACAGAGAAGTTTCTTCTGCTCACCAAGGCTGCATTTATTTGATTAAAAATACAAACAAAAACAGTAATATTGTAAAATATTATTCCAATTTAAAACAGCTGCTTTCTATTTTAATATATTTTAAACTGTTATTTATTCCTGTGATCAAAGCTGAGTTTTCAGCATCATTACTCCAGTCGTCACTGTCACATGATCCTTCAGAAATTATTCTAATATGATGATTGATGCTCAAGAAACATTCATTATTATTTTAAATGTCGAAAACAGTTGTGTACAGTCTTTGATGAATAGAAAGTTCAAAAGAACAGCATTTATCTGAAATCTAAAGCTTTTGTAACGTTAAACACTACTGCTCAAAAGTTTGGGGTTAGTAATAATTAAAATTTTATTTTTGGGGGAAAGAAATAAAATAAATCAGTACTTTTATTTATGAAGGGTGAGTTAAACTGATCAGCAGTTACAGTAAAGACATTTATAATGTTAAAAAAAATTATATTTGAAATATATGCTGTTCTTTTGAACTTTACATTCATCAAAGCATTTAGAAAAAAAAAAATCTGTACACAACTGTTTTCAACATTGAAAATAATAATGAATATTTATTGAGCATCAATCATCATATTAGTATGATTTCTGAAGGATCATGTGACTGAAGACTGGAGTAATGATGCTGAAAACTCAACTTTGATCACAGAAATTAATTACTATGTAAAATATTTTAAAATTGAAAACAGCTGTTTTAAATTGGAATAATATTTCACAATATTACTGTTTTTGTTTGTATTTTTAATCAAATAAATGCAGCCTTGGTGAGCAGAAGAGACTTCTCCTAAAAACATTAAAAATCTTACTGACCCCAAACTTTTGAACGGTAATATATATATATATATATATATATATATATATATATATATATATATATATATATATATATATATATATATATATATATGTGTGTATGTATGTATTTATATATATATATGTTTGTGTGTGTGTATATATATATATATATATATATATATATATATATATATATATATATATATATATATATATATATATATATATATAAATATAGCTGCGAGCAGCGATGGAGGGCCAAAGCCGGCGGTACCGCCACCCCGGTGCCTTTAGGTAACTAAAGGTACCGGGGTTGCGGTGCCACCGGCTTGGGCCCGCAATCGCTGCTCGCAGCTATATTTATTATTATTATTATTATTAGGGCCCGAGCACCGATGGTGAGAGGACCCTATTGTTTTTGCTCCGTTTATTATTATTATTCTTCTCCAAAGTGAATCGCTTTTTAGAGGGCCTAAACATGCTCGAAAACTCATGAAACTTTGCACACGCTTCAGAAGTGGTGAAAATTTACGTGTGATATGGTTTCCAAAATTGGTTGGGGCAAATTCGGTAAATTATTGCCCCCACATTTTGCCCCGGCTCCTGGTTTCACTTACAGGTATGAAATTTGGTACATACATGTAAAGACCCAATACCTACAAAAAAGTCTCTTGGAGCATAGCCCTAAACACAACAGGAAGTGAGCTATTTTGAACTTCCTCCTGGATTTTGGGCATTTTTCGTAATTTCCTGATGTTGTACTTTAACGAACTCCTCCTACAGATTTGATCTGATCCTCTTCAAATTTGGTGAGTGTAATCTGAAGGCCTTTGCGACGTTAAATTGCGAAGATCTTGAGTTTTCGTCGAAGGATGTGCCCTGGGGGGCCTGACAAATGTTCACCCAATTTCGGCCTTTTGGTGATATGCATGATCAGATAAGTTCAATATTAATGTTGCTTGCAGTTCCGATGTTGCTAGGCAACCAAATACAGCCCGCAGTAACTTAGGCATACAATTTCCAATCTTCCCCAAACTTCACATGTTTGATAAGAGTCCTGTCCTGAACACATGACCATGCTCATATTTGGTTATAGGAATAGCGCCACCTGCTGGTAGCAGGAAGTGTGGCAAATACAAAACGTGCTCGAAAAATCATGAAACTTTGCACACGCTTCAGAAGTGGTGAAAATTTATGTGTGATGTGGTTTTCAAAATTGGGTGGGGCAAAATGGCTTAATTATTGCCCCTATATTTTGTCCCGGCTCTACGTTTCATGTACAGGTATGAAATTTGGTACATACATGTAATGACCCAATACCTACAAAAAAGTCTCTTGGAGCATAGCCCTAAACACAACAAGAAGTCAGCTATTTTGAACTTCCTCTCAGATTTTGTGCAGTTTTTGCCATTTCCTGATGTTGTACTTTAACGAACTCCTCCTACAGTTTTAATCTGATCCTCTTCAAATTTGGTGAGTGTAATCTTAAGGCATTTACTAAAGGCGCCGGGTGGCGGTGGCAGGGGTGCGAGGGCCCTTTTCATCGCTGCTTGCAGCTTTAATTAGGGCCCGAGCACCGATGGTGAGAGGACCCTATTGTTTTTGCTCCGTTTATTATTCTTCTTCTTCTTCTTCTCCAAAGTGAATCGCTTTTTAGAGGGCCTTAACATGCTCGAAAACTCATGAAACTTTGCACACGCTTCAGAAGTGGTGAAAATTTACATGTGATATGGTTTTCAAAATTGGGGGGGGCAAATTCGGTAAATTATTGCCCCCACATTTTGCCCCGGCTCCTGGTTTCACATACAGGTATGAAATTTGGTACATACATGTAATGACACAATACCTACAAAAAAGTCTCTTGGAGCATAGCCCTAAACACAACAGGAAGTCAGCTATTTTGAACTTCCTGTCAGATTTTGGGCATTTTTTGACATTTCCTGATGTTGTACTTTAACGAACTCCTCCTACAGTTTTGATCTGCTCCTCTTCAAATTTGGTGAGTGTAATCTTAAGGCCTTTGCGACGTTAAATTGCGAAGATCTAGAGTTTTCGTCGAAGGGTGTGCCCTCGGCGGCCTGACAAACGTACACCCAATTTCGGCCTTTTGGTGATTTATGCATGATCAGATAAGTTCTCTGTCAATGTTGCTTGCAGTTCCGATGTTGCTAGGCAACCACAGACAGCCTGCAGTAACTCAGGCATTCAATGTCCAATCTGCCCCAAACTTCACATGTTTGATAAGAGTCCTGTCCTGAACACATGACCATGCTCATATTTGCTTATAGCAATAGCGCCACCTGCTGGTAGCAGGAAGTGTGGCAAATACAAAACGTGCACGAAAAATCATGAAACTTTGCACACGCCTCAGAAGTGGTGAAAATGTACGTGTGATGTGGTTTTCAAAATTGGGTGGGGCAAAATGGCTCAGTTATTGCCCCGACATTTTGCCCCGGCACCTGGTTTCACGTACAGGTATGAAATTTGGTACATACATGTAATGACCCAATACCTACAAAAAAGTCTCTTGGAGCGCAGCCCTAAACACAACAGGAAGTCAGCTATTTTGAACTTCCTCTCAGATTTTGTGCAGTTTTTGCCATTTCCTGATGTTGTACTTTAACGAACTCCTCCTACAGTTTTGATCTGATCCTCTTCAAATTTGGTGAGTGTAATCTTAAGGCCTTTACTAAAGTTGCCGGGTGGCAGTGGCAAGGGTGCGAGGGCCCTTTTCATCGCTGCTTGCAGCTTTAATTATTAGGGCCCGAGCACCGATGGTGAGAGGACCCTATTGTTTTTGCTCCGTTTATTATTATTCTTCTTCTTCTTCTCCAAAGTGAATCGCTTTTTAGAGGGCCTAAACATGCTCGAAAACTCATGAAACTTTGCACACGCTTCAGAAGTGGTGAAAATTTACGTGTGATATGGTTTTCAGAATTGGGGGGGGCAAATTCGGTAAATTATTGCCCCCACATTTTGCCCCGGCTCCTGGTTTCACGTACAGGTATGAAATTTGGTACATACATGTAATGACCCAATACCTACAGAAAAGTCTCTTGGAGCATAGCCCTAAACACAACAGGAAGTGAGCTATTTTGAACTTCCTCCTAGATTTTGGGCATTTTTCATAATTTCCTGATGTTGTACTTTAACGAACTCCTCCTACAGATTTGATCTGATCCTCTTCAAATTTGGTGAGTGTAATCTTAAGGCCTTTGTGACGTTAAATTGCGAAGATCTAGAGTTTTCGTCGAAGGGTGTGCCCTCGGCGGCCTGACAAACGTTCACCCAATTTCGGCCTTCTGGTGATATATGCATGATCAGATAAGTTCAATATTAATGTTGAATGCAGTTCCGATGTTGCTAGGCAACCACAGACAGCCTGCAGTAACTCAGGCTTACAATTTCCAATCTGTCCCAAACTTCACATGTTTGATAAGAGTCCTGTCCTGAACACATGACCATGCTCATATTTGGTTATAGCAATAGCGCCACCTGCTGGTAGCAGGAAGTGTGGCAAATACAAAACATGCTCGAAAAATCATGAAACTTTGCACACGCCTCAGAAGTGGTGAAAATTTACGTGTGATATGGTTTTCAGAATTGGGGGGGGGCAAATTCGGTAAATTATTGCCCCCACATTTTGCCCCGGCTCCTGGTTTCACGTACAGGTATGAAATTTGGTACATGCATGTATTGACCCAATACCTACAGAAAAGTCTCTTGGAGCATAGCCCTAAACACAACAGGAAGTGATCTATTTTGAACTTCCTCCTGGATTTTGGACATTTTTCGTAATTTCCTGATGTTGTACTTTAACATACTCCTCCTACAGTTTTGATCTGATCCTCTTCAAATTTGGTGAGTGTAATCTTAAGGCATTTCCTAAAGGCGCCGGGTGGCGGTGGCAGGGGTGCGAGGGCCCTTTTCATCGCTGCTTGCAGCTTTAATTAGGGCCCGAGCACCGATGGTGAGAGGACCCTATTGTTTTTGCTCCGTTTATTATTATTCTTCTTCTTCTTCTCCAAAGTGAATCGCTTTTTAGAGGGCCTTAACATGCTCGAAAACTCATGAAACTTTGCACACGCTTCAGAAGTGGTGAAAATTTACATGTGATATGGTTTTCAAAATTGGGGGGGGCAAATTCGGTAAATTATTGCCCCCACATTTTGCCCCGGCTCCTGGTTTCACATACAGGTATGAAATTTGGTACATACATGTAATGACACAATACCTACAAAAAAGTCTCTTGGAGCATAGCCCTAAACACAACAGGAAGTCAGCTATTTTGAACTTCCTGTCAGATTTTGGGCATTTTTTGACATTTCCTGATGTTGTACTTTAACGAACTCCTCCTACAGTTTTGATCTGCTCCTCTTCAAATTTGGTGAGTGTAATCTTAAGGCCTTTGCGACGTTAAATTGCGAAGATCTAGAGTTTTCGTCGAAGGGTGTGCCCTCGGCGGCCTGACAAACGTACACCCAATTTCGGCCTTTTGGTGATTTATGCATGATCAGATAAGTTCTCTGTCAATGTTGCTTGCAGTTCCGATGTTGCTAGGCAACCACAGACAGCCTGCAGTAACTCAGGCATTCAATGTCCAATCTGCCCCAAACTTCACATGTTTGATAAGAGTCCTGTCCTGAACACATGACCATGCTCATATTTGCTTATAGCAATAGCGCCACCTGCTGGTAGCAGGAAGTGTGGCAAATACAAAACGTGCACGAAAAATCATGAAACTTTGCACACGCCTCAGAAGTGGTGAAAATGTACGTGTGATGTGGTTTTCAAAATTGGGTGGGGCAAAATGGCTCAGTTATTGCCCCGACATTTTGCCCCGGCACCTGGTTTCACGTACAGGTATGAAATTTGGTACATACATGTAATGACCCAATACCTACAAAAAAGTCTCTTGGAGCGCAGCCCTAAACACAACAGGAAGTCAGCTATTTTGAACTTCCTCTCAGATTTTGTGCAGTTTTTGCCATTTCCTGATGTTGTACTTTAACGAACTCCTCCTACAGTTTTGATCTGATCCTCTTCAAATTTGGTGAGTGTAATCTTAAGGCCTTTACTAAAGTTGCCGGGTGGCAGTGGCAAGGGTGCGAGGGCCCTTTTCATCGCTGCTTGCAGCTTTAATTATTATTATTATTCTTCTCCAAAGTGAATCGCTTTTTAGAGGGCCTAAACATGCTCGAAAACTCATGAAACTTTGCACACGCTTCAGAAGTGGTGAAAATTTACGTGTGATATGGTTTTCAGAATTGGGGGGGGCAAATTCGGTAAATTATTGCCCCCACATTTTGCCCCGGCTCCTGGTTTCACGTACAGGTATGAAATTTGGTACATACATGTAATGACCCAATACCTACAGAAAAGTCTCTTGGAGCATAGCCCTAAACACAACAGGAAGTGAGCTATTTTGAACTTCCTCCTAGATTTTGGGCATTTTTCGTAATTTCCTGATGTTGTACTTTAACGAACTCCTCCTACAGATTTGATCTAATCCTCTTCAAATTTGGTGAGTGTAATCTTAAGGCCTTTGTGACGTTAAATTGCGAAGATCTAGAGTTTTCGTCGAAGGGTGTGCCCTCGGCGGCCTGACAAACGTTCACCCAATTTCGGCCTTCTGGTGATATATGCATGATCAGATAAGTTCAATATTAATGTTGAATGCAGTTCCGATGTTGCTAGGCAACCACAGATAGCCTGCAGTAATTCAGCCATACAATTTCCCATCTGTCCCAAACTTCACATGTTTGATAAGAGTCCTGTCCTGAACACATGACCATGCTCATATTAGGTTATAGCAATAGCGCCACCTGCTGGTAGCAGGAAGTGTGGCAAATACAAAACATGCTCGAAAAATCATGAAACTTTGCATACGCCTCAGAAGTGGTGAAAATTTACGTGTGATATGGTTTTCAGAATTGGGGGGGGGCAAATTCGGTAAATTATTGCCCCCACATTTTGCCCCGGCTCCTGGTTTCACGTACAGGTATGAAATTTGGTACATGCATGTATTGACCCAATACCTACAGAAAAGTCTCTTGGAGCATAGCCCTAAACACAACAGGAAGTGATCTATTTTGAACTTCCTCCTAGATTTTGGACATTTTTCGTAATTTCCTGATGTTGTACTTTAACATACTCCTCCTACAGTTTTGATCTGATCCTCTTCAAATTTGGTGAGTGTAATCTTAAGGCATTTCCTAAAGGCGCCGGGTGGCGGTGGCAGGGGTGCGAGGGCCCTTTCATCGCTGCTTGCAGCTTTAATTAGGGCCCGAGCACCGATGGTGAGAGGACCCTATTGTTTTTGCTCCGTTTATTAGGGCCCGAGCACCGATGGTGAGAGGACCCTATTGTTTTTGCTCCGTTTATTATTATTATTATTCTTCTCCAAAGTGAATCGCTTTTTAGAGGGCCTAAACATGCTCGAAAACTCATGAAACTTTGCACACGCTTCAGAAGTGGTGAAAATTTACGTGTGATATGGTTTTCAGAATTGGGGGGGGGGGCAAATTCGGTAAATTATTGCCCCCACATTTTGCCCCGGCTCCTGGTTTCACGTACAGGTATGAAATTTGGTACATACATGTAATGACCCAATACCTACAGAAAAGTCTCTTGGAGCATAGCCCTAAACACAACAGGAAGTGAGCTATTTTGAACTTCCTCCTAGATTTTGGGCATTTTTCGTAATTTCCTGATGTTGTACTTTAACGAACTCCTCCTACAGATTTGATCTGATACTCTTCAAATTTGGTGAGTGTAATCTTAAGGCCTTTGTGACGTTAAATTGCGAAGATCTAGAGTTTTCGTCGAAGGGTGTGCCCTCGGCGGCCTGACAAACGTTCACCCAATTTCGGCCTTCTGGTGATATATGCATGATCAGATAAGTTCAATATTAATGTTGAATGCAGTTCCGATGTTGCAAGGCAACCACAGACAGCCTGCAGTAATTCAGCCATACAATTTCCCATCTGTCCCAAACTTCACATGTTTGATAAGAGTCCTGTCCTGAACACATGACCAAGCTCATATTAGGTTATAGCAATAGCGCCACCTGCTGGTAGCAGGAAGTGTGGCAAATACAAAACATGCTCGAAAAATCATGAAACTTTGCACACGCCTCAGAAGTGGTGAAAATTTACGTGTGATATGGTTTTCAGAATTGGGGGGGCAAATTCGGTAAATTATTGCCCCCACATTTTACCCCGGCTCCTGGTTTCACGTACAGGTATGAAATTTGGTACATGCATGTATTGACCCAATACCTACAGAAAAGTCTCTTGGAGCATAGCCCTAAACACAACAGGAAGTGATCTATTTTGAACTTCCTCCTAGATTTTGGACATTTTTCGTAATTTCCTGATGTTGTACTTTAACATACTCCTCCTACAGTTTTGATCTGATTCTCTTCAAATTTGGTGAGTGTAATCTTAAGGCATTTCCTAAAGGCGCCGGGTGGCGGTGGCAGGGGTGCGAGGGCCCTTTCATCGCTGCTTGCAGCTTTAATTATTATTCTTCTTCTTCTTCTCCAAAGTGAATCGCTTTTTAGAGGGCCTTAACATGCTCGAAAACTCATGAAACTTTGCACACGCTTCAGAAGTGGTGAAAATTTACATGTGATATGGTTTTCAAAATTGGGGGGGGGCAAATTCGGTAAATTATTGCCCCCACATTTTGCCCCGGCTCCTGGTTTCACATACAGGTATGAAATTTGGTACATACATGTAATGACACAATACCTACAAAAAAGTCTCTTGGAGCATAGCCCTAAACACAACAGGAAGTCAGCTATTTTGAACTTCCTGTCAGATTTTGGGCATTTTTTGACATTTCCTGATGTTGTACTTTAACGAACTCCTCCTACAGTTTTGATCTGCTCCTCTTCAAATTTGGTGAGTGTAATCTTAAGGCCTTTGCGACGTTAAATTGCGAAGATCTAGAGTTTTCGTCGAAGGGTGTGCCCTCGGCGGCCTGACAAACGTACACCCAATTTCGGCCTTTTGGTGATTTATGCATGATCAGATAAGTTCTCTGTCAATGTTGCTTGCAGTTCCGATGTTGCTAGGCAACCACAGACAGCCTGCAGTAACTCAGGCATTCAATGTCCAATCTGCCCCAAACTTCACATGTTTGATAAGAGTCCTGTCCTGAACACATGACCATGCTCATATTTGCTTATAGCAATAGCGCCACCTGCTGGTAGCAGGAAGTGTGGCAAATACAAAACGTGCACGAAAAATCATGAAACTTTGCACACGCCTCAGAAGTGGTGAAAATGTACGTGTGATGTGGTTTTCAAAATTGGGTGGGGCAAAATGGCTCAGTTATTGCCCCGACATTTTGCCCCGGCACCTGGTTTCACGTACAGGTATGAAATTTGGTACATACATGTAATGACCCAATACCTACAAAAAAGTCTCTTGGAGCGCAGCCCTAAACACAACAGGAAGTCAGCTATTTTGAACTTCCTCTCAGATTTTGTGCAGTTTTTGCCATTTCCTGATGTTGTACTTTAACGAACTCCTCCTACAGTTTTGATCTGATCCTCTTCAAATTTGGTGAGTGTAATCTTAAGGCCTTTACTAAAGTTGCCGGGTGGCAGTGGCAAGGGTGCGAGGGCCCTTTTCATCGCTGCTTGCAGCTTTAATTATTATTATTATTATTCTTCTCCAAAGTGAATCGCTTTTTAGAGGGCCTAAACATGCTCGAAAACTCATGAAACTTTGCACACGCTTCAGAAGTGGTGAAAATTTACGTGTGATATGGTTTTCAGAATTGGGGGGGGCAAATTCGGTAAATTATTGCCCCCACATTTTGCCCCGGCTCCTGGTTTCACGTACATGTATGAAATTTGGTACATACATGTAATGACCCAATACCTACAGAAAAGTCTCTTGGAGCATAGCCCTAAACACAACAGGAAGTGAGCTATTTTGAACTTCCTCCTAGATTTTGGGCATTTTTCATAATTTCCTGATGTTGTACTTTAACGAACTCCTCCTACAGATTTGATCTGATCCTCTTCAAATTTGGTGAGTGTAATCTTAAGGCCTTTGTGACGTTAAATTGCGAAGATCTAGAGTTTTCGTCGAAGGGTGTGCCCTCGGCGGCCTGACAAACGTTCACCCAATTTCGGCCTTCTGGTGATATATGCATGATCAGATAAGTTCAATATTAATGTTGAATGCAGTTCCGATGTTGCAAGGCAACCACAGACAGCCTGCAGTAATTCAGCCATACAATTTCCCATCTGTCCCAAACTTCACATGTTTGATAAGAGTCCTGTCCTGAACACATGACCAAGCTCATATTAGGTTATAGCAATAGCGCCACCTGCTGGTAGCAGGAAGTGTGGCAAATACAAAACATGCTCGAAAAATCATGAAACTTTGCACACGCCTCAGAAGTGGTGAAAATTTACGTGTGATATGGTTTTCAGAATTGGGGGGGCAAATTCGGTAAATTATTGCCCCCACATTTTACCCCGGCTCCTGGTTTCACGTACAGGTATGAAATTTGGTACATGCATGTATTGACCCAATACCTACAGAAAAGTCTCTTGGAGCATAGCCCTAAACACAACAGGAAGTGATCTATTTTGAACTTCCTCCTAGATTTTGGACATTTTTCGTAATTTCCTGATGTTGTACTTTAACATACTCCTCCTACAGTTTTGATCTGATTCTCTTCAAATTTGGTGAGTGTAATCTTAAGGCATTTCCTAAAGGCGCCGGGTGGCGGTGGCAGGGGTGCGAGGGCCCTTTCATCGCTGCTTGCAGCTTTAATTATTATTCTTCTTCTTCTTCTCCAAAGTGAATCGCTTTTTAGAGGGCCTTAACATGCTCGAAAACTCATGAAACTTTGCACACGCTTCAGAAGTGGTGAAAATTTACATGTGATATGGTTTTCAAAATTGGGGGGGGCAAATTCGGTAAATTATTGCCCCCACATTTTGCCCCGGCTCCTGGTTTCACATACAGGTATGAAATTTGGTACATACATGTAATGACACAATACCTACAAAAAAGTCTCTTGGAGCATAGCCCTAAACACAACAGGAAGTCAGCTATTTTGAACTTCCTGTCAGATTTTGGGCATTTTTTGACATTTCCTGATGTTGTACTTTAACGAACTCCTCCTACAGTTTTGATCTGCTCCTCTTCAAATTTGGTGAGTGTAATCTTAAGGCCTTTGCGACGTTAAATTGCGAAGATCTAGAGTTTTCGTCGAAGGGTGTGCCCTCGGCGGCCTGACAAACGTACACCCAATTTCGGCCTTTTGGTGATTTATGCATGATCAGATAAGTTCTCTGTCAATGTTGCTTGCAGTTCCGATGTTGCTAGGCAACCACAGACAGCCTGCAGTAACTCAGGCATTCAATGTCCAATCTGCCCCAAACTTCACATGTTTGATAAGAGTCCTGTCCTGAACACATGACCATGCTCATATTTGCTTATAGCAATAGCGCCACCTGCTGGTAGCAGGAAGTGTGGCAAATACAAAACGTGCACGAAAAATCATGAAACTTTGCACACGCCTCAGAAGTGGTGAAAATGTACGTGTGATGTGGTTTTCAAAATTGGGTGGGGCAAAATGGCTCAGTTATTGCCCCGACATTTTGCCCCGGCACCTGGTTTCACGTACAGGTATGAAATTTGGTACATACATGTAATGACCCAATACCTACAAAAAAGTCTCTTGGAGCGCAGCCCTAAACACAACAGGAAGTCAGCTATTTTGAACTTCCTCTCAGATTTTGTGCAGTTTTTGCCATTTCCTGATGTTGTACTTTAACGAACTCCTCCTACAGTTTTGATCTGATCCTCTTCAAATTTGGTGAGTGTAATCTTAAGGCCTTTACTAAAGTTGCCGGGTGGCAGTGGCAAGGGTGCGAGGGCCCTTTTCATCGCTGCTTGCAGCTTTAATTATTATTATTATTATTCTTCTCCAAAGTGAATCGCTTTTTAGAGGGCCTAAACATGCTCGAAAACTCATGAAACTTTGCACACGCTTCAGAAGTGGTGAAAATTTACGTGTGATATGGTTTTCAGAATTGGGGGGGGCAAATTCGGTAAATTATTGCCCCCACATTTTGCCCCGGCTCCTGGTTTCACGTACAGGTATGAAATTTGGTACATACATGTAATGACCCAATACCTACAGAAAAGTCTCTTGGAGCATAGCCCTAAACACAACAGGAAGTGAGCTATTTTGAACTTCCTCCTAGATTTTGGGCATTTTTCATAATTTCCTGATGTTGTACTTTAACGAACTCCTCCTACAGATTTGATCTGATCCTCTTCAAATTTGGTGAGTGTAATCTTAAGGCCTTTGTGACGTTAAATTGCGAAGATCTAGAGTTTTCGTCGAAGGGTGTGCCCTCGGCGGCCTGACAAACGTTCACCCAATTTCGGCCTTCTGGTGATTATATGCATGATCAGAAAAGTTCAATATTAATGTTGAATGCAGTTCCGATGTTGCTAGGCAACCACAGACAGCCTGCAGTAATTCAGCCATACAATTTCCCATCTGTCCCAAACTTCACATGTTTGATAAGAGTCCTGTCCTGAACACATGACCATGCTCATATTAGGTTATAGCAATAACGCCACCTGCTGGTAGCAGGAAGTGTGGCAAATACAAAACATGCTCGAAAAATCATGAAACTTTGCACACGCTTCAGAAGTGGTGAAAATTTACGTGTGATATGGTTTTCAGAATTGGGGGGGGCAAATTCGGTAAATTATTGCCCCCACATTTTGCCCCGGCTCCTGGTTTCACGTACAGGTATGAAATTTGGTACATGCATGTATTGACCCAATACCTACAGAAAAGTCTCTTGGAGCATAGCCCTAAACACAACAGGAAGTGATCTATTTTGAACTTCCTCCTAGATTTTGGACATTTTTCGTAATTTCCTGATGTTGTACTTTAACATACTCCTCCTACAGTTTTGATCTGATCCTCTTCAGATTTGGTGAGTGTAATCTTAAGGCATTTCCTAAAGGCGCCGGGTGGCGGTGGCAGGGGTGCGAGGGCCCTTTCATCGCTGCTTGCAGCTTTAATTATTATTCTTCTTCTTCTTCTCCAAAGTGAATCGCTTTTTAGAGGGCCTAAACATGCTCGAAAACTCATGAAACTTTGCACACGCTTCAGAAGTGGTGAAAATTTACGTGTGATATGGTTTTCAGAATTGGGGGGGGCAAATTCGGTAAATAATTGCCCCCACATTTTGCCCCGGCTCCTGGTTTCACGTACAGGTATGAAATTTGGTACATACATGTAATGACCCAATACCTACAGAAAAGTCTCTTGGAGCATAGCCCTAAACACAACAGGAAGTGAGCTATTTTTAACTTCCTCCTAGATTTTGGGCATTTTTCGTAATTTCCTGATGTTGTACTTTAACAAACTCCTCCTACAGATTTGATCTGATCCTCTTCAAATTTGGTGAGTGTAATCTTAAGGCCTTTGTGACGTTAAATTGCGAAGATCTAGAGTTTTCGTCGAAGGGTGTGCCCTCGGCGGCCTGACAAACGTTCACCCAATTTCGGCCTTCTGGTGATATATGCATGATCAGATAAGTTCAATATTAATGTTGAATGCAGTTCCGATGTTGCTAGGCAACCACAGACAGCCTGCAGTAACTCAGCCATACAATTTCCAATCTGTCCCAAACTTCACATGTTTGATAAGACTCCTGTCCTGAACACATGACCATGCTCATATTTGGTTATAGCAATAGCGCCACCTGCTGGTAGCAGGAAGTGTGGCAAATACAAAACATGCTCGAAAAATCATGAAACTTTGCACACGCCTCAGAAGTGGTGAAAATTTACGTGTGATATGGTTTTCAGAATTGGGGGGGGGGCAAATTCGGTAAATTATTGCCCCCACATTTTGCCCCGGCTCCTGGTTTCACGTACAGGTATGAAATTTGGTACATGCATGTATTGACCCAATACCTACAGAAAAGTCTCTTGGAGCATAGCCCTAAACACAACAGGAAGTGATCTATTTTGAACTTCCTCCTAGATTTTGGACATTTTTCGTAATTTCCTGATGTTGTACTTTAACATACTCCTCCTACAGTTTTGATCTGATCCTCTTCAAATTTGGTGAGTGTAATCTTAAGGCATTTCCTAAAGGCGCCGGGTGGCGGTGGCAGGGGTGCGAGGGCCCTTTTCATCGCTGCTTGCAGCTTTAATTATTATTATTATTCTTCTCCGCATTGAATTGCATTTTTGAGGGCCTAAACATGCTCGAAAACTCACGAATCTTTGCACACACGTCAGAACTGGCGAAAATTTACATCTGATATAGGTTTCAGAATTGGACGGGGCAAAATGGCTCGATAGCGCCACCTATAAAAGTTCAACGGAGTGCGCCTCCCGCATCGTTCCACGTACGTGCACGAAATTCGGTACATACATGTAATTACCTAATACCTACAAAAAAGTCTCTTGGAGCGTAGCCCTAAACACAACAGGAAGTCAGCCATTTTGAACTTCCTCTCAGATTTTTGTGCAGTTTTTGCCATTTTCAGGCCTCGTACTTTAACGAACTCCTCCTACAGTTTTAATCTGATCATCTTCAAATTTGGTGAGTGTAATCTTCAGGCCTTTGCGACGTTAAATTGCGAAGATCTTGAGTTTTCGTCGAAGTGCGGGTCCTCGGCGGCCTGACAAATTTTGATGTTTCGCCATGAAACAGGAAGTTGCTGTAACTCAGGCATGGAATGTCCAATCTGCCCCAAACTTCACACTTTTGATAAGAGTTCTGTCCTGAACACATGACCATGCTCATATTCAGTTATAGTCATAGCGCCACCTGCTGGCAACAGGAAGTGACATGTTTAACACTGTTATGGACTCCTAATAACATATAAAAAAGTGCCAGCAAGTGCTAAACATGCTAACAACATACTAGAAGCATGCTAAAACATGCTAGCAAACTCTTAGCTAAGTGCTAAAGCATGCTATTATTGCAATTAAATAGGAATTTGCTGTAACTCAGGCATGGAATGTCCAATCTGCCCCAAACTTCACACTTTTGATAAGCGTTCTGTCCTGAACACATCTACATGAGAATATTCAGTTATAGTAATAGCGCCACCTACTGGTAACAGGAAGTGTCATGTTTAACACGTTGATGCCATTCTAGCAACATGTTAAAAATGCCATTGACTTCTAAACATGCTAGAAACATGTTAAAACATGCTAGCAATACTTAGCTAAGTGCTAAAGCATGCTAATTCAATGAAACAGGATGTTGTTGTTACTCAAGAAGGCAATGTCCAATCTGCCCCAAACTTCACACTTTTAATAAACGTTCTGTCCTAAACACATGACCATGCTCATATTCAGTTACAGTCATAGCGCCACCTGCTGGCAACAGGAAGTGACATGTTAAACACTGTTGTGGACATATAAAAACATATAAAAAAAGTGACAGCAAGTGCTAAACATCCTAACAACATACTAGAAACATGCTAAAACATGCTAGCAAACACTTAGCTAAGTGCTAAAGCATGCTATTGCTGCAATTAAATAGGAATTTGCTGTAACACAGGCATGGAATGTCCAATCTGCCCCAAACTTCACACGTTTGATAAGAGTCATGGCCTGAACACATCTACATGAGAATATTCAGTTATAGTAATAGCGCCACCTGCTTTCAACAGGAAGTGACATGTTTAACACTCTTGTGGTCTCCTAATAACATATAAAAAAGAGCCAGCAAGTGCTAAACAGGTTAGCAACATACTAGAAACATGCTAGCAAACACTTAGCTAAGTGCTAAAGCATGCTATTACTGCAATTAAAAAGGAATTTGCTGTAACTCAGGCATGGAATGTCCAATCTGCCCCAAACTTCACACATTTGATAAGAATCATGGCCTGAACACATGTCTATGCTCAAATTCAGTTACAGTAATAGCGCCACCTACTGGCAACAGGAAGTGACATGTTTAACACTTTGATGCCGTTCTAGCAACATGTTAAAAATGCCATTGAGTTCTATACATGCTAGAAACATGTTAAAACATGCTAGCAATACTTAGCTAAGTGCTAAAGCATGCTAATTCAATGAAACAGGACTTTGTTGTTACTCAAGAAGGCAATGTACAATCTACCCCAAACTTCACACGTTTGATAAGAGTTATCTCTTGAACACATGTCCATGCTCATATTTAGTTATAGTCATAGCGCCACCTGCTGGCAACAGGAATTGACGTTTAACACTGTTCTTGACTCCTAATAACATATAAAAAAATGCCAGTAGGTGCTAAACATCCTACCAACATACTAGAGACATGCTAAAACATACTAGCAAACACTTAGCTAAGTGCTAAAGAATGATATTACTGCAATTAAATATGAATTTGCTGTAACTCAGGCATGGAATGTCCAATCTGCCCCAAACTTCACACTTTTGATAAGCGTTCTGTCCTGAACACATGACCATGCTCAAATTCAGTTATAGTAATAGCGCCACCTACTGGCAACAGGAAGTGACATGTTTAACACTTTGATGCCGTTCTAGCAACATGTTAAAAATGCCATTGAGTTCTAAACATGCTAGAAACATGTTAAAACATGCTAACAATGCTTAGCTAAGTGCTAAAGAATGCTAATTCAATGAAACATGACTTTGTTGTTACTCAAGAAGGCAATGTCCAATTTGCACCAAACTTCACACGTTTGATACGAGTTCTGTCCTGAACACACATCCATGGTCATATTCAGTTATAGTCATAACGCCACCTACTGGCAACAGAAACTGACATGGTTAACACAGTAATGCAGTACTAACCACATAATTATTGTGTACTAAGCATGCTAGAAACAGACTAAACATGCTAGCAACACTTAGCTGAGTCATGAAGCATGCTATTATCACCATTATACAAAACATTTTGTAACTGACTTTGACATACTCTTACTATATATACCTCCTTAAATGTACATTTCCCAACCATGCTCTGTCTTCCTAAAGCCACCGAGTGTTGATGGCATGGGTGCGAGGGCCCTTTCATCGCTGCTTGCAGCTTTAATTATTATTATTATTCTTCTCCGCATTTAATTGCATTTTTGAGGGCCTAAACGTGCTCGAAAACTCACGAAACTTTGCACACGCGTCAGAACTGGCGAAAATTTACATCTGATATAGGTTTCAGAATTGGGCGGGGCAAAATGGCTCGACAGCGCCACCTATAAAAGTTCAACGGAGTGCGCCTCCCGCTATGTTCCACGTACGTGTACGAAATTCGGTACATACATGTAAGAACCTAATACCTACAAAAAAGTCTCTTGGAGCGTAGCCCTAAACACAACAGGAAGTCAGCCATTTTCAACTTCCTCTCTGATTTTTGTGCACTTTTTGCCATTTTCAGGCCTCGTACTTTAACGAACTCCTCCTACAGTTTTAATCTGATCATCTTCAAATTTGGTGAGTGTAATCTTAAGGCCTTTGCGACGTTAAATTGCGAAGATCTTGAGTTTTCGTCGAAGGGCGGGTCCTCGGCGGCCTGACAAATTTTGATGTTTCGCCATGAAACAGGAAGTTGCTGTAACTCAGGCATGGAATGTCCAATCTGCCCCAAACTTCACACTTTTGATAAGCGTTCTGTCCTGAACACATGACCATGCTCATATTGAGTTACAGTCATAGCGCCACCTGCTGGCAACAGGAAGTGACATGTTTAACACTGTTGTGAACTCCTGATAACATATAAAAAAGTGCCAGCAAGTGCTAAACATGCTAACAACATACTAGAAACATGCTAAAACATGCTAGCAAACACTTAGCTAAGTGCTAAAGCATGCTATTACAGCAATTAAATAGGAATTTGCTGTAACTCAGGCACGGAATGTCCAATCTGCCCCAAACTTCACACGTTTGATAAGAGTCATGGCCTGAACACATCTACATGAGAATATTCAGTTATAGTAATAGCGCCACCTACTGGTAACAGGAAGTGTCATGTTTAACACGTTGATGCCGTTCTAGCAACATGTTAAAAATGCCATTGACTTCTAAACATGCTAGAAACATGTTAAAACATGCTAACAAAACTTAGCTAAGTGCTAAAGCATGCTAATTCAATGAAACAGGATGTTGTTGTTACTCAAGAAGGCAATGTCCAATCTGCCCCAAACTTCACACTTTTGATAAGCGTTCTGTCCTGAACACATGACCATGCTCATATTGAGTTACAGTCATAGCGCCACCTGCTGGCAACAGGAAGTGACATGTTTAACACTGTTGTGAACTCCTGATAACATATAAAAAAGTGCCAGCAAGTGCTAAACATGCTAACAACATACTAGAAACATGCTAAAACATGCTAGCAAACACTTTGCTTAGTGCTAAAGCATGCTATTACTGCAATTAAATAGGAATTTGCTGTAACACAGGCATGGAATGTCCAGTCTGCCCCAAACGTCACACGTTTAATAAGAGTCATGGCCTGAACACATCTACATGAGAATATTCAGTTATAGTAATAGCGCCACCTACCGGTAACAGGAAGTGTCATGTTTAACACGTTGATGCCGTTCTAGCAACATGTTAAAAATGCCATTGACTTCTAAACATGCTAGGAACATGTTAAAACATGCTAGCAATACTAAGCTAAGTGCTAAAGCATGCTAATTCAATGAAACAGGATGTTGTTGTTACGCGAGAAGGCAATGTCCAATCTGCGCCAAACTTCACACTTTTGATAAGCGTTTTGTCCTGAACACATGACCATGCTCATATTCAGTTACAGTCATAGCGCCACCTGCTGGCAACAGGAAGTGACATGTTAAACACTGTTGTGGACTCCTAATAACATATAAAAAAGTGCCAGCAAGTGATAAACATGCTAACAACATACTAGAAGCATGCTAAAACATGCTAGCAAACTCTTAGCTAAGTGCTAAAGCATGCTATTGCTGCAATTAAATATGAATTTGCTGTAACTCAGGCATGCAATGTCCAATCTACCCCAAAATTAATATGTAATATGCTAGAAACATCATAAAAAATGCTAGAAATGCTAAAGGAAGTTGTAACTCAAGCATACAATGTCCAATCTGCCCCAAACTTCACATGTTTGATAAAAGTCCCGCACTGAACACATCTACATAGCGATATTCAGATATAGACATAGCCCCACCTACTGGCAACAGAAACTGACATGGTTAACACAGTAATGCAGTACTAACCACATAACTATTGTATACTAAGCATGCTAGAAACATACTAAACATGCTAGCAACTACTATATATACCTCCTTAAATGCACATTGCCCAACCATGCTCTGTCTTCCTAAAGCCACCGAGTGATGATGGCACGAGTGCGAGGGCCCTTTCATCGCTGCTTGCAGCTTTAATTACGATAGTATTATTCCTCACAGCGCCGCGAGACGGTGTAAACAAGTACAATGATCTGAATAAGCTTGATGTGTTTTCTCGAGCTGATATGGGGGTGTTCACAAGTTTGCAGGATTGCCTCAGTCATTTGCGTTTGAATAGCGTGCGCTCGCCGTGGGCGGGGTCACATTAAAAATGATGAGCTGAGATGAGAACAACTGACATCTCTCTCTTTTCTTACAGATTGCATAAACTGAGAATATTTGTTTTTTATAAATTACTTCATTTAAAAGAAGAGAATTCAAGCTTCATGCCTGTGTGCCTGTGTGACTGTGTGACTGAGTATTCGCTGAGTTATGGTTCATTTTCGGACACGTTTCAGAATGGACTACACTGACAGAGAGAAGGCAGAACTTGCTTCGTGTTTATTTTTCTTTATTTGGCAAAAAGCACAACACTTTGTTTTTATTGTGAGTATACACAAAAATAATACACACTTAACAGGATCGATTGATGTATGAAACTCCTATGGAAAATCAAAGTCAACAGAGTATTTATGAGTCTCTTTTATACTGATAAAAAAAAAAGGGAGCTGGTATCGCCGGCGATACCGCCGACCCCAGGGGGTTAATAGTAGGGGGAAAATGGTTAATTTTAGTTGTTTCCCGCTATTTTCATCTTCCGGGTTTAAAATCTTCATTTTGTGGCAGAGCACTATAGAGACAGAGTGCAACGCGTCATAATCTGAAGACCACGCCAACCAGGGGGGAAACAGTCCAACGGTCTCCATTGACTTTGCATTGCGAGAGGCTGCCTCCTTGTCATTTATGACTTATAACAAAAGACAGAAAAATGCCTAAAAGCTGCAGTGTGACAAGGTGTACAGCAAACAAGCTAAAAAACCCAGAAATACATTTTTATAAGCTTCCGAACCGTAAAGCCAGCCTTTAAGGAGACAAAAGTGGATTCAGGCAATAAGACGTCAAGCATCAGCAGGAAGAATGGGTAAATTGTGGGATCCTGACACTAAGTATGTCTACGTGTGCAGTAAACATTTTGTCACTGGTAAGTCAAATATCCAAATGTCAGTTTGATATATTATATTTATGTAAGCTAAGCTGTAGCATTTTTTTACAATATCATGTCGCGTTCCAGTGTGCGTAGTTCTCAGAGTAGTTCGAGAACTAGTTGCGCTCTGTCTCAATTGATCCACTTTTATGTCCTAAAACAGGGATAGGCAACTCCAGTCCTGGAGGGCCACTGTCCTGCAGAGTTTAGCTCCAACCCTAATTAAACACACCTGAACAAGGCAATCAATTTTTTCAGGATTACTAGATAGATACAGGCAGGTGAGTTTTTATCAGGGCTAAAGCTAAACTCTGCAGGACAGTGACCCTCCAGGACCGGAGTTGCCTATCCCTGTCCTAAAACAACCGTTTTTTGGGGTCGACAGCTTATAAAATTTCAATTCTGGGTTATTTAGCTTGTTTGCTGTACACCTTGTCAAACTGCAGCGTTTAGACATTGTTTTGTTTTTTGTTATAAGTCATAAATGACAAGGAGGCAGCCTCTCGCAATGCAGTCAATGGAGACGGTTGGCCTAAATACGCTCTGTCTCTATAGTACTTTGATGACTCATCAGTGTCTCATAATTAATCATGTGACTGAGTTTTCTTATCCAATGAGAAGACACTTGCTCTTAATTATTCATGACACCACGTGGAACTTTCCAATGACAGACATGTCAAACTGTGATTACCAGGGGGCCAATGTTTCATAAAACACTGAAGCTTCCCTGGGCACCATCACCTGCTGTTAGCATTCCATTGACTCCCATTCATTTTGGCGTCATTTTGACAGCGAATAACTTTACATATGAGGCGTTTAAAGACTCCATTTGTCCATTATTTATTTCTAAAGAAACACGAAACTGTATAAAAGCCTCCATTACCTTGTATCTTACGTTATGGCCCCGTAGAAGCAGTTTTTGTAAAAATAGGCTAACGATTGCGTCAAAACCACGCGACTCTCTGTCGCACAGTAGAGAGATTAACGTATGGACAGGAGGAGAAGCTCGCGGGCGATCGGGGGGACGTGGAGGCAAAATGACTAAATAATTAATCAGAATACTCACACTCTCCGTCTCTGCAAGTTTGGGAAGGGAATGATTCAGATTTTTCTTGGCACAGCTACTAGAAGACAGACGGGTTCAATAAAAACAGTATTACAAAAAAAGAAGACAGACGGGTTGCTCACGTCACATCTACGTCGTCAAGCTCAGTTTGAGTCTGCGCAGTACGCTCAGCCATCAGGAAGAGAGTGCTTCTAATTGACTTCACTTTTCTCCGTTGAATCCAATGGGATCGCTGTGTCCATTTCTTTTACTGTCTATGGTGATATCGTGTAGTAGATGAGAGAGGCAATGATGGGACGCGCGTTTGTTTTCGTGGTGCAAAAGTTCCAGTGCATCTTTCCCCACGATGCTGCCCGGGCTAGACTCCGGCCATCAACCACGGACACTCTAAACTATGCGTGTAGCAACCTCTCAACTGGAGAATGGTGGAATTTGGCCTTGTACACTAATGCAGGTTGTGTCTAGTGATGCGTTCCCGGGGTGTGTGTGTGTGTGTGTGTGTCTAAAATATAACCCTGACCGGTTTACATGCCTTTTGTTAAACAATCACTCATTATTAAAATTGAGATATTTCAATTATACCTCAGTTGTATGGAACATATGCTTAATTTGTGTAAATGTCTATGTCACTGTCCATCTTTATTATGTGGGTTTAAGGGGCGCGTAGGTCTAGGCTGTACGGAACGTTTTTTGTTTTTGTTTTTTAAGCGGAAAATTAATTATTTTTAAATATATACATTACATGTATATAAACAAATATATATTTTATAATGACATAATTATACAAATACATACATATACATTAGGGGTGTAACGGTACGTGTATTCGTACCGAACCGTTTCGGTACAGGGCTTTCGGTTCGGTGCACGTGTGTACCGAATGACTGAATGCAATATTTTGTGTGCGGAACATAGGTACATTTTCGTGTTTCCACACGAACATATTAAGTGGCGGAAGTCTCCGCGTTCAGCGCAAATCCCGCCCTGCAGCTGATTCTAATGTTTTTTTCCTATTAGACATTCTCTGGTTTTACCGGTGTTTTACCCGTCGTCACTGTAACAATGAAATAGACTGCATGGCGAAAAAAAGCTTTTCCGCTTCGTGTGCGCCGCCGCACTCACCGTTCCGTGGCGCGCACGTGTGTGTGTGTGTGTGTGTGTGTGTGTGTGTGTGTGTCGAGTGTCGACGACCCGCTGCGCTCTCTGCTCAATGTTCGAGTCCGTGTTTGCGCTGCGCGTTCTGCTCTGTGGTTAACGGCCCAAACACTCCAATCATGTACCGATCACGCACTGGAAAAGCAAAGTCCGCTCAAATAAGGTGAAATTTCTCAGTAGTAACTTAGATTTCTGTTTGCTGAGCTGGTATAGTCATGCTGGCAACAATGGTAAAATGACCTGCTCTGATCACATGCTCTGGTAATAATAGCTTTGTACTATAGCTTTGGACTATATTTTATTTTGATAATTATTAAAAAAGTGGAAAAAAAAAATCTTAAATTGATTGTTGATTGATTATTGAAAAATAATAATACATTAATATATTTGTTTAATATTATTTTAATATAGGGCTATTTTCTGTTCCTGCACTGTAATCATAGTTATTTATTTATATTTTTCATTATATTTTATTATGTGATATTGGTTTGAGACTGAGAGTATTTTATTTAGTGGAGAACTTTGCAGCAGTATTTTATTTCTTATTCTTTTTTTATTTTATATCTATTTTATTATATTTTATTAAAAAGTGTTTAAAAAAGTGTAAACAAATTGTTAAAAAAAGTTTATAGTAATAAACAACCTGCAGTTTAATGTTTGCATTTCTTTCCCTTACTGTACCGAAAATAAACCGAACCGTGACTTTAAAACCGAGGTACGTACCGAACCGTGATTTTTGTGTACCGTTACACCCCTAATATACATACAATTATGATTACTGTAGGCTAATATATGTAGCAGGGCATTCCTTTTGAAAGGGACAAAAATAAGGTGTCATTGTATTTCATTAGACTTTAACTTTGCCAGTTATAAAAAAAATCTAGCATTTCCTCACGTTTTACCACTGATTTTTAGTGACAGTCGATATGCATGGGCCACTGGTGATGACAGTTTCCCATTTCCGTGTTTATTTTTTCTCCTTCGATTTGTTTTTTTCTATTGGTTTTGCCGTGACAATGAATCCAAAGGCAACCGCGGCTACAACAAGAGCACTGAACACCACTGCTGCAGCTTCCGCCTAGAAGAATAAACAAAGTATTTATTTTCTAAATCACTGTGTGAAACTTGTTTCTTTTGTGACCTTAATCCTAATTTGAAATTAATTTAAACAATTTTGCCATAATATAGTCTTTTATCCTGCGATTTGGACATTTGAGAGATTAATGAGTATCCTACAATATGATTCTGTATGCGAGGTCGTGTCGATCTACTGTACCTGCTGTACCTGCAGGGATAGTGGCGTTCCGTATCTCAACAGCGTAACAAAGTGCTCACAGTTGTATTTAAGCACATCGTACGGAAGTTTCTTTCCCTCAAGTCTCCCTGTGTCTTTCAGAATATCTTCAAAGGGACGAACACCATAGTGATCATCCAGAAGATTGTTGACACGGTATTTATCTTTGCCAACCACATCCTCAAGTTTCTCTCTCTTCACTTTTCCCTTGTCTTGTCCTACTGGACTCCCACTGCTGGACCAGCAGCCAGCTTTGGCATGGTCGGCTACAGAGAAAGAAATGGAAAATTATAAACAATCATGACTCATGAGACTTGAATGGAATAAATGTTTCAGACTCAGTAAAAGTTGAGCTCAGTTGAGCATGTGCACGGTCACTTCCTGGTGTTCAATAAGCCAGCTTGGGCATTTCCTGTTAGCTGTCATTCTGGACTCGCTGTAAATCCACACAAAACCATCAATGGTTGATCTTTTAATGTTGTATTTATATTGTAATGCAGTTAGCACACGTACGTTATTTGCCAATAAACCAGATTTATTGATTGCAATAAAAATGAAGCTAACGGGAACACTGGAATAAGAAACACGTCTGTAATTGGATACGCACACGCAACGCTTTTCCAGGACTTCAAATGTTATTTTTAATGTGATGAACAAAACATTATTTCCTCGTCCATCTGAGATCGTAAAACCGAACTTTTCAAGATGTAGGAAGTCCAACATTTAATAGAAACACTTTTATTTAAAAATAAAAAGACAGTAATTCCCACTCTGACCAGCAGGAGAGGAGCATTTATTGGCTCTTATTTTTTTCACTCAGTTTCGCTTTTGAATTAATATTAAACATTATAAAATCACTGGGTTTAAAAATAAATTGTCAAGGTGTGATATATGACATATGATATATGAAGTACTCACAAAGTCTCATGAAAAACAATAACTTACTTGCGACTGAATGACACAGAAAGCGAGCACCGCTCTCTCGCTTTATAATCACTGAAGCTGTCAGTCAGCGCAAGCTCATGATATATATAAATATATTTAATATTTAAGTGACTATATTCTGATTATAAACTAAGTATTACACTAGTGATGCTGTTAAAGGTACAGACACACACCAGAGGTTTTCCAGTGGCTCATATTATTGCAGAAGTTCTTAAGATCATTCCTGCGATACAGTCAAACGGCAAACATGTAACGGCAGTGTGTAAAGCATGAAAAGCATGAAAAAAATAAAAACACTCACAGTCCTTGACCAGGTGAATCACATCTCCTTTGCCGACATACAGAGCCCAGTGCTGATATCCATGTCTGGAGATTTCAATGAGGTTTCCACGCTCTGGTTTCTTATCATACAATTCAACAATAAGAAAGTGTTAAGTTAGCCTAAAAACAGCTTCTGTACACATGACATAAGCTCGTTTCAGAGGTTTATAAGTATTTAGCTTTCTGTTTCCTTAGAGAACAACTTGTGTAGTTTTAAACTCTTCCAAGCTCTGTTACTGTAGTAAAACTGCTTTCCGACAACCCTTGATCAATGAGCAAACAGACTTTTATATCAGAAACATCAGCCAGAAAAGATCTATTAGCTGAGTGATGCTGTCTTTCACTCTCTCCTTACGATTGAGTTCATTAACAGATATTTACCGGGGCCATGCCAAACACCTTCGGCTCTTCAGCTTTTCTGCTCTTCACTGTAATCCTGTTAGAAACACATGAAGCTTTTATACATACAAGGGCAGGTCCAGGATGTTTGGCAACTATACAGACAATGATACTGGAATGAAATTCCCATGTAAAGGAGGAAACAATGAAACAACAGTGTTAATGTGTGTGTTTCTTACGGGTTTCTGTTTGCCCCCAAGCGGCATATTCTAAACATATTTGACTGATGATGATGATGAAGATGATGATGATGATGAAGATGATGAACAGAATCTGTGCTGAGAGTCAGGTTTGATCAGATAAGAGGAAAACACAAACTCTTCAGTGACGGGGTTTGAATCACTGCACTGTAAAAAATGAATCATGGGTCTTATAATTTTCATTAAAAAATTAAGATGATAATTAAAAATAATGTGTATATTTTATTAAGAAGATTGTGGTTCAGTGACATATAGAAAATATTAAGAATATTTCACTAATAAAACCAAGAGATACATTTTCCTATTTTTTTTTTAGAGAAACAAACACAGTTTTGTAGGACGAGAAATGACTTAAGAATAAATAAATAAATGAATAAATAAATAAATAAATAAATAAATAAATGCAGAAATACATAAATGAATAAATAAATTATTAAATTATGAAATAAATAAATGCAGATATGCATAAATTAATGAATAAATAATTTTGTCAAAATTATCATTTTTAATTGTTAGTTTTTTTTGTACCATTTGTGTTATACTACATTTTTCTTCATTTATTTATGCATTTCTACATTTCTACATGTATTTATGTGTACGTATGTTAATAAGGTGGGCGGTCCTAACCTCTCTCAATGCAGGATTGGTTAAACAGGATCGGTATCGTTACGGCTGTGCTACTGTGGTACTGTGCTACTGTGGATATTTTTTTGAAGCTCGCAAAGCCAGGAGAAGATCCTGTGTCGTGTTCGTTATAGCAAATAATGCACATTCCTTCTGAAATCCAAAGCTTTTAGCCTCTGAGCTCATGTGTGAGCAACAATGCAAATCATGCGTTAGGTTCCAGCCAGTCTGCAATAGATGGTCTTGGTGACAACTTTTATGGCACCTTGAGTGTTAACAGACAACACGACACAGGATCTTCTCCTGGCTTTGCGAGCTTCAAAAGAATTCCAACCATTATAAATTCTGAGGCGTGTTGCTTTGTTCATTGAGCAATAACTGCTATAATAACAGTTTGTTTCTGTGTTGTGCTAGCAGCATATTTAATTATACAATATACTTAAGTCAACGTAAGTAAAAAGATTTATTATAAAAAAAGCATATTTCACTAAAAATAGTAAATACATTGTGTCATAGACTAAATAATTTAGGGGATTTTGCATGATTTATTCAGGTAGACTCCATGAAAGAAATTGAGCCTTAACTACTCAAAAATATCATGTGTAATATTGTTACCATCATTGTTTTTATAGTAAGTAGCACATAGCATTTTTGACATTTATTTGTTATTGTCAGTAATTTCCATTAAGTTACATAAAGTTTTCACTTTTAAGACCCGCATACAACACTCCTGTTCTCCTTTGCTCTCTTTTCTCTGTATATCAAGCTTTTCCTCTTCATTTTCTCACTCTCTGTGTTTCCCTGACCTATCTTGTCACCTCTCAGATTGAAGAATTTAGTTTCAGAGTTTCATTCAATTCAGTTTGTTAGGAACATCCAAATATCAACTATTTCCAATGATTTCAGTTTCCTAAATTACCAGAAATTCACAATCTATCTAATAAAGGTTTATATATAATTTTTATTTGATAACTGATGTAAGCTTTTGTAATACATCCTTTAAAATTCTCCTTTTGTGGCCCATAAAAGAAAGACAGTCAAATTAGAGACACACAGGGGTGAGAACATTATGACTTTAATTTTAGGGTGAACTATCTGCTTAATTTTACTATCCCTCCTAATTTTAGTAAAATTGGTAAATTATATAGTTCATTAACAGGAACAATTCACTGATTCATTAAGTAATTTATGCTGTTTTCCAGTATTTATTGTACATTTTTGGGCAATTTAATACGGTCACCCTAGTTAGATCTTTATTACTAGAGTAAAACTAATCATAATTTAATTATAGATATTTTTTTATTTATAGATATAGAGGAAAACTTTCCCTTTAAATGGCTACTTTTTGTTGACTGCATGTTTAACTATTTTTATAGAGCATGAGTTTAACTGGGTCAGGACGTTCATGTTAAAGTGGATCAGGATTGTTTGGATCGGGTTTTGAAGCGGTGAAACACTTCAGCAATAGAAGAACTGTTAGTTATTTCAGTATCATTTCAAAATGTCTTCTTTCAGCCCTTCACATGTGCTCTGATCTTCCTCTTTCACATGTACATTCTGCTTTTGTTTTAGCTCTAAATATGATATAATCACATTTAGATGGAGCACAGTGTAGATGCTGTAGAATGAGGCATCAAGTTTATGCACTTGTTGAACAGCTGTTTCTCTTTAACCGCAGCGCAAAGCTTCACTTCTGCTTCAGATTACACTGAACACTAATATCATATGCATTGGAAAAGAAAAGTTATTAAATTAAATGGCAATGGCAAATGTGAGCCTTTTCACTCTCAGATGTTTGGACTTGTCTGTATTCCCAGCTAATATTAATATGTTTTAACATTTTGTTAACGTTCCCTTTAAGTTATGAAAACGTCATTTCTGAATGTTCTCTAGTTTCAAATGTAAAAAAAAAAAAATCATATTTATGCAAACATTAAGAAAACATTCTATTTTGCAAACATTATGGAATACTTTTGAATGTTCTCTGAACATTCTGAAACAAGTAACATAAAAAAAAAAAAACAGTTATCTCTTTAACCATTGCATTAATATTCAACTAAATCTGAAATGCATCACATGTGAAGATGAAGCACAAACATCTACACAATCAACTAAAGCTGTTTAAATGATTAGTACACATCATCTGATCAGGATCTGAAAGTTTCAGGCTGTTTCTCATTTGAAGAGAGCAGCATCTGTACTTACTGTACTTTCATACACTCGACAAACACAGATAGAGGAATTACTGTACTTTCATTCACTCGACAAACACAGATAGACATGATGTGGATCTCTTACCTGCAGACGACGGCTTCAGGGTGGATCTGTGTCTGTTCACTTTCTGCTGCGACTCTATTCAAATGTGAGAGGAAGGAAGTGACACACACAGAGGCCTACACGTCAGTGGAAACAGGAACACACACGGTCTAAGGTAAAACTCTTGCCATCTGCACGCAGAAACAAACATGATCAACATCTGACAGCATCCGTCACTATTCTGAGATTTAACCATGCTAAGGTTTGATCTTGTGAAATGGTCAATTCAAGAATGGCAACACAAATTTGGGTGTACAAGTGTCATTGTTGAAGAAACATCCCTTTGAAGAAGCGTAATCCATATTTGACAAAAAATAATATATGCATGATTATCAGTCCTGAGTGTCTCTGTCAGGGTTAGTCCGTGACAAACTCAGACTTGACAGAGCTTCACGAGTCACGACTTCACAGAGTCGATGCTCTTGTATGTACTTTATTAGACAGGTGAGCAAATGTATACATAAAGCTAATCAATGTTATATAGTTCAACATGATGAAATGTTAGAATATGATCTGTATGTTATTTAACTTTGATATAGCTTACTGCTAGTCTCATGGGTGTGTTTTTACCGATGACGAGGTTCAGGGTTTATTAAGCCCATATGTGGAGGACTGGAAAGTCCTTCGTCACCAGACTCATTTTCCTGATCTTCCCAGTACTTTAGACCGAGACGGAAATGCTGACAGCAACAGTCTGGGGGAAAGTTCTGGGTAATGTCGGTGGAAACACAGTTGCTACGTTTAGAGGCTTTTATAAGATTAAGACATATAAACTAGCATATAAACTAAAGTTTTTGTGTTCATTTTCTAGTAGCATACATAAACCTTTTTTTCATATACTTTTTATCTATTTATTACTATTTTATTTTCATTTATTTATTTTTTATTTGGTTCATCTTAGGTCTGACAGAAAGTAACAATAACGTAAATATAGTAATATAGCATAGCTAAATAATATAGATACATATACACATAAATAACATACAACCATACATTAATTCAAATGTTTTGGCTTTTGTTTTATTGCGAACGGAATCTTTTCCATCTTGAGAGCACAAAGGTCAAACATCCACTGGCGATAAGAAAGGGCTAAAGCCAGCTGGAACGTTCTCAGATCTCCGGCTAACATTCCCTACAAGTCTGTTTAATCTTTTAAAGAAAACATTTAAATGTAATGTTCAAAGAATGTTTTAAGGATGATTTCTCATTTCAAATAATGTTCCTATAAGGTTAAATGTAAACTAAGATATAACATTTTAACTCTAACATTTTGAGGATTTTTTGGTAATGTTATTGAGATAACAGATTATATAATGTTCCATGTTCCATAAAAAATATGAAAAACAATAACTTAGGATTGAATGACTCTCTCGCTTTATAATCACTGAATCTGTCCTAACTTCTGAAAACTCACATTTTGTTCAATGAATGTACGAGCATATTTAATTGACAGTGTGTTGATGCTTTTTTCCCCACAAAAGTGAGAAAACTGATAGTAGATGGTAGAGCTTTGCTGAGGAGGAACACTGAGTGTATTTTTTATGTTGTCTTATGTTTAAATAACTCGATTAATGCTAGGCCTGAATATTTAAGTGATTCTGTCATGCTATTTTTGAACCCCCGGTGTTTCCTGATGATATTTTTTCTGCTGGCCCTGTTTTTGAACCTTCTGTTCTCCTAGTTATCTCAGTTTTTGTCCATTTCAGAACTTTCTGTGTTCTCTGACTCAACGCCAATAGTAGTTTCGAGGAAACTCAATCCAACCACTTTGACATTGATGAAATATCCACAGAAGCCCAACCACCTCCAAGACGAAGCTCCAGATTACTGCAAAATCTGCATCTATGGATGATTGGCCTCTTGAGAAAAATCTTCCTGCACTATATAAATGAATATTCATATTCTGCCACATGCCAATCTTTCCCGAGACGCAGCGCCATCTCAAAGATCCCTCCATCGGCCTCATCCTGAATGGTCTTATAAAGGAAAGTTCAGCCCTTAATGATAAACGTTCACCTTTCACACTTCCTATAGTCCATCTCATGTTTTCTCAGCTGTGCACGGGTTTCTTTTAGCCTGGTAATACCAAACTCTGCTACTTCGCTTTGCTTCGTAGACAGAGTCTGGAATGGCATAATAGAGAAGTGTTTTCTTTCTCGCGGGGGGGCGCTTGTCTGAAGTTTAAAATCATTGGTTACCCGTAAGCCAATCACATAACGTTTGGTTATGGCGTGTGTTATGCGCATGCTCGGCCGCATCTCACTTCCACTGTAAACACATGTATGATGCGAAAACTAAACCATCGAGCGAAATACCGGAGTGAACATGGCTGTGAACGACTTTTGCAGATTATGTGAAGTAAATCTACGCATCCACGGTACAATCAGCGTCTACGTCACGGCTCTCAGCCCGCCCTCTGTTCGTTGATTGGCCGGCTGTTTTCAGGCCGGAGGCAAACGGAAAGCTATTACGCTGTATCAGACTGACTACAGAAGCGAAATGAAATTGAGCGGAAGTAAGAAGTCTGACGTAGTCAGGCTAGGTTTCTTTAGCCCATTTATTAATGTGCTCCTGGAAGCAGTATTTCTTTCAGTTTTTTATGGGTTTCTGAGAAGTGGGGAATTTACTGCACGTTCAAATATATTTGAATCCTTCCCAAGACCTCTCATTAGATGATATCTCACTGAAAGCTAACTATTTTTCACCTTAAACATTCAAAGGCAGACAAAGAAAACAAAGGTGTGTTTGTAACCATATCTCGTACTAATTGTGAATTTTGTCCCCTCTCTTCAACGGTCCGGTACCTGAACTAGCGCACTCATTCACACTCCAACGAGCCACTGTTTGCCCCCGAGGATGAGAACATCATGACAAGATGCTGGTTCACACATCAACTACGTCTCCTTTAACACTTATAGCCTCCACAGCGCACTCCTTTCTCACCGGAGCCGCAGCTTATAGCATCTGTGATGGATTTTTTACTTAATCATAAACTAACATTTATTTTTCTTGCTGGAATAACATCCATATGCTTTGGAATCTTAAATGTTTCCCCTTTTTAGTCGAAAACTCATGACTTTGTGTGTGCGTGTTTAAAAATAATAAATATGGGAAATGAAACTAAACATTCTAAAACCTTGTGATTATGAAGTAATCAAGAAAATAAAGTTTGTTTTACCTAGAAACAGAAGGTCTTGCATAAGAAGAACCAATCAAATTGTAGGGAAATGATTTAATGCATCATGTCATTTTTGCCATATTCTATAAAAACCTTTATTCCTTTTGCTGGTGTGATTCTCTTTAGATGATTCAAGCATCTTCGAAGGCATTGTCTGAAGTCTGATGGTTATTGTTGCTGCGTAGCAAGTTGGTTAGGGGGACAAGTTAGGGATTAGAACACCGAGTAAGACGTCGACTGTAGGAGAGAAAAGAAGGGGAGACCCAGGTAATTAGGCTCCAGGTACACAGGGAAAAGTCTTCCACACATCCCTGCTCCTGTGACCAAAGAATGGGACACCCTCTCCCTTCCAGCGCTACGTTCACCCAGGAACTAATGACATTTTGCAAGCACAGAAATCCATGAGTCACTATAGACTCAACCTCTTTTACGATCAGTACCTAATAATCATCTAGTCCTTCATCACCAGACTAATTTTCCTGATCTTCACAGTACTTTAGACTGAGACAAAAATGCTGACAGCAACAGTATGGGGGAAAGTTCTGGGTAATGTCGGTGGAAACACAGTCGCTCTTATAGGATCTTGATGAAAGAAATGCAGCGTTTTGAGGCTTTTATAAGATTAAGACATATAAACTAGCAATGAGAGCAAGTCTTTGTGTTTATTTTCTAGTAGCATACATAAACCCTTTTTTCATATACTTTTTATCTATTTATTACTATTTTATTTTTATTTTTACTTTTTTTATGTGGTTCATCTTAGGTCTGACAGAAAGTAACAAACAGAAAGCCAGCTGGAACGTTCTCAGATCTTTGGCTAACATTCCCTACAAGTCTGGGTAATCTTTTAAAGAAAACATTTGAATGTAATGTTCAATTTTTCTATAAGGTTAAATGTAAACTAAGATGTAACGTTTTAACTGTAACATTTTGAGGATGTTTTGGGAATGTTATTGAGATAACAGATTATACAATGTTCCATAATAACAGAGGAGGAACGATATCAAATCAACGTTCGTAAAATGTTATGAGGATATTATTGAGGCCTGAGATGATGGAGTGTTTTTTATAAAACATTCTTGTAATGTGATGTTGTTGAGGTAACAGGTTTCAAATTATCTTTTATAAAACATTGGCACAATAACAAAGGAGGAATTATTTTTGAGATTAATACAATTGTATGTTTTAACAATGCTATAGCTAAGCATGTTTTTTTATGTTTAAGAGAACATTTTGGGAACAAAAATAAAACTTCCCAGCTAAAAACTGTTAGGGCTCAGGGATGATGAAGTAGGAGATGAACACGAAGGAGATCAATTACGAGGTTTTAATTCTCAATTATAACAGATACACAAAAACAGGGAGCGTGTGCTCAGAACAAGACTACCTAACATTAAACATTGACCGACAAACACTGAGGAAAAACACTGGGGTTAAATACACAGGCAAACAAGGCAAAATACACAGGCAAACATCCTTAATAAGGATGATTAACAAGACACAGCTGACACAGATGAACTAATTAAACAGACCGGGGAAAAAACAGGACTAGACCAAAATCACAGAAGACTGGGGAAAACAAGATCACAGAACACTAAAAACACAGAAACAGAACTCAAAACTACAACAAAAACTTTATAAGAATGTTAGGGGATAATGTTTTAATAATGGTATAGCTAAACGTTTATAGAAGGTCATCAGAAAATATTTTTAGAGAATGTTATCCTTCCTTATTCTGGGAACCAAAATGAAACTTCCCGCTGAGAACATTATTACAGTAGAACACTGCATGGTAATGTTCTCAGAACATCTTTAGAACAAAACATTTCTAGCTGGGGATTAGTTTAATGGGAACAGTTAACTTTTACAGAAATCTAGTTTATATCCTGAGAAACTACTAAAGAATAGATTTCCAGAATAGAAACAATTTGAATAATTGAATTATGAAATTAGAGGGTTAGACAAATAAAGAAGATATTCTTGGCTCCTGGCCTTAAAGTCTTACTTCTCCGAAGTTAGTTAAAAGAAGATATTTAGATCCTCTCCAGTTTGTGTACAGAGCAGGGAGGGGTGTTGAGGATGCCATAACTACTCTTGTACACTAGCTCAACATCTGGAGACCCCAAAAACAAGGGCACGGCTAGCTTTCATTGATTTCTCATCTGCATTTAACACAATTAAGCCACATGTGTTAGCCGAAAAACTAGTCAGATTATTTAACCTTGATCTTAATTTAGTAGGATGGATTGTTCATTTCTTATCGAACAGGACCCAGTGTGTGAGAGTCAATGGTTTGCTTTCTTCCAAGTTAGGTTCTTCTACTGGTTCGCCTCAAGGGTGTGTTCTTTCCCCTCTGCTTTTTATTTTGTACACTAATGATTGTAGAAGTACTTTTGAGAATAGGTAAATGTTAAAGTTTGCAGATGATACCGTGATTGTGAGTCTCCTAGCAAATGAAGAGACATCTCATGGACCAGTGGTGGAGGATTTTGTCTCTTGGTGTGTAAAGAGTAACCTAAATCTAAACATATCAAAGCCCAAAGACATGATTATAGACTTCGGAAAATTGGCCATTCCTGTCTCTCCTACTGTCATAAATGGAAGGGACATTGAGTTTGTGGACGAATATTGATATCTGGGTACAGTTATTGATAATAAATTAATTTTTAATGCCAACACAGATGCCATTTGTAAAAAGGTTCAACAGTGTATGTTGTTGTGTGTTAATGACACTGTTTTATCAAATCTGTCTTTTCTTACTGTGACATTGTATGGTTTGATTGTATTAGCCTGTCCAATAGAAACAGAATGACTAAGCTGATTAAGACTGCTTCTAAAGAGATTGGAGTTCAACAAATATTGCCTCAGGACATTGTTAAAGAACGTGTTGTTAAAAAAGCCTTTTCGATAATCAATTGTCCATCACACCCATTACACATAGAGTTTGTTATTCTCCCATCAGGCCGTAGATATAGAGCAATGGGGGGAGAACCAGGAGGTTCAAGAACTCATTCTTACCAACTGCTATTTTAATGTTAAATAGTCTGTAACCATGTGTGTTTTTTGTTATGTGAGTGTTTGTTATGTGAGTGTTTGTTATGTGAGTGTTTATTATGCGGGTGTTTGTTATGTGGGTGTTTGTTATGTGAGTGTTTGTTATGCGAGTGTTTGTTATGAGAGTGTTTGTTATGTGAGTGTTTGTTATGTGAGTGTTATGTGAGTGTTTGTTATGTGAGTGTTTGTTATGTGAGTGTTTGTTATGCGGGTGTTTGTTATGCGGGTGTTTGTTATGCGAGTGTTTGTTATGCGAGTGTTTGTTATGTGAGTGTTTGTTATGTGAGTGTTTGTTATGCGGGTGTTTGTTATGCGAGTGTTTGTTATGCGAGTGTTTGTTGTTATGCGAGTGTTTGTTATGCGAGTGTTTGTTATGCGAGTGTTTGTTATGTGAGTGTTATGTGAGTGTTTGTTATGCAAGTGTTTGTTATGCGGGTGTTTGTTATGCGGGTGTTTGTTATGTGAGTGTTTGTTATGTGGGTGTTTGTTATGTGGATGTTTGTTATGCGGGTGTTTGTTATGTGAGTGTTTGTTATGTGAGTGTTTGTTATGTGAGTGTTTGTTATGTGAGTGTTATGTGAGTGTTTGTAATGCGAGTGTTTGTTATGCGAGTGTTTGTTATGCGAGTGTTTGTTATGCAAGTGTTTGTGTGAGTGTTTGTAATGCGAGTGTTTGTTATGCGAGTGTTTGTTATGCGAGTGTTTGTTATGCAAGTGTTTGTGTGAGTGTTTGTTATGTGAGTGTTTGTAATGCGAGTGTTTGTTATGCGAGTGTTTGTTATGCGAGTGTTTGTTATGCAAGTGTTTGTGTGAGTGTTTGTTATGCGAGTGTTTGTTATGCGAGTGTTTGTGTGAGTGTTTGTTATGTGAGTGTTTGTAATGCGAGTGTTTGTTATGCGAGTGTTTGTTATGCGAGTGTTTGTTATGCAAGTGTTTGTGTGAGTGTTTGTTATGCGAGTGTTTGTTGTTATGCGAGTGTTTGTAATGCGAGTGTTTGTTATGTGAGTGTTTGTTATGTGAGTGTTATGTGAGTGTTTGTTATGCAAGTGTTTGTTATGCGAGTGTTTGTTATGCAAGTGTTTGTTATGCGAGTGTTTGTGTGAGTGTTTGTTATGTGATTGTTTGTTATGCGAGTGTTTGTTATGTGAGTGTTTGTGTGAGTGTTTGTTATGTGAGTGTTTGTTATGCGAGTGTTTGTTATGCGAGTGTTTGTTATGCGAGTGTTTGTGTGAGTGTTTGTTATGCGAGTGTTTGTTATGCGAGTGTTTGTGTGAGTGTTTGTTATGCGAGTGTTTGTTGTTATGCGAGTGTTTGTTATGCGAGTGTTTGTTATGTGAGTGTTATGTGAGTGTTTGTTATGCGAGTGTTTGTTATGCGAGTGTTTGTTATGCGAGTGTTTGTGTGAGTGTTTGTTATGTGATTGTTTGTTATGCGAGTGTTTGTTATGCGAGTGTTTGTGTGAGTGTTTGTTGTGATTGTTTGTTATGCGAGTGTTTGTTATGCGAGTGTTTGTTATGCGAGTGTTTGTTATGCGAGTGTTTGTGTGAGTGTTTGTTGTGATTGTTTGTTATGCGAGTGTTTGTTATGCGAGTGTTTGTTATGCGAGTGTTTGTGTGAGTGTTTGTTGTGATTGTTATGCGAGTGTTTGTTATGCGAGTGTTTGTTATGCGAGTGTTTGTGTGAGTGTTTGTTGTGATTGTTTGTTATGCGAGTGTTTGTTATGCGAGTGTTTGTTATGCGAGTGTTTGTTATGCGAGTGTTTGTTATGCGAGTGTTTGTGTGAGTGTTTGTTATGTGAGTGTTTGTTATGCGAGTGTTTGTTATGTGAGTGTTTGTTATGCAAGTGTTTGTTATGCGAGTGTTTGTTATGTGAGTGTTTGTTATGCGAGTGTTTGTTATGCGAGTGTTTGTGTGAGTGTTTGTTGTGATTGTTTGTTATGCGAGTGTTTGTTATGCGAGTGTTTGTTATGCGAGTGTTTGTGTGAGTGTTTGTTGTGATTGTTTGTTATGCGAGTGTTTGTTATGCGAGTGTTTGTTATGCGAGTGTTTGTGTGAGTGTTTGTTGTGATTGTTTGTTATGCGAGTGTTTGTTATGCGAGTGTTTGTTATGCGAGTGTTTGTTATGTGATTGTTTGTTATGCGAGTGTTTGTTATGCGAGTGTTTGTGTGAGTGTTTGTTGTGATTGTTTGTTATGCGAGTGTTTGTTATGAGAGTGTTTGTTATGCGAGTGTTTGTTATGCGAGTGTTTGTTATGCGAGTGTTTGTGTGAGTGTTTGTTATGTGAGTGTTTGTTATGCGAGTGTTTGTTATGTGAGTGTTTGTTATGCAAGTGTTTGTTATGCGAGTGTTTGTTATGCGGGTGTTTGTTATGCGAGTGTTTGTGTGAGTGTTTGTTATGTGAGTGTTTGTTATGCGAGTGTTTGTTATGTGAGTGTTTGTTATGCAAGTGTTTGTTATGCGAGTGTTTGTTATGCGAGTGTTTGTTATGCGAGTGTTTGTGTGAGTGTTTGTTATGCGAGTGTTTGTTGTTATGTGAGTGTTTGTTATGTGAGTGTTTGTTATGTGAGTGTTTGTTATGTGAGTGTTTGTTATGCGAGTGTTTGTGTGAGTGTTTGTTATGCGAGTGTTTGTTGTTATGTGAGTGTTTGTTATGTGAGTGTTATGTGAGTGTTATGTGAGTGTTTGTTATGCGAGTGTTTGTTATGTGAGTGTTTGTTATGCGAGTGTTTGTTATGCGAGTGTTTGTTATGCGAGTGTTTGTTATGCGAGTGTTTGTGTGAGTGTTTGTTATGTGAGTGTTATGTGAGTGTTTGTTATGTGAGTGTTTGTTATGTGAGTGTTTGTTATGCGAGTGTTTGTTATGCGAGTGTTTGTGTGAGTGTTTGTTATGTGAGTGTTTGTTATGCAAGTGTTTGTTATGCGAGTGTTTGTTATGCGAGTGTTTGTTATGCGAGTGTTTGTGTGAGTGTTTGTTATGTGAGTGTTTGTTATGCGGGTGTTTGTTATGCGGGTGTTTGTTATGCGGGTGTTTGTTATGCGAGTGTTTGTTATGTGAGTGTTATGCGAGTGTTTGTGTGAGTGTTTGTTATGTGAGTGTTTGTTATGCGGGTGTTTGTTATGTGAGTGTTTGTGCGAGTGTTTGTGTGAGTGTTTGTTATGCGAGTGTTTGTTATGCGAGTGTTTGTTATGCGAGTGTTTGTGTGAGTGTTTGTTATGTGAGTGTTTGTTATGCGGGTGTTTGTTATGCGGGTGTTTGTTATGCGGGTGTTTGTTATGCGAGTGTTTGTTATGTGAGTGTTATGCGAGTGTTTGTGTGAGTGTTTGCTATGTGAGTGTTTGTTATGCGGGTGTTTGTTATGCGGTTGTTTGTTATGTGATTGTTTGTTATGTGAGTGTTTGTTATGTGAGTGTTTGTTATGTGAGTTTTTGTTATGCGGGTGTTTGTTTGTGTGAGTGTTTGTTATGCGAGTGTTTGTTATGTGAGTGTTTGTTATGTGAGTGTTTGTTATGTGAGTTTTTGTTATGCGGGTGTTTGTTTGTGTGAGTGTTTGTTATGCGAGTGTTTGTTATGCGAGTGTTTGTTATGCGAGTGTTTGTTATGCGGGTGTTTGTTATGTGAGTGTTTGTTATGCGAGTGTTTGTGTGAGTGTTTGTTATGCGGGTGTTTGTTATGCGAGTGTTTGTTATGCGAGTGTTTGTTATGCGAGTGTTTGTTATGCGAGTGTTTGTTATGCGGGTGTTTGTTATGTGAGTGTTTGTTATGCGAGTGTTTGTGTGAGTGTTTGTTATGCGGGTGTTTGTTATGTGAGTGTTTGTTATGTGGGTGTTTGTTATGCGGGTGTTTGTTATGTGAGTGTTTGCTATGCGAGTGTTTGTTATGCGAGTGTTTGTTATGTGAGTGTTTGTTATGCGGGTGTTTGTTATGCGGGTGTTTGTTATGCGGGTGTTTGTTATGCGAGTGTTTGTTATGTGAGTGTTTGTTATGCGAGTGTTTGTGTGAGTGTTTGTTATGCGGGTGTTTGTTATGTGAGTGTTTGTTATGTGGGTGTTTGTTATGCGGGTGTTTGTTATGTGAGTGTTTGTTATGCGAGTGTTTGTTATGCGAGTGTTTGTTATGTGAGTGTTTGTTATGCGGGTGTTTGTTATGCGGGTGTTTGTTATGCGGGTGTTTGTTATGCGAGTGTTTGTTATGTGAGTGTTTGTTATGCGAGTGTTTGTGTGAGTGTTTGTTATGCGGGTGTTTGTTATGTGAGTGTTTGTTATGTGGGTGTTTGTTATGCGAGTGTTTGTTATGTGAGTGTTTGTTATGTGAGTGTTTGTTATGCGGGTGTTTGTTATGCGGGTGTTTGTTATGCGGGTGTTTGTTATGCGAGTGTTTGTTATGCGAGTGTTTGTTATGTGAGTGTTTGTTATGTGAGTGTTTGTTATGCGAGTGTTTTTGTGATGTGTAGCACCTGTGCAAAACTACTTTCCTAAGGGATAAATAAACTGAACTGAACTGAAGCATGTGTCGAGTGGACACAAATTTGGACAAGACAGGTTTCTCAAAGGAACCAGTTTTATTTCCTGTAAGAAAGGCGTCTAGCACACAGAGATACTCTGCAGAGAAGCTTTTTATACCGTAAATCTCACACCACACACCCAAACACATCCTGATTATCAAGAAAGGCTCAAATGGTGCGACTCTTGCTGTCTTTTAGCCGCTCTTTGTATAACGAAGTCTCTAATAAATGGGTATAACGGCACTAAAACCGAGTTTTGCACACATCCTCTTCATCAGTAATAGTGTGATGTACTATTATGTACGCATAGCTAAGCAAAAATCAACACCCATATTCTAAGTGAAGACATTCAGTTCTTCTGAGCTTATATGATCATGTAAATGATGCAGAGACGCATCTCTGTACATTTCCATTACAACAGGCACTGGGTATTGCTAAACATCTGAACTTAGAGGCCAATCATCTCCTATTTCAGCTGCGCACTGACGCACTTGTCTGCCAGTGTCCTCAAAGCGCTATATGTGATCAGTGAAAACACATTCATTTCTCCCATGATCAGATAATCAGGTAATGCGGATCAAACACCTGTCTGTCAATGTACATATAAAGGTGAGAAATCAGTCATAGTGAAATCTACTGGAAACAAGAACTTCAGGTTATTTTTATGATATGCCATAAAGTGTTTATTTCTGAATATGATTGTTGCTGATACATTTTACCAGTATTTACTTTAAATACAAACATTTTAAATGTAATTATGAAAAATATGCAATATTTGGTCTTCAAAAAGCCTTTGTACAAAAGGTACATATTGAAAAGGAGGCTCGTCTATACGTTACTTTGAATAAAAACTAAATGAATAAATGGCATGCTCATGGAAGTGCCGTCAGTGTTTATAAGTGAATAAAGATGAACAGCAAACTTTGTTGAGTCAGCAGATGGAGAGTGTGTGTGTGTGTGTGTGTGTGTGTATGTGTGTGTGTCAGCACAGATGGACCTGCTTTTCGAAATCCCCAAACTTTTAAAGGCTGTGGCCTAAAAACACTATAAATATAAAAGAGCAAACTCATTAAATTAAATTAAATTCTGAAATAAATAAATGCAGACATACATAAATGAATGAATACATTAATAAATAATTTTGACAAAAGTATCATTTTTAAATGTTCTTTTTTTGTACATTTGTGTTATATTATACTTTTTTCCTCATTTATTTATGCATTTCTACATTTCTACATGTATGTATTTATGTGTACGTATGTTAATAAGGTAGGCGGTCCTAACCTCTCCCACTGCAGGATTGGTTAAACAGGATCGGTATCCTTACGGCTGTGCTACTGTGTGCAAGCTTTCACTTTAAAGAAATTCACAGAGCTCAAGAAAATGGTTAACTATCAATTTTGTTATCCTGAGATTTATGAAATAAATAAATAAATGCTGAAATTGTTAAAATGATAAATAATTGTAATATTCACATGTGGAGCACTCTGCGAGAATTATGAGATTTTGAGTTGTGAACACACTTTCTGGGTTTTTGATTTATGTATTGGCTAAGATGGGTTACATAAAATCAAGAAATATTCCACTCTAAAAGTGATGAATAAATAGTGAGATTTTAACATGTGCTTAAATATTATAATCTGTATCTGAAGACGTCTAAAACATGTATCCCGTTATCCCTGCGTGTGAAAGGGTTGATCCACTTCAGAGATTCTAAGACTTTGATTTATGTTAAATAAGATAAAGCTTTTGTGCATTGTGTTGAATAAGAATGAGATTGGGTGATCAAGTTAAATAGAAATTGATTTGAACAAGCACATAGCAGACATATCACAGTGATTTCAGTTTCTAGTAAAAGACAGAAGAAGGAATTCTTTACCATTTTATTAAACATACTTTATTTTTATTTTTCTGCAAAGAAGTATATTGGCTTATTAACGGGATGGGGAACTGATGTGTTTAACCAGAAGAGACTTCTGGAATTCAGAGATATTGAAAGAGATTGTTAAATAAAGAGCTGCAGGTTTAATTAGATTTTCGCAGTTCTCTGAGTGTTCATATTTCAGACCAGATAACTTCTGGAACAGCTGCCTTGACAAAGGGATGAATAGACCGAAAACTGTTCAGTGAGACACCAGCAGAGAGAAGAGTTAGTGGCTGATCGACTCTTCTGCACGGAGAGAGACTGATTCAGGAACATTTCACTTCACACTTTTCCTAAGGACAGTTTTGCCAGGCGTTATGTACAGATTTGTTCATTGAGCAATAACTGCTATAATAACAGTTTCTGTGTTGTGCTAGCAGCATATTTAATTATACAATATACTTAAGTTTTTATAAAAAAAGTATATTTCACTAAAAATATTAAATACTTTGTGTCATAGACTAAATAATTTAGGGGATTCCATGAAAGAAATCGAGCCTTAACTACTCAAAAATATCATGTGCAATATTGTAACCATAATTTTTTATAGTAAGTAGCACATGGCATTTTTGACATTTGTTATTGTCAGTAATATTCGTTAAGTTATAAAGGTAGCAGATCGCTTTTAAGACCCGCATACAACGCTCCTGTTCTCCTTTGCTCTCTTTTCTCTGTATATCAAGCTTTTCCTCTTCATTTTCTCACTCTCTGTGTTTCCCTGACCTTGTTCTTATTTCCTCTCAGATTGAAGAATTTATTTTCATTCAATTCAGTTTGTTAGGAACATCCAAATATCAACTATTTCCAATGATTTCAGTTTCCTAAATTACCAGAAATTAAATTCACTATCACAATTGAATATAAATTCACAATCTATCTATCTAATCTATCTTTTTTTTTTATAACTGATGTTAGATGTTTACAACTGTAATGGTATCCTTTTAAACTTCTCCTTTTGTGGCCCGTAAAAGAAAGAAGGGCATAAGGCATTAGAGAAACACAGGGGTGAGAAAATTATGACTTTTTAATTTTAGGGTGAACTATCCCATTAATATTACTATCCCTCCTCATTTTAGTGAATTGGTTCATTATATAGTTCATGTAAAGGAACAATTCACTGATTCATTAAGTAATTTATGCTGTTCTCCAGTATTTATTGTAAATTTTTGGGCAATTTAATACGGTCACCCTAGTTAGATCTTTATTACTAGAGTAAAACTAATCATAATTTGATTATATTTTTATTTATTTATAGATATAGAGGAAAACTTCCCTTTAAATGACTACTTTTTGTTGACTGCATGTTTAATACTTTTATAGAGCATCATGAGTTTAACTGGGTCAGGACGTTCATGTTCAGATGGATCAGGTTTGTTTGGATCGGGTTTTTAAGCGGTGAAACACTTCAGCAATAGAACAACTGTTAGTTATTTCAGTATCATTTCAAAATGTCTTCTTTCAGCCCTTCACATGTGCCCTGATCTTTCGTATTTCACATGACAAGTAATCTAATGCCCACTGACATGGTTTTAAAGCTATTTCTTATCCATTTTTTTGGTCTTCAAAAGTCCTAAATTGCACACATGTAGGTCCAAAAAATCCAAATTTACTCAGGGGAGCATGCCCCCCAACCCCCCTAACTTTTATGTTTTGTGAACATACTATCGTCATCTTACCAGTGTAGATAAAGGTGGACCAAAATTTGCTCTGGTTTGTTGATGTAGGATCATTATCAAGAGCTGAATGGTGAATTAGGAATGTGAAACTAAACAGCGTCTTTGTGAGGTTTATGAATATGTTGTGTACACTCACAAGAGCTGCTCAGAGGAAGGTGGAAATGTAATGAATGACCAGTGAAACAATATGAAGTCACTCACAAAACAAACATCACATTAGCCAAAAGCAACATTAGGTAATGCTGGTACTGCATAACCTTTCCACCGCAGGAGCTTTCTCAGGAACTAGGGAGTTTGGGTGTGTTTCTATCGAGGTCCAGGCTTTATTAAACTCATATGCGAAGGAAGAAATCCAGCGGGAACTGTAAATTCTGACTTATTTTCCGACAGGTCTGGGGGGGTTCTTGGGAAAAGTTTTGGTGGAAGCGCAGTAATAATAATAATAATAATAATAATAATAATTCATTACATTTATATAGCGCTTTTCTCGGCACTCAAAGTGCTTTACATAGAAGGGGCAATCTCCTCAACCACCACCAATGTGCAGCATCCACCTGGATGATGCGACGGCAGCCATATTGCGCCAGAACGCCCACCACACACCAGCTTACTGGTGGAGAGGAGACAGTGCTGAAGCCAATCAGTATATGCGGATGATTAGGAGGCCATGATGGATAGAGGCCAAGGGGCAAATTTGGCCAGGATGCCGGGGTTACACCCCTGCTCTTTCGAAAGACATCCTGGGATTTTTAATGACCACAGAGAGTCAGGACCTCGGTTTAACGTCTCATCCGAAGGACGTCGCTCTTCATTTATAGGAAATACAGCTGCAGAGTTTAAAGGCTTTTATAAGATTAAGATTAAGATTTGCAGTCCCTGAAACCAGACTAAAGTCGAGGGGTGATCAGACATTTTCCCACATCTGCACCGAGACTTTGGAAAAGTTTTCCTGTTCAAATCAGAACTGCTCCCACAATATCTATTTTTAAATCAAAGTTAAAAATAATTTTTAAATCTAAGAAAAACTCCAAGGCACTCTCCTGGAATATTAAAAATGCCTTTATTTTATGGCATAGTCAAAAGAGACTTTTAAAATGACTCCAACGCGTTTCAGCACACTGGCCTTCGTCAGGGAATCAAACAGCTGTGAAGGATTACAGGTGTCTTTATAGTGGAAAAACCCCAATGATCAACTCCTCCCACTAGAAACAAAACTACAAAAAACTACCAACATGGATGTAAAATACAACATGTCACCATAGTAGCATTTAGAAAAACATTTAGAAAAAGATTAGAAAAAAAAAAAATTAATAATAATAATATCCACATAGACATTGGTGAAAGTAATTAATGTCAAATCTACAAAAGACTTTACAGAAAAACCGTGAAATCTAGCTCACCATTCAAACCCGGATATTTGGTGGCCTGTAATTTAAAAATCCAGAAAGCCTCCCTTTGATTAAGTTGGCGCTGTCTATCACCCTTTCTTATCGAAATGGGGATATGATCAATTCCATAGGCTTGTAAAGTTGATGGGTTACTATTATGCTGCAGAAAATGCTTAGCCATAGGATAGTTAATATTACTCTTACGAATGGCATATTTGTGTTCTGCCAATCTATCCTGAAAGCGTCTTTTTGTTCTACCAATGTAAAAGACTTTACACTCTGGGCATTCCAACTTGTAAATAACAAATGTGGTTTTACAGTTTATAAAATGATTGATAGTGTACTCTTTCAGAGAGATACAATCTTTAAAAGTTTTGGTCTGGACAACACTAGTACAGTGATTACAGTGATGACATTTGTAGGACCCCTTTGGTTTAGTTTTCAACCAAGTTTGTTGATCATTTGGTTGAAGATGACTATGGACTAATTTGTCTTGTAAAGTTGGACATCTCCTGAAACTGATTAAAGGTGGTTCCTTAAAAATCTCCCTTAGTGTTGTATCACTCTGAATGATACTCCAATTGTTCTTAACTATCTGTTTGATTCTTTCTGCCTCTGTGCTATATGCTGTCGCAAAAACCACTCTATCATTTTTCAGTGTGGGACCACTTCTTTTTTGTAATAGAGTTGGTCTGTCCCGACTTCTAGCTTTTGTATAAGCTGTCTGAATGATCGCGTTTTTGTATCCCCTTGCCTGGAAACGTGCCACCATTTCCTCTGATCTGGTCTTAAAGTCATTTTCTTGGTCACAAATCCGTCGCACTCGTTGGAACTGCCCTAATGGAATATTCTCTTTTAGCCTCTTAGGGTGGAAACTTTTTGCATGGAGGATTGTATTTCTGTCTGTTGGTTTTCTATATAAAGATGTATGTAAGATACCTTGACTGTCCTTATATATAAAAAGATCTAGGAAGTTTATGCTTTCTTTACTATAACAAAGATCCAGCTTAATATTTGGACTCATATTGTTCAGAAACCTGTGAAAAGCTTGTAGTTCATTTTCAGATCCCGACCAAACTAGACAGATATCATCAATATATCTTCCCCACCAAACAATGTGGCTTAAGAAATGGTTCCTATCATTACTGAACACAAAATCTTCTTCCCATTTACCTAGATAGAGGCCAGCATAAGAAGGGCTATAACAAGCTCCCATAGCACAACCTTTAATCTGTTTGAACAGTTTATCTTGAAATATGAATATATTATTGGTTAAAGACCATCGCGTCAAAGCAAGTAGAAAATCATTAGGAGGCATTTCAGACTCCGGTCGAGCATTCATAAAAAATCTTAGTGCTGACAAACCCTGTTCATGATCAATGGTTGTATATAGTGACTCAACATCCATCGTGGCTAGAATTATATCTCTATCAATATTTTTCAGTTCCTCAATCTTATTCAAAACATCTGTAGTATCCTGCAGGTAATGAGGACAAAAGAGGTTTGATAAAATAATCCACATATTTTGATATTGGCTCAATAAGACTCTCATTGCCTGATATAACAGGTCTTCCTGGAGGGTTCTCCACAGATTTATGTATCTTAGGAAGCATATAGAATGATGCCATACGTGGATTTTCATTATATAGAAACTCACTTTCATTGTTTGTAATCCAACCCTTTTCCTTAGCCTCCCTGAGTATCTCTTTTAAATCTTCTTTAAGAGACTCAGTTGGATTATGTGTTAGAGGTTGGTAAAATTCAATATTAAAAAGCTGACGATGAGCTTCTTTTATATACATATCTTTGCTCCAAACCACAATAGCGCCACCCTTATCTGCTTTTTTAATAACTATAGCATCATCATTTAACAGTGTTTCCAAAGCAGTCTTTTCTTTGTGAGACAGGTTACTGTGAGCTGGTGTTCTTTTATTTTTATTTTTAAACAAATTCTCAATATCAAAATTTATCTTCTTCTCAAACGTATTTAAAGCTGCATTTTGAAACAATGGACAAAAAGTAGACCTGGGTTTGAAAAAGTTTTAGAAACCAGAGAATCAGTCTGACCTGTGTCCGAAGAACTTGCCAAGGATGTAGGACTTCTCTTATACCATGCCTTCAGATGTAGATTTCTGTAGAATCTGAACAAGTCAATTTTAGTCTTAAATTCATTCGCTGAGCAGGTAGGGGCAAAGGATAATCCTTTGGAGAGGACTTTAATGCTGTCTTCTGGCAAGGGTTTCCCCGAGATGTTGATCACAGCGCTTGTCTCGTTCGACTCCTTGTGTATCTGGGCTCTTGATTTCATTCGGCCCCTTCGTGTCTTCCACTTTCTATTCTTTGTCTTGATCCATGTCCCCTTTCCTTCCCTCTTTTGGTGTGGTAGGGTGGTCTTCCTTGTTGTCCTAAAAAATTCCGCTCATCTTGTATGGCATTCCGTTCCGCAAAATCCTCCTCTTCACTACTTGTAAAACTGAAAGAAACAGACTTAGGTCTTCTTGAAAATGAATGATTTCCCTTGGTTGTTCTGGATTTACCCACATTCCAGTGATATACTTTGCCTTCTTTGTAAACCACTTCATCCCTTTGGAACTTTCTAATCTTAGTTTGCTTCAGACTGTGAATGTTTTGAGGTCAGTACTCAGTTTCTCTTCATATCTTGTTTTACTTTCTTGGTCTGGGAGTTCATCAATTGTTTTCCTCACCTCCAAGATATCTTTCTGTATTTCCTGCTTGTCTTTATTAGCTTCTTCTATCAGTAGAAGCATCAGGTCAGAAGAGCATTTATTTAAAATGGCTTCCCATTTCCCTCTGAATTCCTTTTTCTCTAGGATTTACAAGTTGGATTTACAAGTTGGAATGCCCAGAGTGTAAAGTCTTTTACATTGGTAGAACAAAAAGACGCTTTCAGGATAGATTGGCAGAACACAAATATGCCATTCGTAAGAGTAATATTAACTAGAAAAAAAAGTTTGTGAGACAAACTTTAAGTTGGCTTGAGAAAGCCAGACCAGAGAGTTTGAAGAAGTTTAAAGTAGTTTGATGTTTAAAGTAGGTTAAAGTTTGGTAGATAGATTAGTTCGAAAGAAAGAAAGAATAGTTCGAAAAAAAGAAACAGATTAGTTAGAATGAAAAAGAAAGGACAGATAGATAGATAGATAGATAGATAGATAGATAGATAGATAGATAGATAGATAGATAGATAGATAGATAGATAGATAGATAGATAGATAGATAGATAGATAGATAGATAGATAGATAGATAGATAGATAAGTTTTGAAGAAAGAAAGAAAGATTAGTTAGAAAGATTAGTTAGAAAAAAAGAAAGAAAGAAAGAAAGAAAGAAAGATTGATTAGTTAGAAAGAAAGAAAGATAGATTAGTTAGTTAGAAAGATAGATATATTAGTTAGAAAGAAAGAAAGAAAGAAAGAAAGAAAGATAAGTTAGTTAGAAAGAGAAAGATTAGTTAAAAAGAAAGAAAGATAAGTTAGTTAGAAAGAGAAAGATTAGTTAAAAAGAAAGAAAGAAAGATAAGTTAGTTAGAAAGATAGATAGATAAGTTAGTTTTTTAGTTAGAAAGAAAGATAGATTAGTAAGAAAGAAAGAAAGATAGATTAGTTAGTTAGAAAGATAGATAGATTAGTAAGAAACAAAGAAAGATAAGTTAGATAGATAGATAGATAGATTAGTTAAAAAGAAAGAAAGAAAGATAAGTTAGTTAGAAAGATAGATAGATTAGTAAGAAATAAAGAAAGATAAGTTAGTTTTTTAGTTAGAAAGAAAGATATATTAGTAATAAAGAAAGAAAGATAAGTTAGTTAGAAAGATAGATGGATTAGTTAGAAAGAAAGAAATATAGATAAGTTAGACAGATAGATTAGTAAGAAAGAAAGAGAGAGATAAGTTAGTTAGAAAGATAGATCGATTAGTTAAAAAGAAAGAAAGATAGATAAGTTAGTTAGAAAGATAGATAGATTAGTAAGAAATAAAGAAAGATAGATAAGTTAGTAAGTTAGATAGATAGATAGATTAGTAAGAAAGGAAGATAGATAAGTTAGAAAGATTGATAGATTAGTAAAAAAGAAAGATAGATAAGTTAAAAAGAAAGAAAGATAGATAAGTTAGTTAGAAAGATAGATAGATTAGTATGAAAGAAAGATAAGTTAGTTAGAAAGATAGATAGATTAGTTAGAAAGAAAGAAAGATAGATAAGTTAGTGAGAAAGATAGATTAGTTAAAAAGAAAGAAAGATAGATAAATTAGAAAGATTGATAGATTAGTTAAAAAGAAAGAAAGATAAGTTAGTTAGAAAGATAAAGAAAGAAAGTAAAATAGATAAGTTAGTAAGAAAGATAGATAGATTAGTAAGAAAGATAGATAAGTTAGTTAGAAAGATAGATAGATTAGTTAGAAAGAAAGAAAGAAAGAAAGAAAGAAAGATAAAGTTAGTTAGAAAGATTGATAGATTAGTTAGTTAGAAAGATATATAGATTAGAAAGAAAGAATGAAAGAAAGAAAGAAAGAAAGATAGATAAGTTAGTTAGAAAGATTGATAGATTAGTAAGAAAGAAAGATAGATAGATAGATAGATAGATAGATAGATAGATAGATAGATAGATAGATAGATAGATAGATAGATAGATAGATAGATAGATAGATAGATAGATAGATAGATAGATAGATAGATAGATAGATAGATAGATAGATAGATAGATAGGTTTATTAGTACATAGAATAGTAGTTTAATTGAGTCTAGGGCTTAACGGAGTTTAGATTTGAGTTTTTAGCTTGTACACTAATGGGCCACCGTAGTCTTGGCTCAATTTGAGCAGTCTGCAATGAAAGTCTATGGGATTTTTATGGTTTTTAATATGAATATTTTTTTTTTTTTTTTTTTTTTTTAATATATTAATTATGCATCACATCTTATTCACATATACAACATTTTTTTTACATCAATCCCCCCCTTCAAGAGAACCCCCCCCCCCCTCCTCCTCCTCCAAAGTTGAACATACAGCACAGCATTCAGTCACAATCATGGCAGAGTGTCATATGGCAATGGTAATGACAATAATTAACAATAGTATAAAATTAAAAGATAATAATTAAAAAAAAAAAAAAAAAAAAAAAAAAATAAGTATACATTACAACAGTTAGGAGATAAGATAAAGTAAAAAACAAAACAACCAAAAGTAATATTACAAACAGCAAAACTTCTCCTTTAACATTTAACTGTTATTCCTTGGTCTGGGAAGCACCTTCCAAAATATGGCAGATATTCTAGGTCCTACATAATCAAGAAATGGGGTCCATATATGATAAAATAAACCAATTTTCCCTCTGGACCAGTATGTTAAGTATTCCATGGGTAAAAGTTCAAATATTACCTTATGCCAGTCTAAAACTGTAGGTGGTTTATTTGAAATCCATTTCAACAATATAGCTTTACGTGCAGCATATGTTAAAACATTCCACAATTTTTGACAATGTGATCCTTTTATTTGTGGGTGTGGTAATCCCAACAATAAACACACTGGGTCCAGGTCCAACTTCTTATTAAAAACCAAGTCTAATTTCAAAGCCACTTCTACCCAAAAATCCTGGATATGCATACAGGTCCATACAGTATGTATAAAGCTACCAACTTCCCTGTTACATTTCATACACAGAGCTGATTTCCTTGGGTCCATCTTATGTCTGAGTTCAGGTGATATCTGAAGGCGATGCAGTAACTTAAATTGTAATTCCTTCGCTCTATTACACATGGATATGCTGTTAGCATGCTCCCATATGTCCGCCTCCATAACTTTATCTATTACCGCCCCAAGGTCCCGAGCCCATGTTTGAATAATTGTATTATTAGTCTTAATGGACTTATAAAAGGCCTCATAGCATCGCCTTACTATAGCCTTATTGCTATGTATTTTGTATAGTAGTTGCTCAATTGGTGACATTTCCAGAGTAAATTTATGCTGAATTGGATTCTGTATAAAGCTTTTGATTTGTAGAAACCTAAGAAAATGTGTGTGTGATAAGTTGTATTTCAGTCTTAGTTGGTCAAATGACATCATTCTGTCCCCTTCAAATAAGTCTTTCAAAGTTGTGATACCAGCATTTTCCCACAGAGCAAACCCATTATCTGTCATGCCAGGGAGAAAATCTGTATTTCTTCGTATTGGAGTAATTGGAGATAAAACATCTGTTCTCTTTTCCCATTTCTTAATCATGTCCCAAGCCTTTAGTGTGGATTTAACAATGAAATTACCCTCTGCAATCTCTAGTTTATTCCGATTCAGGATAAAAGGGAGACTAGCTAATTGTAATGGCTTACCTAAATTATATGCCTCAATATCAAGCCAGACAGAGTCCGAGTCACTCCGTACCCAATCTACTAGATATCGAAATTGGGAAGCCACTTGATATAGTCTAATGTTGGGAACTGCCAAACCTCCCTGACCCGATGACAGTTGCAATTTTGTTAATTTAAGTCGTGGTCTTTTGCCATTCCATATAAATGATCTGAACCAACCGTTAACCGTCTTAATAGTATTATTATTTAGTACGACTGGGATCATTTGGAATTTGTAGAGCAGTCGTGGTAAGATATTCATCTTAATTAAAGAGATTCTTCCCAGCATTGAGAGTGGTAAAGAAGACCATCTCTCTAGGTCATCATGGATGCATTTCAGCAAAGGCTGAAAATTTGCTTTAAACATCCTTTGCAGCAGAGGAGTAATAAATATACCTAGATAAAGAAAACCTTCTGTTGCCCATCTGAAAGGTGACAAGCCGGGAGGAAGAGAGTGATGCACCCGACCCAATGGCAAGGCCTCTGACTTACTGAAATTTATTTTGTAACCAGAAAACTTACTAAACTCGTTAATAACAGTAAGGACTAACGTAACAGATATTTCTGGTTGCGTGATAAACAATAAAACATCGTCAGCATACAGAGAAATCTTATGTTGCCTATGATTAATCGATATACCATGAATAGAAGGGTGGGTTCTAATGGCTTCTGCTAGTGGCTCGATTGCGATTGCAAACAGCAGTGGTGATAAGGGGCACCCTTGGCGAGTGCCCCTTCCCAAAGCAAAGTAGGGAGAGCATTTACCATTTGTGATGACAGACCCTACTGGGTTATGATAAAGCAGCTTGACCCAATCAATAAAATCTTTACCTAAATCAAATTCCTTGAGTGTAAAAAACAAAAAATCCCATTCTATACGGTCAAAGGCTTTTTCTGCATCCAATGACACTACCATACCTTTAAGATTATTTTGCTGACACAGCTGAATAATGTTAAGTAACCTTCTAACATTATTACATGAGTTCCTTCCAGTAATAAACCCTGTCTGATCATTATTAATAATAGTTGGAAGGATTTTCTCTAGTCTTAAGGCTAGTATTTTAGATAAAATCTTAAAGTCTAAATTTAGTAGACTGATAGGTCGGTAGGATGAACACATATCCGCTGGTTTATCCTTCTTAAGAATCAGGCTAATGTTTGCTTCTGTAAGTGTTTTGGGAAGAGCTCTCTTCTCGAAGGAGTCATTAAACATGGCAAGTAGGGGCTTCACCAACAGCGGCTTAAAACATTTGTAAAAGTCCGAGCTAAAGCCATCAGGGCCTGGAGCCTTTCCTGATTGTAAAACACCAACAGCTTTAGCTACTTCTTCCAGTGTTATCGGTCCGTTCAGTACTGTCTTTTGTTGGTCATTAGGCTTGGGCAGATTCAGATTGGAGAAAAAGCCCTCCATAAGTCTGGAAGACCCTGCTGGCTGCTCACTTGTATATAACTTTGTATAAAATTCTACAAAAACCTTATTTATGCCATTGCTATCCAGTTTTTCCTGCCCCAAGACATCTTTAACTGAAGATATGTTCTGAGAGATAGGTCTATTCTTAACCAGGTTGGCTAAATATTTGCTAGGTTTGTTACCAAATTCATATAATTTCTGCCTTGCGAATCTTATAGTCTGCTCTGCCTTCTGAGTGAGCAGTGAGTTAAGTGCTGCTCTTGTTGTCAAAGTTGTTTTAAGATTAGTATCCGTAGGATTCTGGTTATATGCCCTCTCACACTCAGCTAGCTGTAGCTCCAGTTCCCGTTGCTTTTCTTGACACTTCCGTTTTGTGCTTTTTTCATAAGATATTATCAAACCGCGTGAGTAAGCCTTACACGTCTCCCACAAAATAGAAGGAGATACATCAGGTGTATTATTACATGAAAAGAATAGCTGAAACTCAGTCCGAAAACAAGATATAAAATTTGGGTCATACAACAGATGGTTATTAAACCGCCATTTACTTGATCGTTGCTGGGCCTCTCCATGTGAGAACTTTAAATAAACCGGGGCATGGTCCGATATTGTAATGCTCCCAATATCACAAGATGAAACAGAATACAACATTGCTTTAGGGACAAACAAGTAGTCTATTCTAGAGCTACTTTTATGCACTCCAGAGAAGAATGTGAATTCTTTGTTGTTTGGATTGAGTGCTCGCCACACATCCAAATAACCTAGTTCTTCACATACATCAGCGGTTGCTCGCGCCCGTTTAGTAGGGTTAGTTCTTTCAGCAGGTAACTTATCAATGCGAGGGTCTAATATGCAATTTAAGTCACCACCAGCAAATGACTGAGCACAGTCCAACTCTGCTAATTCTGAAAAAGCTTTTGTAATGAGAGCAGGAGGATGACCTGGTGGAGCATAAACATTTAAAATAGATATATTTTCGCCAAACAGGTGTCCTTTTATTGCAACATATCTTCCTGCATTATCTTTAATACAGGATTCTAGCTTAAAAGGAAGCCGTTTGTTAATAAGGATGCAGACTCCTCTACTATTGGACGTGAAAGAAGAAAAAAAAACTTGTCCCACCCATTCCCGTTTAAGTTTTTCATGTTCTGTGTCTTTTAGGTGTGTTTCCTGCAGTAGGGCTATGTCAACCTCTTCTTTTTTTAGATAGGTCAATATTTTTTTTCTTTTCACAGGATGATGTATGCCTCTAATATTCCATGTACATACCTTAAGTTTAGAGTCAATCATAGTGATTGTGAAGAATTAAATAAAGCGAGGATTGGTTGTTGCCTTAAGTCTGTATGCATTATACTATCCATAATCTAATTCCCTCCATGTACCATACATTGTGATCGGAAAAAAGATAAAACAGAAAGAGAAACTCAAAGTGCTGTGCTGTCTTCCCTAACCCTAGAATAACCCCCTGATCAAAACTATATACACACAGTCTCCCATGAACAAACAGGCAAATGGAACTCAAAATAAAGAGAAGGGTGGAGACCCCAACTTCAGAAGAGAGACCCTTGCTAGGCCCTCTTAACCTTACTTCAGATGCGACTATGATGTTCCTGAACCCACAATATCGAGTGCAATCAATTATTCAATCAGCCCTATGTTCATTGAGCTGACGTTCAATCATCACTTGAATTTTTCCACATAGTATCACACAAAAAGAACAGGTATATCTCTGGTATCTATACAGTCAGAAAGTTAATAATATAAAGACAAAAAAAAAAAAATAATAATAATAAAAAATAAAAAAAAATAAAAAAAAAAAAAATAAAATAAAAATAAAAGTAAATTAAATTAAATAATTATGTGCTACCACCTGTTGGTGACAGCAGGTGGCAGCTGGCCACGTCCGACATACCCCACTCCTTTGGGCACTTTCACTTATGACAGACAAAAATAAATAAATAAATAAAATAAAATAAATTAATAAATTAATAAAAATAAATAAATAAATAAAAAAATTCCACTTATGACCGACAAAGTGATATTATTTATGGCTGCGAGCCGTGCAGGTCTCGTTTCCAAGATAAACTTCTGTTAAGAAACAGAAGGGTGAGAGAGAGAGAGAAAGAAGAAAAAAAACAAAAAAAAACAAAAAAACAAAACAAAACGATAGACACGAGACACAGTCCAAATGCCTTTAACATGATAGTCTTAACGCCAGTCTTTTACACTCGTTCTCCAAAACATTGAGATTGGAAACAAACTACAGCAGCATGAACTGTAACGTTATATTTCAGTTTGTTCGTCACAGACCATGACTAAATTGTAAGATCTTACTTACTCACGCTCGTTCGTCCGGTACAGTGCTTTCACCACCAAGCGTGTTTATATATGCCATAGCTTCTTCGGGCTTGATAAAGGACTTGGTAGTGTTATTCACGGTGATCCTCAGAGTTGCAGGATAATTTAGGCCATAGGTGTGTAGTCCGAGCGACTGGAGCCTCCTTCTGGCCTCGTCAAAAGCCCGACGTTTCCTCTGAGTTCCGCTGGAGAAGTCCTGGAAAAAGAAAATTCTGCTGTCCTCAAAACGAAGCTCCTTCGCCCGCCTGGCTGCCTCTAGCACCCGAACCCGATCGCTGTAGTGGTGAAACCTTACAATCATAGCGCGGGGGTAAGGTTTGCGTGAGTCGGCTCCCCTCCTCGCCGGGCCCGACACCCGATGCGCCCTTTCCAACTTTATTTTCCCGTCCTTGGTGGTCAGTGTCAAAACTTTGGGGAGCCACATCTCCATGAAACTTACAACAGATGAGCCCTCTGAGGATTCTGGCAGACCGATTATTCTGAGGTTTTTACGTCTGCCTCGATCCTCCTGGTCATCCAGCCGTTCCTGTAGAGAGGCCACAACTTTTTCCAGGTATGAGAGACGTTTCTCCGTCTCGACATTTACGTCCTCCACCGCGGAGATGCGATGTTCAGCTTCCCCAACACGCTTAGTTGTGTCTTGCAACTCTTTCGATATATCTCCAATCTTTTGCAGGAAAGAGTCAAACTTAGCCTCTATCACCCCGGATATATTTGCTGTAAGTGTGGCCATGGCCTTGGTCATTGCGGGACTCAACACATCCGTCTCGGCAGTCTCTGTGTTGCCATCTTGTGTCTTATCCGTGTTGCTAGCCATGACGTTCTTCTTCTCCTGTGTCTTTTTCGCCGATTTTGAAGCCATTTTAACAAAAGCTTTACCCCAGAAGTGGTCCAATGACATCAGCTAAATTCTACACGTGTTTTTTTATCGACTTGGGCTGAGTTAAGCATTAGTATCAGGATATTTCGCATCGACAAAGCGGGAGCTCACACCGAACGCTGCTACTCGGTCCGCATCACCGGAAGTCTCCCCTTTAATATGAATTTTTAAGAAAACTGAAAGTCAAATCAGTCTGAAAAGATATAGCACACTAAGTCAGAACAGTCTGAAGGTCTGACGTGAGTTTGGAGTTTGTAGAGTTAAAGCTCTAAGAGGAGTTAGAGTCAGATTTTTTAGTCTCAGAAGAATAATAATAACTAGATGCGAAAGTTCGTCGAGACAAACTTTAAGTTGGCTTGAGAAAGTTTGGACCATAAAGTTTGAAAAAGTTTAAAGTAGTTTAAAGTTTAATTTAGTTTAAAGTGTAAATTAGTTGAAAGTTTTAAATAGTTTGAAGTTTAATTTAGTTTAAAGTTTAAATTAGTTGAAAGTTTAAAATAGTTTGAAGTTTAATTTAGTTTAAAGTTTAAAATAGTTGAAAGTTTAAAGTAGTTTGAAGTTTAATTTAGTTTAAAGTTTAAATTAGTTGAAAGTTTAAAATAGTTTGAAGTTTAATTTAGTTTAGTTTAGGGTGTTCTGGGTGGTTGCTATGGTGTTGCTAGGCGGTTGCTAGGGTGTTCTGGGTGGTTGCTATGGTGTTGCTAGGCGGTTGCTAGGGTGTTCTGGGTGGTTGCTATGATGTTGCTAGGCGGTTGCTAAGGTATTCTGGGCGGTTGCTAGGCAGTTGCTAGGGTGTTCTGGGCGGTTGCTATGGTGTTGCTAGGTGGTTGGTAGTTGTCACAGATGGTTACTATGGAGTTTTTATAGAGTCCTTAGCATGATCTTGGTATGATTTAGCACTTAACTAATTGATATTAGCATGTAGCTATTCACTGCTAGCATGTGTAGCATGTTGGAAGTGCTGTTTGCTAGCATGAGTCAAAAGAGCCAAACCTCATCTCTATACGATGTTCTGATACAGAGATATAGGTCTTGCAAAACGGTTGCTAGGGTACTCAAGTTTGGTTGCTATGGAGTTGCTTGGGAGCTTGAAGCTTTAAACTTAAAACGTTTAAAGTGGTTTGAAGTTTAAAGTAGTTTACGAGTTTTGAGTTTACAAGTTTAAATGAGTTTAGAGTTTAAGTTTAAATGAGTTTAGTGTGTGTGTGTGTGTGTGTGTGTGTGTGTGTGTGTGTGTGTGTGTGTGTGTGTGTGTGTTTTCACACACACACACACACTCAGAGTTTATGAGTTTAGAGTTTATAAGTGTATAAATTGATGAGTTTATAAGTGTAAGAGTTTTTGAGTTTAGAGTTTATAAGTTTTAAATGAGTTTAGAGTTTATAAGTTTAAATGAGTTTAGAGTTTATAAGTTTAAATGAGTTTAAGAGTTCAGAGTTTATTAATTTATGAGTTTAAGAGTTCATAAGTCTATGAATTCATGTGTTTATAAGTTAATTAGTTTATAAGTGTATGAGTTTAGAGTTCATTAGTTTAAATGAGTCTCATTGGCTAATATAGTATATAGAACGGCAGTTTGGTTTAGTCTTCAAGGTATTTTGATTTGAATTTTCGTCGGTTGGTGAGTTTGAATCTAAATTTGAATTTTTTAGAACTCCCCAATGTAAGTCAATGGGAGTTTTTCCGAGTTTTGATCGTCATTTTTAGGAAAACCGTAAGTCCGATCAGTCTGAAAAGATATCGCACACTCGGTCAGATCAGTTTGAGTGTCTGAGCCGAGTTTGGAGTATGTAGAGTTAAAGCTCTAGGACGAGTTTGAGTCAACAGTTTTTAACAGAAGAATAATAATAATAACTAGATGCGAAAGTTCGTCGAGACAAACTTTAAGTTGGCTTGAGAAAGTTTGGACCAGAAAGTTTTTTGCTAGGCGGTTGCTAGGGTATTCTGAGTGGTTGCTAGGCGGTTGCTAGGATATTTCTGGTGGTTGCTAGGGTCTTTTGGGTGGTTGCTAGGCGGTTGCTAGGGTGTTTTGGGTGGTTGCTAGGGTGTTCTGGGTGGTTGCTAGGCGGTTGCTAGGGTGTTCTGGGTGGTTACTAGGGTGTTCTGGGTGGTTGCTAGGCGGTTGCTAGGATATTTTGGGTGGTTGCTAGGGTCTTTTGGGTGGTTTATAGGCGGTTGCTAGGGTATTTTAGGTGGTTGCTAGGGTATTTTAGGTGGTTGCTAGGGTATTCTGGGTGGTTGCTAGGCGGTTGCTAGGGTATTTTGGGTGGTTGCTAGGGTCTTTTGGGTAGTTGCTAGGCGGTTTCTAAGATATTTTCGGTGGTTGCTAGGGTCTTTTGGGTGGTTGCTAGGCGGTTGCTAGGGTATTTTGGGTGGTTGCTAGGGTGTTCTGGGTGGTTGCTAGGCGGTTGCTAGGGTGTTCTGGGTGGTTGCTAGGCGGTTGCTAGGATATTTTGGGTGGTTGCTAGGGTCTTTTGGGTGGTTGATAGGCGGTTGCTAGGGTATTTTAGGTGGTTGCTAGGGTATTTTAGGTGGCTGATAGGGTATTCTGGGTGGTTGCTAGGCAGTTGCTAGGGCATTTTGGGTGGTTGCTAGGGTCTTTTGGGTAGTTGCTAGGCGGTTTCTAAGATATTTTCGGTGGTTGCTAGGGTCTTTTGGGTGGTTGCTAGGCGGTTGCTAGGGTATTTTGGGTGGTTGCTAGGGTGTTCTGGGTGGTTGCTAGGCGGTTGTAGGGTGTTCTGGGTGGTTGCTAGGCGGTTGCTAGGATATTTTGGGTGGTTGCTAGGGTGTTATGGGTGGTTGTTAGGCAGTTGCTAGGGTGTTCTGAGTGGTTGCTATGGTGTTGCTAGGCGGTTGCTAAGGTATTCTGGGTGGTTGCTAGGCGGTTGCTAGGGTGTTCTGGGTGGTTGCTATGGTGTTGCTAGGCGGTTGCTAGGGTATTTTGGGTGGTTGCTAGGCGGTTGCTAGGGTGTTCTGGGTGGTTGCTATGGTGTTGCTAGGCGGTTGCTAAGGTATTCTGGGTGGTTGCTAGGCGGTTGCTAGGGTGTTCTGGGTGGTTGCTATGGTGTTGCTAGGAGGTTGCTAGGGTGTTCTGGGTTGTTGCTAGGCAGTTGCTAGGTGTTCTGGGTGGTTGCTAGGCAGTTGCTAGGGTGTTCTGGCTGTTTGCTAGGTGTTCTGGGTGGTTGCTAGGCAGTTGCTAGTTGTTCTGGGGGGTTGCTAGGCAGTTGCTAGGGTGTTCTGGGTGGTTGCTAGGGTATATTTGGTGGTTACTAGAGCATTTCTAGATGTTGCTAGGGTGTTCAAGATGGTTGCTAAGGTATTTTTGGTAGTTGCTATGGTGTTACTAGGTGGTTGGTAGTTGTCAAAGATGGTTACTATGGAGTTTTTATAGAGTTCTTAAAATCTTTAATAACGAGTGCCTTCAGTACGGCACTCGGCCTGCGGCCTCGTGCCTATGGCCGAATAGGCACAAGCATGGAGCAATATCGCAAGGCCACGAGTGTAATATTGCGTTAAAAAATACAAAAAAATGTAAAAAAATTTTTTTTTTGGTTTAGGGTGGTTGCTAGGGAGCTCTTAGTGGTTGCTAGGGTGCTGAAACTGGTTGCTATGGTGTGGCTATGAAGATTTTAGGCCATTACTTATTGGTTGCTTGATAATATAAATCCTCTGAGGGAGAGAGAGAGGGAGAGACGCAGGGCTGTCAGGCCCTTTGGAGTCTGTGTGTGTGAAAACGGCAGTTTGGATTCAAATGTTTTTAGAACTCCCCAATGTAAGTCAATGGGAGTTTTTCCGAGTTTTGATCGTCATTTTTAGGAAAACCGTAAGTCCGATCAGTCTGAAAAGATATAGCAACGCGAGTCAGATCAGTTTGAGTGTCTGAGCCGAGTTTGGAGTATGTAGAGTTAAAGCTCTAGGAGGAGTTTCATATAGAAATTTTAGTCTCGGAATAATAATAATAACTAGAATGTACATTTCCTGAAGAAAATGTGAAATGGTGCTTGCAGTGGCAAAACTCTCCACTCGGTTGCTAGGGTGTTGTACATGATTGCATACGAGCCAACAACCATGTCTGTACAATGTTGTGGAGCTGAAATATAGCTTCTATATGTTGCAATATGGTTTATATGTGGCTCTAAACGGTTGCTAGGGTGTTCTGGGTGGTTGCTAGGGCGCTGCTAGGCAGTTGCTAGGGTATTCTGGGTGGTTGCTAGGGCGTTGCTAGGGTGTTATGGGTGGTTGCTATGGTGTTAGGCAGTTGCTATGGTATTCTGGGTGGTTGCTAGGGCGTTGCTAGGCAGTTGCTATGGTATTCTGGGTGGTTGCTAGGGCGTTGCTAGGCAGTTGCTAGGGTGTTCTGGGTGGTTGCTAGGCAGTTGCTAGGGTTTTCATGGTGGTTGCTAGGCAGTTGCTAGGTGGTTGCTAGGGTGTTCTGGGCAGTTGCTATGGTGTTGCTAAGCAGTTTCTAAGGTGTTCTGGTTGGTTGCTAGGTGGTTGCTAGGGTGTTGCTAGGTGGTTGCTAGGGTGTTCTGGGTGGTTGCTAGGGTATTCTTGGTGGTTGCTAGGGCGTTGCTAGGGTGTTCTGGGTGGTTGCTAGGGCGTTGCTAGGTGGTTGCTAAGGTGTTCTGGGTGGTTGCTATGGTGTTGCTAGGCGGTTGCTAGGGTATTCTGGGTGGTTGCTAGGCGGTTGCTAGGGTATTCTTGGTGGTTGCTAGGGCGTTGCTAGGTGGTTGCTAGGGTGTTCTGGGTGGTTGCTATGGTGTTGCTAGGCAGTTGCTATGGTATTTTGGGTGGATGCTAGGGCGTTGCTAGGGTGTTCTGGGTGGTTGCTAGGCAGTTGCTAGGTGTTCTGGGGGGTTGCTAGACAGTTGCTAGGGTGTTCTGGGTGGTTGCTACGGTATTTTTGATGGTTACTAGAGCGTTTCTAGACGTTGCTAGGGTGTTCAGGATGGTTGCTAAGGTATTTGTTTTGTTGCTATGGTGTTACTAGGTGGTTGGTAGTTGTCAAAGATGGTTACTATGGAGTTTTTATAGAGTTATTAAAATCTTTAATAACGAGTGCCTTCAGTACGGCACTCGGCCTACGGCCTCGTGCCCTAGCCGAATAAGCACAAGCATGGAGCAATATCGCAAGGCCACAAGTGTAATATTGCGTTAAAAAATACAAAAAAATTAAAAAAATTTTTTTTTTTGTTTTAGGGTGGTTGCTAGGGAGCTCTTAGTGGTTGCTAGGGTGCTGAAACTGGTTGCTAGGGTGTAGCTATGAAGATTTTAGGCCATTACTTATTGGCTGCTTGATAATATAAATCCTCTGAGGGAGAGAGAGAGGGAGAGACGCAGGGGTGTCAGGCCCTTTGGAGTCTGTGTGTGTGAAAACGGCAGTTGGGATTCAAATATTTTTAGAACTCCCAATGTAAAGTCAATGGGGACTTTTTTGGCCGCTTTTTCGTCCGCTGTGCGAACATCGTACACCCGATCGCTTAGAAAAGTCATAGCACACCTCTCCTCAATGAGCCGGTCGATTTGACACCTCACTCAGGAGCCTGTGACAAACGGTGCGGGGCGCATTACGCGCCAAACTTTTGTCCAGAATAATAATAATAAGAAGAATAATAAGTATGCAAGAGAACACTAATGATGCCTTGCTTTCAGCAAGCACCATTAACTAGATTAAAAAGTTCGTCGAGACAAACTTTAAGTTGGCTTGAGAAAGCCGGACCAGAAAGTTTGAAGAAGTTTAAAGTAGTTTGGAGTTTAAAGTAGTTTGAAGTTAGGGTTAGTTTAAAGTTTAAATTAGTTTGAAGTTTAAATTACTTTAAAGTTTAAATTAGTTTTAAGTTTAAAGTAGTTTAAAGTCTAAATTAGTCTAAAGTTTAAATTAGTTTAAAGTTTAAATCAGTTTGAAGTTTAAAGTAGTTTAAAGTTTAAAGTAGTTTACAGTTAAAAAGTTGTTGGGGGTTTTCTAGTGGGTTGCTAGGGTGTTCTGGGTGGTTGCTATGGTGTTGCTAGGCGGTTGCTAGGGTATTCTGGGTGGTTGCTAGGCGGTTGCTAGGGTGTTTTGGGTGGTTGCTATGGTGTTGCTAGGCGGTTGCTAGGGTATTCTGGGTGGTTGCTAGGCGGTTGCTAGGGTGTTTTGGGTGGTTGCTAGGGTGTTCTGGGTGGTTGCTATGGTGTTGATAGGCGGTTGCTAGGGTGTTCTGGGTGGTTGCTAGGGTGTTGCTAGGCGGTTGCTAGGGTGTTCTGGGTGGTTGCTATGCTGTTGCTAGGTGGTTGCTAGGGTATTCTGGTTGATTGCTATGGTGTTCTGGGTGGTTGCTAGGCGGTTGCTAGGGTGTTCTGGGTGGTTGCTATGGTGTTGCTAGGCGGTTGCTAGGGTGTTCTGGGTGGTTGCTAGGCGGTTGCTAGGTGGTTGCTAGGGTGTTCTGGGTGGTTGCTATACTGTTGCTAGGCGGTTGCTAGGGTATTCTGGGTGGTTGCTAGGCGGTTGCTAGGGTGTTTTGGGTGGTTGCTAGGCGGTTGCTAGGGTGTTCTGGGTGGTTGCTAGGGTGTTGCTAGGTGGTTGCTAGGGTGTTCTGGGTGGTTGCTATGATGTTGCTAGGCGGTTGCTAGGGTGTTTTGATGGTTGCTATGGTGTTGCTAGGCGGTTGCTAGGGTGTTCTGGGTGGTTGCTATGATGTTGCTAGGCGGTTGCTAGGGTGTTTTGGTGGTTGCTATGGTGTTGCTAGGCGGTTGCTAGGGTATTCTAGGTGGTTGCTAGGATGTTGCTAGGGTGTTTTGGTGGTTGCTAGGGTGTTGCTAGGCGGTTGCTAGGTTGTTCTGGGTGGTTGCTATGCTGTTGCTAGGCGGTTGCTAGGGTGTTTTGGGTGGTTGCTATGATGTTGCTAGGTGGTTACTAGGGTATTTTGGTGGTTGCTATGGTGTTGCTAGGGTATTCTGGGTGGTTGCTAGGGTGTTCTGGGTGGTTGCTATGGTGTTACTAGGTGGTTGGTAGTTGTCACAGATGGTTACTATGGAGTTTTTATAGAGTTCTTAGCATGATCTTGGCATGATTTATCACTTAACTAATCGCTATTAGCATGTAGCTATTCACTGCTAGCATGTGTAGCATGTTGGAAGTGCTGTTTGCTAGCATGAGTCAAAAGAGCCAAACCTCATCTCTATACGATGTTCTGATACAGAGATATAGGTCTTGCAAAACGGTTGCTAGGGTACTCAAGTTTGGTTGCTATGGAGTTGCTTGGGAGCTGGGAGCTTTAAACTTAAGAAGTTTAAAGTGGTTTGAAGTTTAAAGTAGTTTAAGAGTTTTTGAGTTTTGAGTTTATAAGTTTAAATGAGTTTAGAGTTTAAGTTTAAATGAGTTTAGAGTGTGTGTGTGTGTGTGTGTGTGTGTGTGTGTGTGTGTGTGTGTGTGTGTGTGTGTGTGTGTGTGTGTGTGTGTGTGTGTGAACACACACACACACACACACACACACACACTCACACTCAGAGTTTATGAGTTTAGAGTTTATAAGTGTATAAATTGATGAGTTTATAAGTATAAGAGTTTTTGAGTTTAGAGTTTATAAGTTTTAAATGAGTTTAGAGTTTATAAGTTTTAATGAGTTTAGAGTTTATAAGTTTAAATGAGTTTAAGAGTTCAGAGTTTATTCATTTATGAGTTTATAAGTTAATTAGTTTATAAGTGTATGGGTTTAGAGTTCATTAGTTTAAATGAGTCTCATTGGCTAATATAGTATATAGAATGGCAGTTTGGTTTAGTCTTCAAGGTATTTTGATTTGAATTTTCGTCGGTTGGTCAGTTTGAATCTGGATTTGAATTTTTTAGAACTCCCCAATGCAAGTCAATGGGAGTTTTTCCGAGTTTTGATCGTCATTTTTAGGAAAACCGTAAGTCCGATCAGTCTGAAAAGATATAGCACACTAAGTCAGAACAGTTTGAGTGTCTGAGCCGAGTTTGGAGTATGTAGAGTTAAAGCTCTAGGAGGAGTTTGAGTCAGATTTTTTTCCGCTCAGAAGAATAATAATAACTAGATGCAAAAGTTCGTCGAGACAAACTTTGAAGTTGGCTTGAGAAAGTTTGGACCAGAACGTTTTTTGCTAGGTGGTTGCTAGGATGTTATGGGTGTTGCTAGGCGGTTGCTAGGGTATTCTGGGTGGTTGCTTTGGTGTTGCTAAGCGGTTGCTAGGGTATTTTGGGTGGTTGCTAGGCTGTTGCTAGGGTGTTCTGGGTGGTTGCTATGCTGTTGCTAGGCGGTTGCTAGGGTGTTCTGGGTGGTTGCTATGCTGTTGCTAGGTGGTTGCTAGGGTGTTTTGGTGGTTGCTATGCTGTTGCTAGGCAGTTGCTAGGGTATTCTGGGTGGTTGCTAGGGTGTTGCTAGGCGGTTGCTAGGGTATTCTGGGTGGTTGCTAGGGTGTTGCTAGGCGTTGCTATGCTATTGCTAGGCGGTTGCTAGGGTATTCTGGGGGTTGCTAGGCGGTTGCTAGGGTGTTTTGGTGGATGCTATGCTGTTGCTAGGGTATTATGGGGGGTTGCTAGGGTGTTGCTAGGCGGTTGCCAGGGTGTTCTAGGTGGTTGCTACGATGTTGCTAGGCGGTTGCTAGGGTGTTTTGGTGGTTGCTATGGTGTTGCTAGGCAGTTGCTAGGGTATTCTGGTTGGTTGCTAGGGTGTTGCTAGGTGTTGCTAGGCGGTTGCTAGGGTATTCTTGGGGTTGTTAGGGTGTTGCTAGGCGGTTGCTAGGGTGTTCTGGGTGGTTGCTATGGTGTTGCTAGGCAGTTGCTAGGGTATACTGGGTGGTTGCTAGGGTGTTGCTAGGTGGTTGCTAGGGTGTTTTGGTGGTTGCTAGGCGGTTGCTAGGGTGTTCTGGGTGGTTGCTAGGCGGTTGCTAGGGTGTTCTGGGTGGTTACTATGCTGTTGCTAGGCGGTTGCTAGGGTATTCTGGGTGGTTGCTAGGCGGTTGCTAGGGTGTTTTGGGTGGTTGCCATGGTGTTGCTAGGCGGTTGCTAGGGTGTTCTCGTGGTTGCTAGGGTGTTGCTAGGCGGTTGCTAGGGTGTTCTGGGCGGTTGCTATGCTGTTGCTAGGTGGTTGCTAGGGTATTCTGGTTGGTTGCTAGGCGGTTGCTAGGGTGTTCTGGGTGGTTGCTAGGCGGTTGCTAGGGTATTCTGGGTGGTTGCTATGCTGTTGCTAGGCGGTTGCTAGGGTATTCTGGTGGTTGCTAGGCGGTTGCTAGGGTGTTTGTGGTGGTTGCTATGGTGATGCTAGGTGGTTACTAAGGTATTCTGGGTGGTTGCTAGGCGGTTTCTAGGGTGTTCTGGGTGGTTGCTATGGTGTTGCTAGGCGGTTGCTAGGGTATTCTGGGTGGTTGCTAGGGTGTTGCTAGGGTGTTCTGGGTGGTTGCTATGCTGTTGCTAGGTGGTTGCTAGGGTGTTTTGGTGGTTGCTATGGTGTTGCTAGGGTATTCTGGGTGGTTGCTAGGGTATTCTGGGTGGTTGCTAGGGTGTTGCTAGGTGGTTGCTAGGGTGTTCTGGGTGGTTGCTATGGTGTTACTAGGTGATTGGTAGTTGTCACATATGGTTACTATGGGTTTTTTATAGAGTTCTTAGCATTATCTTGGCATGATTTAGCATTTAACTAATCGCTATTAGCATGTAGCTATTCACTGCTAGCATGTGTAGCATGTTGGAAGTGCTGTTTTTTAACATGAGTCAAAAGAGCCAAACCTCATCTCTATACGATGTTCTGATACAGAGATATAGGTCTTGCAAAACGGTTGCTAGGGTACTCAAGTTTGGTTGCTATGGAGTTGCTTGGGAGCTGGAAGCTTTAAACTTAAGAAGTTTAAAGTGGTTTGAAGTTTAAAGTAGTTTACGAGTTTTTGAGTTTTGCGATTATAAGTTTAAATGAGTTTAGAGTTTAAAGTGTGTGTGTGTGTGTGCACACACACACACACACACACACACACACACACACACACACACACACACACACACACACACACACACACACTCAGAGTTTATAAGTTTAGAGTTTATAAGTGTATAAATGGATGAGTTTATAAGTGTACAAGTTTTTGAGTTTAGTTTATAAGTTTAAATGAGTTTACAGTTTATAAGTTTAAATGAGTTTAAGAGTTCAAAGTTTATTAATTTATGAGTTTAAGAGGTCATAAGTCTATGAATTCATGAGTTTATAAGTTAATTAGTTTATAAGTGTATGAGTTTAGAGTGCATTAGTTTAAATTAGTCTCAATGGCTCATATAGTATATAGAATGGCAGTTTGGTTTAGTCTTCAAGGTGTTTAGATTTAAATTTTTGTCGGTTTGAATTTTTTAGAACTCCCAATGTAAGTCAATGGGAGTTTTTGAATGAGTTTTTTCGAGTTTTGATCGTCATTTTTAGGAAAACCGTAAGTCCGATCAGTCTGAAAAGATATAGCACACTAAGTCAGATCAGTTTGAGTGTCTGTGCCGAGTTTGGAGTATGTGGAGTTAAAGCTCTAGGAGGAGTTTGAGTTGTAAATTTTTACGCTCAGAAGAATAATAATAATAATAATAATAAGTTTAAATAGGATTTCAATATGTTGGCTCTCTCAAGCCAACTTAATAATAACTAGATTAAAAAGTTCGTCGAGACAAACTTTAAGTTGGCTTGAGAAAGCCGGACCAGAAAGTTTAAAGAAGTTTAAAATAGTTTGGAGTTTAAATTAGTTTAAAGTTTAAAGTAGTTTAAAGTTTAAATTAGTTTGAAGTTTAAAGTAGTTTGAAGTTTAAATTAGTTTGAAGTTTAAAGTAGTTTAAAGTTTAAATTAGTTTGAAGTATAAATTAGTTTGAAGTTTAAATTAGCTTAAAGTTTAAATTAGTTTGAAGTTTAAATTAGTTTAAAGTTTAAATTAGTTTAAAGTTTAAATTAGTTTGAAGTTTAAAGTAGTTTGAAGTTTAAATTAGGTAGTTTAAAGTTAAAAAGTTGTTGGGGGTTTTCTAGTGGGTTGCTAAGGTGTTCTGGGTGGTTGCTAGGCGGTTGCTAGGGTGTTCTGGGTGGTTGCTAGGCGGTTGCTAGGGTATTTTGGGTGGTTGCTAGGCGGTTGCTAGGGTGTTCTGGGTGGTTGCTAAGGTATTTTGGGTGGTTGCTAGACGGTTGCTAGGGTGTTCTGGGTGGTTGCTATGGTGTTGCTAGGCGGTTGCTAAGGTATTTTGGGTGGTTGCTAGGCAGTTGCTATGGTGTTCTGGGTGGTTGCTATGGTGTTGCTAGGCGGTTGCTAAGGTATTTTGGGTGGTTGCTAGGATGTTGCTAGGCGGTTGCTAGGGTGTTCTGGGTGGTTGCCAGGTGGTTGCTAGGGTGTTCTGGGTGGTTGCTAGGCGGTTGCTAGGGTGTTCTGGGTGGTTGCTAGGCGGTTGCAAGGGTGTTCTGGGTGGTTGCTATGGTGTTGCTAGGTGGTTGCTAGGGTATTCTGGGTGGTTGCTAGGCGGTTGCTAGGGTGTTCTGGGTGGTTGCTAGGCGGTTGCTAGGGTATTCTCGGTGGTTGCTAGGCGGTTGCTAGGGTGTTCTGGGTGGTTGCTATGCTGTTGCTAAGCGGTTGCTAGGGTATTTTGGGTGGTTGCTAGGCGGTTGCTAGGGTGTTCTGGGTGGTTGCTAAGGTCTTTTTGGTGGTTGCTAGACGGTTGCTAGGGTGTTCTGGGTGGTTGCTATGGTGTTGCTAGGCGGTTGCTAAGGTATTTTGGGTGGTTGCTAGGATGTTGCTAGGCGGTTGCTAGGGTGTTCTGGGTGGTTGCTAGGCGGTTGCTAGGGTGTTCTGGGTGGTTGCTATGGTGTTGCTAGGTGGTTGCTAGGGTATTCTGGGTGGTTGCTAGGCGGTTGCTAGGCGGTTGCTAGGGTGTTCTGGGTGGTTGCTATGCTGTTGCTAGGCGGTTGCTAGGGTGTTTTGGTGGTTGCTATGCTGTTGCTAGGGTATTCTGGGTGGTTGCTAGGCGGTTGCTAGGGTATTCTGGGTGGTTGCTAGGGTGTTGCTAAGCGGTTGCTAGGGTATTCTGGGTGGTTGCTAGGTGGTTGCTAGGGTGTTTTGGGTGGTTACTAGGGTGTTGCTAGGCGGTTGCTAGGGTATTCTAGGTGGTTGCTAGGCGGTTGCTAGGGTATTCTGGGGGTTGCTAGGTGGTTGCTAGGGTGTTCTGGGTGTTTGCTATGATGTTGCTAGGCGGTTGCTAGGGTGTTTTTGTGGTTGCTATGGTGTTGCTAGGCAGTTGCTAGGGTATTCTGGGTGGTTGCTAGGGTGTTGCTAGGCGGTTGCTAGGGTATTCTGGGGGTTGCTAGGGTGTTGCTAGGCGGTTGCTAGGGTGTTCTAGGTGGTTGCTATGGTGTTGCTAGGCGGTTGCTAGGGTTTTCTGGGTGGTTGCTAGGCAGTTGCTAGGGTATGCTGGGTGGTTGCTAGGGTGTTGGTTGCTAGGGTATTCTAGGTGGTTGCTAGGGTTTTGCTAGGCGGTTGCTAGGGTGTTTTGGTGGTTGCTATGGTGTTGCTAGGCGGTTACTAAGGTATTCTGGGTGGTTGCTAGGTGGTTTCTAGGGTGTTCTGGGTGGTTGCTATGGTGTTGCTAGGCGGTTGCTAAGGTATTCTGGGTGGTTGCTATGCGGTTGCTAGGGTGTTCTGGGCTGTTGCTATGGTGTTACTAGGTGGTTGGTAGTTGTCACAGATGGTTACTATGGAGTTTTTATAGAGTTCTTAGCATGATCTTGGCATGATTTAGCACTTAACTAATCGCTATTAGCATGTAGCTATTCACTGCTAGCATGTGTAGCATGTTGGAAGTGCTGTTTGCTAGCATGAGTCAAAAGAGCCAAACCTCATCTCTTTACAATGTTCTGATGCAGAGATATAGGTCTTGTAAAACGGTTGCTAGGGTACTCAAGTTTGGTTGCTATGGAGTTGTTTGGGAGCTGGGAACTTTAAACTTAAGAAGTTTAAAGTGGTTTGAAGTTTAAAGTAGTTTACGAGTTTTTGAGTTTTGAGTTTATACGTTTAAATGAGTTAAAGCTTAAGTTTGAAGTTTAAAGTAGTTTAAAGTGTATATTAGTTTGACGTTTAATTTAGTTTGAAGTTTAAAGTAGTGTAAAGTTTAAAATAGTTTGAAGTAGATAGATAGATGAGTTTATTAGTTTAATTGAGTCTCAATGGCTCATATAGTATATAGAACGGCAGTTTGGTTTAGTCTTCAAGGTGTTTAGATTTGAATTTTCGTCGGTTGGTCAGTTTGCATCTGGATTTGAATTTTTTAGAACTCCCCAATGCAAGTCAATGGAGTTTTTGAATTAGTTTTTTCGAGTTTTGATCGTCATTTTTAGGAAAACCGTAAGTCCGATCAGTCTGAAAAGATATAGCAACTCGAGTCAGATCAGTTTGAGTGTCTGAGCCGAATTTGGAGTATGTAGAGTTAAAGCTCTAGGAGGAGATCCATTTAGTTTTTTTTAGTCTCAGAAGAATAATAATAATATGTTTAAATAGGATTTCAGTAAGTTGGCTCTCTCAAGCCAACTTAACTAGATGCGAAAGTTCGTCGAGACAAACTTTAAGTTGGCTTGAGAAAGTTTGGACCGGAAAGTTTTTTGCTAGGCGGTTGTTATGATGTTATGGGTGGTCGCTATGGTGTTGCTAGGCGGTTGCTAAGGTATTATGGGTGGTTGCTAGGCGGTTGCTAGGGTGTTTTGGGTGGTTGCTAGGGTGTTTTGGGTGGTTGCTAGGGTCTTTTGTGTGGTTGCTAGGCGGTTGCTAGGTGGTTGCTAGGGTGTTCTGGGTGGTTGCTAGGATATTTTAGGTGGTTGCTAGGGTCTTTTGGGTGGTTGCTAGGCGGTTGCTAGGGTCTTTTGGGTGGTTGCTAGGCGGTTGATAGGGTGTTTTGGGTGGTTGCTAGGATATTTTGGGTGGTTGCTAGAGTCTTTTGGGTGGTTGCTAGGCGGTTGCTAGGGTGTTATGGCTGGTTGCTATGGTGTTGCTGGGCGGTTGCTAAGGTATTTTGGGTGGTTGCTAGGGTGTTCTGGGTGGTTGCTAGGCAGTTGCAAGGGTGTTATGGGTGGTTGCTATGGTGTTGCTAGGCGTTGCTAAGGTATTCTGGGTGGTTGCTAGGCTGTTTTGGGTGGTTGCTAGGGTCTTTTGGGTGGTTGCTAGGCGGTTGCTAGGGTGTTTTGGGTGGTTGCTAGGATATTTTGGGTGGTTGCTAGGCGGTTGCTAGGGTCTTTTGGATGTTGCTAGGGTCTTTTGGGTGGTTGCTAGGCGGTTGCTAGGGTATTTTGGGTGGTTGCTAGGGTCTTTTGGGTGGTTGCTAGGGTGTTCTGGGTGGTTGCTAGGCGGTTGCTAGGGTCTTTTGGGTGGTTGCTAGGCGGTTGCTAGGGTGTTCTGGGTTGTTGCTAGGCTGTTTTGGGTGGTTGCTAGGATATTCTGGGTGGTTGCTAGGCGGTTGCTAGGATATTTCTGGTGGTTGCTAGGGTCTTTTGGGTGGTTGCTAGGCGGTTGCTAGGATATTTTGGGTGGTTGCTAGGGTCTTTTGGGTGGTTGCTAGGCGGTTGCTAGGGTGTTTTGGGTGGTTGCTAGGGTAATTTGGGTGGTTGCTACGGTGTTCTGGGTGGTTGCTAGGGTCTTTTGGGTGGTTGCTAGGCGGTTGCTAGGGTGTTCTGGGGGGTTGCTATGGTATTCAGGGCGGTTGATATGGTGTTACTAGGTGGTTGGTAGTTGTCACAGATGGTTACTATGGAGTTTTTATAGAGTTCTTAGCATGATCTTGGCATGATTTAACACTTAACTAATCGCTATTAGCATGTAGCTATTCACTGCTAGCATATGTAGCATGTTGGAAGTGCTGTTTGCTAGCACGAGTCAAAAGAGCCAAACCTCATCTCTGTACGATGTTCTGATACAGAGATATAGGTCTTACAAAACGGTTGCTAGGGTACTCGAGTTTGGTTGCTATGGAGTTGCTTGGGAGCTGGAAGATTTAAACTTAAGAAGTTTATAGTGGTTTTAAGTTTACAGTAGTTTACAGTAGTTTGAAGTTTGAGAGATAGATAAATAAGTTAGACACACACACACACACACACACACACACACAAACAAACACACAAACACACAGACACACACACACACACACCCACTAACTCGCTCACACACTCACTCATAAACTCAGTGTGTGTGTCTGAGTTTAGAGTTTATAAGTGTATAAATTGATGAGTTAATAAGTGTATGAGTTCTTGAGTTTTGAGTTTATAAGTTTAAATCAGTTTAGAGTTTATAAGTTTAAATGAGATTAAGAGTTCAGAGTTTATTAATTTATGAGTTTAAGAGTTCATAAGTTTATGAATTCATGAGTTTATAAGTTAATTAGTTTATAAGTGTTTATAGTTTATAGTTTATTAGTTTAAATGAGTCTCAATGGCTCATATAGTATATAGAACGGCAGTTTGGTTTAGTCTTCAAGGTGTTTAGATTTAAATTTTTGTCGGTTTGAATTTTTTAGAACTCCCCAATGTAAGTCAATGGGAGTTTTTGAATGAGTTTTTTCGAGTTTTGATCATCATTTTTAGGAAAACCGTAAGTCCGATCAGTCTGAAAAGATAGAGCACACCGAGTCAGATCAGTCTGAGTGTCTGTGCCGAGTTTGGAGTATGTAGAGTTAAAGCTCTAGGAGGAGATACATATAGTTTTTTTTTCCGGTCAGAAGAATAATAATAATAAGTTTAAATAGGATTTCAATATGTTGGCTCTCTCAAGCCAACTTAACTAGATGCGAAAGTTCGTCGAGACAAACTTTAAGTTGGCTTGAGAAAGTTTGGACCAGAAAGTTTTCTGCTAAGCGGTTGCTAGGGTATTCTGAGTGGTTGCTAGGCGGTTGCTAGGATATTTCTGGTGGTTGCTAGGGTCTTTTGGGTGGTTGCTAGGTGGTTGCTAGGGTATTTTGGGTGGTTGCTAAGGTGTTCTGGGTGGTTGCTAGGCGGTTGCTAGGGTGTTCTGGGTGGTTACTAGGGTGTTCTGGGTGGTTGCTAGGCGGTTGCTAGGATATTTTGGGTGGTTGCTAGGCGGTTGCTAGGGTATTTTGGGTGGTTGCTAGGGTGTTCTGGGTGGTTGCTAGGCGGTTGCTAGGGTGTTCTGGGTGGTTACTAGGGTGTTCTGGGTGGTTGCTAGGCGGTTGCTAGGATATTTTGGGTGGTTGCTAGGGTCTTTTGGGTGGTTGATAGGCGGTTGCTAGGGTATTTTAGGTGGTTGATAGGGTATTCTGGGTGGTTGCTAGGCGGTTGCTAGGGCATTTTGGGTGGTTGCTAGGGTCTTTTGGGTAGTTGCTAGGCGGTTGCTAGGGTGTTCTGGGTGGTTGCTATGGTGTTGCTAGGCGGTTGCTAGGGTATTTTGGGTGGTTGCTAGGCGGTTGCTAGGGTGTTCTGGGTGGTTGCTATGGTGTTGCTAGGCGGTTGCTAAGGTATTCTGGGTGGTTGCTAGGCGGTTGCTAGGGTGTTCTGGGTGGTTGCTATGGTGTTGCTAGGCGGTTGCTAGGGTGTTCTGGGTGGTTGCTATGGTGTTGCTAGGCGGTTGCTAAGGTATTCTGGGTGGTTGCTAGGCGGTTGCTAGGGTGTTCTGGGTGGTTGCTATGGTGTTGCTAGGCGGTTGCTAGGGTGTTCTGGGTTGTTGCTAGGCAGTTGCTAGGTGTTCTGGGTGGTTGCTAGGCAGTTGCTAGGGTGTTCTGGCTGTTTGCTAGGTGTTCTGGGTGGTTGCTAGGCAGTTGCTAGGTGTTCTGGGGGGTTGCTAGGCAGTTGCTAGGGTGTTCTGGGTGGTTGCTAGGGTATATTTGGTGGTTACTAGAGCATTTCTAGATGTTGCTAGGGTGTTCAAGATGGTTGCTAAGGTGTTTTTGGTAGTTGCTATGGTGTTACTAGGTGGTTGGTAGTTGTCAAAGATGGTTACTATGGAGTTTTTATAGAGTTCTTAAAATCTTTAATAACGAGTGCCTTCAGTACGGCACTCGGCCTGCGGCCTCGTGCCTATGGCCGAATAGGCACAAGCATGGAACAATATCGCAAGGCCACGAGTGTAATATTGCGTTAAAAAATACAAAAAAATGTAAAAAAATTTTTTTTTTGGTTTAGGGTGGTTGCTAGGGAGCTCTTAGTGGTTGCTAGGGTGCTGAAACTGGTTGCTATGGTGTGGCTATGAAGATTTTAGGCCATTACTTATTGGTTGCTTGATAATATAAATCCTCTGAGGGAGAGAGAGAGGGAGAGACGCAGGGCTGTCAGGCCCTTTGGAGTCTGTGTGTGTGAAAACGGCAGTTTGGATTCAAATGTTTTTAGAACTCCCCAATGTAAGTCAATGGGAGTTTTTCCGAGTTTTGATCGTCATTTTTAGGAAAACCGTAAGTCCGATCAGTCTGAAAAGATATAGCAACGCGAGTCAGATCAGTTTGAGTGTCTGAGCCGAGTTTGGAGTATGTAGAGTTAAAGCTCTAGGAGGAGTTTCATATAGAAATTTTAGTCTCGGAATAATAATAATAACTAGATGCGAAAGTTCGTCGAGACAAACTTTAAGTTGGCTTGAGAAAGTTTGGACCAGAAAGTTTTTTGCTAGGCGGTTGCTAGGGTATTCTGAGTGGTTGCTAGGCGGTTGCTAGGATATTTCTGGTGGTTGCTAGAGTCTTTTGGGTGGTTGCTAGGCGGTTGCTAGGGTATTTTGGGTGGTTGCTATGGTGTTCTGGTTGGTTGCTAGGCGGTTGCTAGGGTATTCTGGGTGGTTGCTAGGCGATTGCTAGGGTGTTCTGGGTGGTTGCTATGGTGTTGCTAGGCGGTTGCTAGGGTGTTCTGGTTGGTTGCTAGGCGGTTGCTAGGGTGTTCTGGGTGGTTGCTATAGTGTTGCTAGGCGGTTGTTAAGGTATTCTGGGTGGTTGCTAGGCGGTTGCTAGGCAGTTGCTAGGGTATTCTGGGTGGTTGCTAGGCGGTTGCTAGGGTGTTCTGGGTGGTTACTATGGTGTTGCTAGGCGGTTGCTAGGGTATTCTGGGTGGTTGCTAGGCAGTTGCTAGGGTGTTCTGGGTGGTTGCTATGGTGTTGCTAGGCGGTTGCTAGGGTGTTCTGGGTGGTTGCTATGGTGTTGCTAGGCGGTTGCTAGGGTATTCTGGGTGGTTGCTAGGCAGTTGCTAGGGTGTTCTGGTGTTGCTAGGCGGTTGCTAGGGTGTTCTGGGTGGTTGCTATGGTGTTGCTAGGCGGTTGCTAGGGTGTTCTGGTTGGTTGCTAGGCGGTTGCTAGGGTGTTCTGGGTGGTTGCTATGGTGTTGCTAGGCGGTTGTTAAGGTATTCTGAGTGGTTGCTAGGCGGTTGCTAGGTGGTTGCTAGGGTATTCTGGGTGGTTGCTATGGTGTTGCTAGGCGGTTGCTAGGATGTTCTGGGTGGTTGCTAGGCGGTTGCTAGGGTGTTCTGGGTGGTTGCTATGGTGTTGCTAGGCGGTTGCTAGGGTGTTCTGGGTGGTTGCTAGGCGGTTGCTAGGGTGTTGTTAGGCGGTTGCTAGGGTGTTCTGGGTGGTTGCTATGGTGTTGCTAAGGTATTCTGGGTGGTAGCTAGGCGGTTGCTAGGCAGTTGCTAGGGTATTCTGGGTGGTTGCTAGGCGGTTGCTAGGGTGTTCTGGGTGGTTACTATGGTGTTGTTAGGCGGTTGCTAGGGTGTTCTGGGTGGTTGCTATGGTGTTGCTAGGCGGTTGCTAGGGTGTTCTGGTTGGTTGCTAGGCGGTTGCTAGGGTGTTCTGGGTGGTTGCTATAGTGTTGCTAGGCGGTTGTTAAGGTATTCTGGGTGGTTGCTAGGCGGTTGCTAGGCAGTTGCTAGGGTATTCTGGGTGGTTGCTAGGCGGTTGCTAGGGTGTTCTGGGTGGTTACTATGGTGTTGCTAGGCGGTTGCTAGGGTATTCTGGGTGGTTGCTAGGCAGTTGCTAGGGTGTTCTGGGTGGTTGCTATGGTGTTGCTAGGCGGTTGCTAGGGTGTTCTGGGTGGTTGCTATGGTGTTGCTAGGCGGTTGCTAGGGTATTCTGGGTGGTTGCTAGGCGGTTGCTAGGGTGTTTTGGGTGGTTGCTAGGCGGTTGCTAGGGTGTTCTGGGTGGTTGATATGGTGTTGCTAGGCGGTTGTTAGGGTATTCTGGGTGGTTGCTAGGCGGTTGCTAGGGTGTTCTGGGTGGTTGCTATGGTGTTGCTAGGGTGTTCTGGGTGGTTGCTAGGGTGTTCTGGGTGGTTGCTAGGCGGTTGCTAGGGTATTCTGGGTGGTTGCTAGGGTGTTCTGGGTGGTTGCTATGTTGTTGCTAGGCGGTTGCTAGGGTATTCTGGGTGGTTGCTAGGCGGTTGCTAGGGTGTTTTGGGTGGTTGCTAGGCGGTTGCTAGGGTGTTCTGGGTGGTTGATATGGTGTTGCTAGGCGGTTGTTAGGGTATTCTGGGTGGTTACTAGGCGGTTGCTAGTGTGTTCTGGGTGGTTGCTAGGGTGTTGCTAGGGTGTTCTGGGTGGTTGCTATGATGTTGCTAGGCGGTTGCTAGGGTGTTTTGATGGTTGCTATGGTGTTGCTAGGCGGTTGCTAGGGTGTTCTGGGTGGTTGCTATGATGTTGCTAGGTGGTTGCTAGGGTATTTTGGTGGTTGCTAGGGTGTTGCTAGGCGGTTGCTAGGGTATTCTGGGTGGTTGCTAGGCGGTTGCTAGGGTGTTCTGGGTGGTTGCTATGGTGTTGCTAGGCGGTTGCTAGGGTGTTCTGGGTGGTTGCTAGGCGGTTGCTAGGGTGTTCTCGGTGGTTGCTATGGTGTTGCTAGGCGGTTGCTAAGGTATTCTGGGTGGTTGCTAGGTGGTTGCTAGGGTGTTCTGGGTGGTTGCTATGGTGTTGCTAGGCGGTTGCTAAGGTATTTTGGGTGGTTGCTATGGTGTTGCTAGGCAGTTGCTAGGGTGTTCTGGGTGGTTGCTATGCTGTTGCTAGGTGGTTGCTAGAGTATTCTGGTTGGTTGCTAGGGTGTTCTGGGTGGTTGCTAGGCAGTTGCTAGGGTGTTCTGGGTGGTTGCTATGGTGTTGCTAGGTGGTTGGTAGTTGTCACAGATGGTTACTATGGAGTTTTTATAGAGTCCTTAGCATGATCTTGGTATGATTTAGCACTTAACTAATTGATATTAGCATGTAGCTATTCACTGCTAGCATGTGTAGCATGTTGGAAGTGCTGTTTGCTAGCATGAGTCAAAAGAGCCAAACCTAATCTCTATACGATGTTCTGATACAGAGATATAGGTCTTGCAAAACGGTTGCTAGGGTACTCAAGTTTGGTTGCTATGGAGTTGCTTGGGAGCTGGGAGCTTTAAACGTAAGAAGTTTAAAGTGGTTTGAAGTTTAAAGTAGTTTACAGTAGTTTGAAGTTTATGACAGATAGATAGATAAGTTAATAGATAGATAAACACACACACACACACACACATACATACACACACACACACACTAACTCGCTCACACACTCACTCAGACACACACACACGCACACTCAAGAGTTTATGAGTTTAGAGTTTATAAGTGTATGAGTTTTTGAGTTTATAAGTTTAAATGAGTTTAGAGTTTATGTTTAAATGAGTTTAAGAGTTCAGAGTTTATTAATTTATGAGTTTAATAGTTTATAAGTCTATGAATTCATGAGTTTATAAGTTAATTAGTTAATCTCATACACTTATTCTAATTATAAGTGTATGAGTTTAGAGTTTATTAGTTTAAATGAGTCTCAATGGCTCATATAGTATATAGAACGGCAGTTTGGTTTAGTCTTCAAGGTGTTTAGATTTAAATTTTTGACATACACACACACACAAGCACGCACGCACAGACTCTCACTCTCTCTCTCACACACACACGATCTCTCTCACACACACACTCACTAACTCACTCACACACACACAGACAAGCTCATTAACACACACACACACACACTCACGCACATAGACACACACTCTCTCACACACACACACACACACACACACACTCAGAGTTTATATGAGTTTAGAGTTTACAAGTGTACAAGTTTTTGAGTTAAGAGTTTATAAATTTAAATGAGTGTTTACGAGTTTTTGAGTTTACACACACACACACACACACACACACACACTCACACATAGACACACACGCTCTCTCTCTCTCACACACACACACACACACACACGTTTTGAATTTAGAGTTCATTAGTTTAAATGAGTCTCAATGGCTCATATAGTATGTAAGTGTTGTTGCATAAATACTCGTGTTTCATGATGCACAGTTGATAATTGCTGTCATAATTTCATGTAATAAATAAAAAATTAACTTAATGTAAAGTTAATAATGTAATGCATGTTTAAAAGCTAAAGGGTAAATAGGCAGCTGAATAAGACGTGGTCAACAGTGTATTTAGTTCATTTTATGCGTTCCGATTTGCCCCGGAACTAATGTTCTCTGTTTGTGTTACCGCTACAACCGTTTAGTCGACGCACTGTTTTGGGTTCCAGCGGAGCAGATGGCATACGAGACTTTGTTAAACTGCATTAAAAGTTGTAAATGTCGATGTCTGAAGGCAATGTAGACAGTCAAATGGACTTTCAAGAGACTTTAAAGGATTTAATAACCTCTTTTCACGACAAGCGGCCAACGAGTTCTCACGGCGTGAACAAAGTGTTGATGTATCAGAGAGATCAGACGTGCCCACAGCAATAAACGTGCGTTTCAGAGAACCGACCTGTGTCTGTGTTGTGAAGAGAGCTACAGTGAGAACTCGACTGCTCGGCGCGGGTAGGAGAGACGACAAGACCACGACGGTAACGACGTGACGAAGATCCAGCATATCAGATAAGCAAAGCCCAGGACACACTGTCGACATGGCTACCACAAGCAGCGGTTATTAGACTCTGTTGAAAGTGCAGCTTTCCGTGTAAAAGCCAGAAAGAGCTCTACCAAATCCCCTCAAGTTAAAGTGGTGTGAGAAGTGGTTTAACTTGGAAATCGCAATTAAGGACTCAAGTCTATTACCCCCCTGCATACTGTTTCTAGCCTGTGTTTGAGTATACATCTAATGTGCTGGTATTCATGATTGTTACATGCAACAAATCTTCTTAAAGAAGAAAGTCCCACCTCTTAAGCAAATTAACACGTTTTAGTAAAGGTCAAAGGAAAGGACATTATAGGTTAAAATCGAGATTTGTATAATTTATTTATTTTTTTTTTTTTTTTTTTTTTGAAAGGTAACAAGTTAAAGAGCAACTTAAGCTAAGTTTAAAGGGTACCTCCATTGATGTGAAAATTTCCATGTGAAAATAACAAATGATTTAATGCATTTCTGAGCATATTCAATCTAAAATTAAGGTTTATATTTGCATGTTTGTGCCAAGCTAATTCCTGGTCTTAAGTCAAACTGAAGTCTAGAGAAGTTTAAATACTGACACAATTACTGGGATGCAATATTGAAGTTTGTATTTAGAGTTAGACTTCGCTCACAGTCTCCACACATCTGTTAAGATTCACATAATTACTAACAACCTTCCTAGTTAATCACACTTAGCCTGCTGTAGCTTACATGTACACACAGCCTCAGTATGTCTAACTCAAGCACTGAGACCTGTCATGAGAATGCCAAATCACCTGCTCAAGCCGAAGCTATAGACAATGGAGCTGCAGAAGATGTAGAAAGGCTACGAAGAAGTGAAAGAACCCGAACCCTAACAGAAAAGGGAAAAGAACTTAAAGAAGAAAAGCTAAAGAGAGTACAACGTCGGTATAGAATACTCTATGAGAAGTGGAGGTATCATGCAAGAACAAGCAAAGAAATATTGACTGATGAGGCCTCCAAAGATGAATTGTATGAACTAATTGAGAACATGAAAGGTACGTGTTCCGATGTAAAGATAATTTATGAAGAGTTACGTCAAATCCAAGTTCCTGAAGCAGAACTGCGGCGCAGAGTGGACACATGTGTTTCGCTTTCAGGATTTATTATTCAAAAGGCAGAAAGGCATCTTGAAGGCCTTGCAACAGAAGAAGAAGAACCCTGGCCTGATGTTGGATCGATCCTAAACTCTACATGTTCTCCATCAAGGCCACTGTCTCATCGATCAAAATCTGCATCTGCCCACTCTAGCATCCACTCACTTAAAAGAAATGAGGCTGCTGCTGAAGCTGCCGCATCACAGGAGGTTTTGGCAGTGTTGGATGAGCAAGAAAGAGAAATGACAGCACTTCAAAGGTTAGAGGTTGAAGATAAACAACGGCTGGCACAGTTTGAATCTGAGAACCTAGCCAGACAGCAAGCAATGCAAGAGAGGCGTAGAAAACTCGAACGTCTCGAAGAAGTGAAGAAGTTGAACGCTGCAAGAGCTCGAGTAAAGGTCTACAACCAAGTCGAAGAAAATTTCGAAGCGATTGACTTGCTACATACTGTTGCATCAGCAGGAGAACTTCAAACTCTCCATGCCTCAAGTCCCCCATTCATTCCTCCATCTCTGCCAGTCACAACTCAAACTCTTCATGTCTCAAGTCCCCCATTCATTCCTCCATCTCTGCCAGTCACAACTCAAACTCTTCATGTCTCAAGTCCCCCATTCATTCCTCCATCTCTGCCAGTCACAACTCAAACTCTCCATGCCTCAAGTCCCCCATTCATTCCTCAATCTCTTCCAGTTACAATGCAAGCCCTCCATAGTCCACTGGTATCTCAAGCTCCATCAACTTTAATGCCTATACAACAAGTGCAGAACAGCTCTGATTTTGTCAACGTGCTAGCAGAAGCTATAAGTGCTAATCGTCTTCCAACACCAGAGCCTCCGTTATTCACTGGAGATCCTTTGAAATTCAAAGACTGGCAACTATCTTTCGAAGCGTTAATTAACAGGAAAAACATTCCAAAGAATGAAAGACTGTACTACCTTAGAAAGTACCTAGGTGGCACTGCAAAGAAAGCCGTCGAGGGATTTGTCCTACTAGGAACTGAAGCAGCATATGACTCAGCCTGGCAGCTGCTGGAAAAACGTTTCGGAGACCCTTTCATAATTGGGAAGTCCTTCAGAGACAAGCTGCACGCATGGCCAAAAATAAGCTCTAAGGATGGTTGTGAACTAAGAGAATTTGCAGACTTTCTGAAGAGCTGTGAGGCAGCAATGCCCTACATTAAGACATTGGAAGTTCTCAACGACTGCAATGAGAGTCAAAAAATCCTGCTGAAATTGCCAGACTGGTTGGTCTCCGGATGGAATCGCAAAGCAATGGAAGTCAGACAAGCAAGAGCTGAGTACCCACCATTCAAAGAGTTTGTAGACTTTCTGTCGAAAGAAGCAGATCTCGCTTGTGATCCCATATCCTCAGTACAAGCACTCAAGAATGTGGAAAGTGAGAAACCAAGGTATCCACGAAGCCAAACCATATGAGCCAAGACACTGTCTACAAACACAACAGAGAGCAGCATTCCATCATGTGTTTTCTGCAAAAGAACAGGACATGTCCTCGCCAAGTGTAGAAGGTTCCTTGAAAACACAGTTCAAGATCGCGTCAAGTTTGTGCATACAGAGAAGCTTTGCTTTGGATGTTTGAAGACTGGCCATCACTCGAGAAGATGTGATAACAAGAGCACATGTGAAAGGTGCCAGAGGAGACATCCAACATGTTTGCATGATGACAAGTTCAATGAACGTCAAAGGTCAACACCTCTAAAGGGAGATGACCACTTAAAGCACAAGGCAAACATCAAAGAGATAGCTGCAACAGCAACCACCAACAGAGTCATACAAGATGGCGTAAGCACACAAACATCTCCAATCGTTCCAGTCTGGGTCTCATCCACAAAACAGCCAGATCAAGAAGTTCTTGTATACGCACTCCTAGACACACAGAGTGACACAACCTTTATTCTAGATGAAGTGGCCCGGGATCTCAACATAAACAAAGAAAATGTCAGTTTGCGACTATCCACAATGTCTACAAGGTCAACAGTCATACCCTGTCAAAAACTAACAAATCTACAAGTGAGAGGATACAACTTAGAGAAAAGGATTTCATTACCACCACTTTTCACACGAGAGTTCATTCCAGCAGACAGGTCACACATTCCAACGTCTGAAACAGCCCTAAAATGGCCTCATCTGGAACAATTAGCAGACAAGATTCCACCACCATTGGACTGCGAAGTAGGCCTATTGATTGGCTATAACTGTCAGCAAGCTCTTCTCCCAAGGGAGATCCTGTCTGGCAAAGAAACCCATCCATATGCACAGCGAACTGACCTCGGTTGGAGCATCGTCGGCTGCTCGAATCCAGAAAGTGACTGTGGCGATGCAATAGGAACCAGTCATAGAATCATAGTGCGACAGGTGACGCCTGCTGTGCATCAATCAGTTGAGTTAAAGAGGGAAGTACACTTTGCTTGCAGAACTCAAGTCAAAGAGATCAGTCCAACAGACATCATCAAGGTTCTCGAATCCGATTTCACAGATCACACTGCAGATGTTAACCCGGTTTCTCAGGAAGACCTTCTCTTCTTGTCTAAGGTGAAAAAGGGTATAAGGCAGAAGGAAGACGGCCACTACGAACTCCCACTTCCTTTCAAAACAGACAAACCTAATCTCCCAGACAATAAACAATGTGCTGTTCGAAGGCTCGCCTCTTTAGAGCGAAGACTGAGAAAAAATGAGCAGTATTACAAGGATTATGTCCATTTCATGAATGACATAATAACTCTAGGAGATGCTGAGAAGGTTCCACAGACTGAACTCGATAACCAACCAGCGTGGTACATTCCGCACCACGGAGTCTACCACCCCCACAAACCTGGGAAGATCCGTGTCGTTTTCGACTGTTCAGCACGTTTCCAAGAAACCTCTCTAAATGATCATCTTCTGACCGGGCCAGATCTGACCAACACATTAATTGGAGTGTTATGTCGATTTAGAAAGGGCCCAATAGCCATTATGTGTGACATTGAAAGAATGTTTCATCAGTTTCACGTTATAAAGAAACACCAAGACTACTTGAGGTTCCTCTGGTGGGACAAAGGCGATCTGGACTCCAAACCCTCAGTGTACAGAATGAAGGTGCACTTGTTTGGGGCAGCTTCGTCCCCCGGCTGCTCCAACTTTGGACTCAAACATCTGGCATCGCAGGGTCATGGAAAGTTCAGTGAGGAGTCCATCAAGTTCATCCAAAGAAGCTTCTATGTCGACGATGGCTTAATAAGCGTAAAATCAACCGATGAAGCTGTTCATCTGGTGGAAGAGTCAAGAGCCTTGTGCAGAACAGGGAAGCTTCGGCTACACAAGTTTGTGTCCAATGACAAAGAAGTGATTGCCGTAATACCACAGGAAGAATGTACACAGACCAAAGATCAAGATATGGCCCTAGGAGAACTTCACATTGAGCGAGCACTTGGAGTTCAGTGGTGCATCGAAACCGATGAATTCAAATTCAGAGTCATAGTTAAAGAAAGTCCACTGACAAGGAGAGGAGTTCTCTCAACAGTCGCCTCTGTCTATGATCCGTTAGGGTTTGTGGCCCCCTTCATATTAGTCGGCAAACAGATCCTTCAGGAGCTATGTAGAGAAAAGGTAGGCTGGGATGAAGATCTCCCCGAACACATTCTGTCACGATGGGAGTTATGGCTTAAGGATTTGCCACATCTGGCAGCGCTGAATATTCCAAGAAGTTACCTTCCATCAAACTTTGACTCTGTCATGCGTTATGAGCTACACAACTTTTCTGATGCAAGCCTCAATGGATACGGTGCATGTTCTTATCTCCGAGCAATAAGTGAAACGGGACAGATCAGTTGCTCACTTGTCATGGGGAAGGCAAGAGTAGCCCCTACCAAACTAACGACCATCCCAAGACTTGAACTGTCGTCAGCTGTGACTGCTGTTCGCATCGGCGATGTTGTCAAACGAGAGCTCGAGATTGAAAACCTGGAAGAATATTACTGGACTGACTCAAAGGTGGTCCTTGGCTATGTGAACAATGATGCCAAGAGGTTTCACACATTTGTAGCCAATCGGATCCAACGCATAAGATCTAGCACAAACCCTGAACAATGGCGACATGTCAGCTCCGGAAATAATCCAGCCGACCACGCCTCAAGAGGACTGACCGCAGTTCAGTTGAGGGATTCTAACTGGCTGAAAGGACCTGACTTTCTTTGGCAGCAGAATCTTCCATGTAAAGAGGAAATGGTGGGAGAAGTTGAAACAACCGATCCTGAGCTTCGCAAAGCCCATGTTCACGCAGTCCAGATAAAAGAGGTGAATTCAATGGTGAACCGCTTCACAAAGTTTTCTGACTGGTCCAGAGCAGTGAGAGCTGCTGCTAGGCTCAAGAGATTCATCAGAGAATTCAAAGAACATCAGCCAAGGATAAAGGAAGCAACTAGCCTTAAAGAAAGAAGAGAAGCCGAAATCTTTATTATCAAGCTGGTGCAAGAAGAAGCCTTTGCTGAAGACATTCAGAAAATCAAGCTCCAGAAAGAAAACACCCTGAACAAGCACAACAAGTTAAGCCAGCTGAATGCCTTCTTGGACAAGAACAATGTTCTCAGGGTGGGAGGACGGCTATCTCGATCAGCCTTACACCATGATGTAAAACATCCGGCAATACTTCCGAAGAACTCTCATGTGTCAGCCCTGTTAGTCAAACATTATCACGAGCGTGTGCACCACCAAGGAAGAGGCATGACTATGAACGAGCTGCGTGCAAATGGAATATGGATCCTTGGCTGCGGAAATGTGGTCTCCTCACACATTTACAAATGCGTAACATGCAGGAGATACAGAAGAGTCACAGAAGTCCAAAAGATGGCAGACCTGCCAGAAGAAAGAACAGAGATGTCTCCCCCCTTTACTTATTGTGGTCTTGATTGTTTTGGCCCCTTTATCGTAAAGGAAGGAAGGAAGGAATTGAAACGTTATGGAGTGTTGTTTACTTGCTTATGCTCCAGAGCAATACATATAGAAACACTAGATGACTTGACAACAGACGCCTTCATGAATGCGCTTCGAACCTTTGTAGCTATCAGAGGACCTGTGCGCCAATTGAGATGCGATCAGGGAACAAATTTCATGGGTGCCAGGAGAGTGTTTTCTGAGTTGCTCAAGGGAATGGACCAAGAACGTCAACGAGCAATTGGTTGCGAATTTGTAACAAACGTCCCATCAGCAAGCCACATGGGCGGAGTCTGGGAGCGTCAAATTCGAACGATCCGAAGCATCTTGACTGTCATACTTGACAAATCCGCAAGCAGACTAGACACCACATCTCTGAGAACGTTTCTCTACGAAACAATGGCTATAATTAACAGCAGGCCACTAAGTGTTGAACATCTTCATGATCCCACCGGACCGGAGCCTCTCACTCCCAACCATATACTAACGATGAAATCATCAGTTATTCTGCCCCCTCCTGGACAGTTCTGCAAAGAAGATCTCTATCTGTGCAAACGTTGGAGAAGAGTGCAGTTCCTAGCTGATGAATTCTGGCAAAGATGGAAGCGGGAATACTTGCTAAACCTCCAACAACGACAGAAATGGCAAAGAACATCACGAAATTCACAAGTAGATGACATTGTGATTCTACAAGACGACAGCTCTCCAAGAAATGAATGGAAGCTCGCCAGGGTTGTAGAAATTCACCCTAGTGCGGATGGTATGGTGCGGAAGCTGAAGCTACTGGTCGGGGACACTACTGGTAAAGGACAGTCACTTACTAAAACAGTCTACCTCGAAAGGCCTATTCACAAAGTAGTTACATTACTTGAGGCCAACTAAGTCACATACATTACATCACATCATCATTCATTCAGTCTTAAAACACTTTATTGATTGTTTTTTCTTTATAAGATTTTTTAAAAAATCACACATTTTAAGTTAATGAGTGATTTGGTGGGAGTGTAAGTGTTGTTGCATAAATACTCGTGTTTCATGATGCACAGTTGATAATTGCTGTCATAATTTCATGTAATAAATAAAAAATTAACTTAATGTAAAGTTAATAATGTAATGCATGTTTAAAAGCTAAAGGGTAAATAGGCAGCTGAATAAGACGTGGTCAACAGTGTATTTAGTTCATTTTATGCGTTCCGATTTGCCCCGGAACTAATGTTCTCTGTTTGTGTTACCGCTACAACCGTTTAGTCGACGCACTGTTTTGGGTTCCAGCGGAGCAGATGGCATACGAGACTTTGTTAAACTGCATTAAAAGTTGTAAATGTCGATGTCTGAAGGCAATGTAGACAGTCAAATGGACTTTCAAGAGACTTTAAAGGATTTAATAACCTCTTTTCACGACAAGCGGCCAACGAGTTCTCACGGCGTGAACAAAGTGTTGATGTATCAGAGAGATCAGACGTGCCCACAGCAATAAACGCCCGTTTCAGAGAACCGACCTGTGTCTGTGTTGTGAAGAGAGCTACATAGTATATAGAACGGCAGTTTGGTTTAGTCTTCAAGGTGTTTAGATTTAAATTTTCGACATACACACACACAAGCACGCACGCACAGACTCTCACTCTCTCTCACACACACACACTATCTCTCTCACACACACTCACTAACTCACTCACTCACACACACACAGACAAGCTCATTAACACACACACACACACACACACACTCACGCACATACACACACACTCTCTCTCTCACACAGACACACACACAGAGTTTATATGAGTTTAGAGTTTATAAGTACAAGTTTTTGAGTTAAGAGTTTATACGTTTAAATGAGTGTGTACGAGTTTTTGAGTTTACACACACACACACACACTCACACATAGACACACACGCTCTCTCTCTCTCACACACACACGTTTTGAGTTTAGAGTTCATTAGTTTAAATGAGTCTCAATGGCTCATATAGTATATAGAACGGCAGTTTGGTTTAGTCTTCAAGGTGTTTAGATTTAAATTTTCGACATACACACACACACAAGCACTAACTCACTCACACACACACAGACAAGCTCATTAACACACACACACACACACACACACACACACACTCTCTCTCACACACACACACTCACGCACATACACTAACTCGCTCTCACACATACACAGACACGCTCACACACAGACACACACACACTCTCTCTCTCTCACACACACACACACACACATAGACACACACACACTCTCACACACACACACACACACACACACTCACGCACATAGACACACACTCTCTCTCTCACACACACACACACACACACACACACACACACACACACTCAGAGTTTATATGAGTTTAGAGTTTATAAGTTTAAATGAGTGTGTACGAGTATTTGAGTTTACACACACACACACACACACACACTCACACATAGACACACACGCTCTCTCTCTCTCACACACACACACACACGTTTTGAGTTTAGAGTTCATTAGTTTAAATGAGTCTCAATGGCTCATATAGTATATAGAACGGCAGTTTGGTTTAGTCTTCAAGGTGTTTAGATTTAAATTTTCGACATACACACACACACAAGCACGCACGCACAGACTCTCACTCTCTCTCACACACACACTCACTAACTCAGGGCCGGCTGTAGCCCTTTGGTTGCCCTAGGCAAGATTGAGTTTTTGCGCGCCCCCCCCCCCCCCCCCCACTCTTTATAAGAAAATAAGAAATAAGAAAATTGATAAGTGTCAAGCCTTTATTTGTTATAATTTTGATGATTATGGCTTACAGCTTATGAAAACCCCAAATTCAAAATCACAGAAAATTAGAATTGATATGAATTGATATGTCATAAGCTGTAACAAAGCCATAACAAAGTCTTGAAATATCTCACTTTGCATGTAATGAGTCTATATAATATATTAGTTTCACCTTATAAGTTGAATAATTGAAATAAATGAACTTTTGCACGATATTCTAATTTTTCGAGTTTCACCTGTCACTCCAACACTTCAACAAGCAAAATATTACTTAAATGATACACTCTAATAAATTGCACATACAAAAATGCTACAAAGAATGTTCATTGATGAACAAACAAAAATGCTCTAATAGTCACTCCAACACTTCAACAAGCAAATTATGACTTGAAGAATCAACTGTAAATTGTTTATACACAAATTCTACAAAGAATGTTCAAGGATATTTACCAAATTGGATTAATTTAAGCAAATTATGACCATTAAACTGGTTTAACTATACCTTCTACAAACAAATGTGCTATTATGGATAACGTATGTACCACTACAAAATTAAAATATTTAAGTTATTTTAGTTCTATCTCAAATAATAAAATATTAACAGTTGTTTCTGCCATTTCTATTCACCTTCAAAGTAACTATAGCTAGCAAACTATAGCTTAGTGACAGCAATGAAACGTCCAATATTAGGTGATGTAGGCTACAAGTAAATTTATTTCATTGGACACCTTAATAGCTAAGATGAGAAGACTTACTCTATACTGAGCTTTATTTTTTATCTTCTTCCTTTCTCCGTTTTCGTCCCTGTGCACCAGAGGTTTAGACCGCTTCATTTTCGATCAACGCGCCAGCAGCTGAGCACTTCCCTAACGTAACGTAACGTAACGCAACCCTCCCGCCCCCCGCCAATCCAGAAATGGTCGACAAAAATCAATTCATATCTAATAATCAGGTTGACAAGTAATTAAACGTGTGGTTGAGGGGGCGCCCTTTGATCATGTTTAATAAACATGTTTTATTTCGCGTTTCGTTCTAATTTTATGATTAATATGGGAAGTAGATAGGGCGACACTAGAGTGCGTCCGCGCCCCCAACACATTTGTCGCCCTAGGCAACCGCCTAGTTCGCCTATAGCAATCGCCGGCCCTGCACTAACTCACTCACACACACACACACACACAGACAAGCTCATTAACACACACACACACACACACACACAAACACACACACACTCACGCACATAGACACACACTCTCTCTCTCACACACACACACACTCAGAGTTTATATGAGTTTAGAGTTTATAAGTGTACAAGTTTTTGAGTTAAGAGTTTATAAGTTTAAATGAGTGTGTACGAGTATTTGAGTTTACACACACACACACACACACACACACACACACACACACTCACACATAGACACACACGCTCTCTCTCTCACACACACACACACACACACACACACGTTTTGAGTTTAGAGTTCATTAGTTTAAATGAGTCTCATTGGCTAATATAGTATATAGAACGGCAGTTTGGTTTAGTCTTCAAGGTGTTTAGATTTAAATTTTCGTCGGTTTGAATTTTTTAGAACTCCCCAATGTAAGTCAATGGGAGTTTTTGAATGAGTTTTTCCGAGTTTTGATCGTCATTTTTAGGAAAACCGTAAGTCCGATCAGTCTGAAAAGATATAGCAACTCGAGTCAGATCAGTTTGAGTGTCTGAGCCGAGTTTGGAGTATGTAGAGTTAAAGCTCTAGGAGGAGTTTGATACAGAAATTTTTAGGGTCAGAAGAATAATAATAATAACTAGATGCAAAAGTTCGTCGAGACAAACTTTAAGTTGGCTTGAGAAAGTTTGGACCAGAACGTTTTTTGCTAGGCGGTTGCTAGGGTGTTCTGGGTGGTTGCTAGGCGGTTGCTAGGGTATTCTGGGTGGTTGCTAGGCGATTGCTAGGGTGTTCTGTGTGGTTGCTATGGTGTTCCTAGGCGGTTGCTAGGGTGTTCTGGTTGGTTGCTAGGCGGTTGCTAGGGTGTTGTTAGGCGGTTGCTAGGGTGTTCTGGGTGGTTGCTATGGTGTTGCTAGGCGGTTGCTAAGGTATTCTGGGTGGTTGCTAGGCGGTTGCTAGGTGGTTGCTAGGGTATTCTGGGTGGTTGCTAGGCGGTTGCTAGGGTATTCTGGGTGGTTGCTAGGCAGTTGCTAGGGTGTTCTGGGTGGTTGCTATGGTGTTGCTAGGCGGTTGCTAGGGTGTTCTGGGTGGTTGCTAGGCGGTTGCTAGGGTATTCTGGGTGGTTGCTAGGCGGTTGCTAGGGTGTTCTGGGTGGTTGCTATGGTGTTGCTAGGCGGTTGCTAGGGTGTTCTGGTTGGTTGCTAGGTGGTTGCTAGGGTGTTGTTAGGCGGTTGCTAGGGTGTTTTTGTGGTTGCTATGGTGTTGCTAGGCGGTTGCTAAGGTATTCTGGGTGGTTGCTAGGCGGTTGCTAGGGTGTTCTGGGTGGTTGCTAGGCAGTTGCTAGGGTATTCTGGGTGGTTGCTTGGCAGTTGCTAGGGTGTTCTGGGTGGTTGCTATGGTGTTGCTAGGCGGTTGCTAGGGTGTTCTGGGTGGTTGCTAGGCGGTTGCTAGGGTGTTGTTAGGCAGTTGCTAGGGTGTTATGGGTGGTTGCTATGGTGTTGCTAAGGTATTCTGGGTGGTTGCTAGGCGGTTGCTAGGCGGTTGCTAGGGTGTTCTGGGTGGTTACTATGGTGTTGCTAGGTGGTTGCTAGGGTGTTGCTAGGTGGTTGGTAGTTGTCACAGATGGTTACTATGTAGTTTTGATATAGTTGTTTGCATGATCTTGGTATGATTTAGCACTTAACTAATCGCTATTAGCATGTAGCTATTCACTGCTAGCATGTGTAGCATGTTGGAAGTGCTGTTTGCTAGCATGAGTCAAAAGAGCCAAACCTCATCTCTATACAATGTTCTGATACAGAGATATAGGTCCTGCAAAACCGTTTCTAGGGTACTCAAGTTTGGTTGCTATGGAGTTGCTTTGGAACTGGGAGCTTTAAACGTAAGACGTTTAAAGTGGTTTGAAGTTTAAAGTAATTTACAGTAGTTTGAAGTTTATGGCAGGTAGATAAATAAGTTAATAGATAGATAGATAAACACACACACACATACGCACACACACACACACACACACACACACACACTAACTCGCTCACACACTCACTCAGACACACACACACACACACTTAGACACACACACACACACACACACACTTAAGTGTTTGAGTTTAGAGTTTATAAGTGTATAAGTTTTTGAGTTTAGAGTTTATAAGTTTAAATGAGTTTAAGAGTTCAGAGTTTATTAATTTATGAGTTTAATAGTTTATAAGTCTATGAATTCATGAGTTTATAAGTTAATTAGTTAATCTCATACACTTATTCTAATTATAAGTGTATGAGTTTAGAGTTTATTAGTTTAAATGAGTCTCAATGGCTCATATAGTATATAGAACGGCAGTTTGGTTTAGTCTTCAAGGTGTTTAGATTTAAATTTTCGACATACACACACACAAGCATGCACACACAGACTCTCACTCTCTCTCACACACACACACTATCTCTCTCACACACACACTCACTAACTCACTCACACACACACACACAGACAAGCTCATTAACACACACACACACACACACACACACACACACTCACGCACATAGACACACTCTCTCTGTCACACACACACACACACACACACACACACACACACACAGAGTTTATAAGTGTACAAGTTTTTGAGTTAAGAGTTTATAAGTTTAAATGAGTATGTACGAGTATTTGAGTTTACACACACACACACACACACGCTCTCTCTCACACACACACACACACACACACACACACACACACACACACACACACACACACACACACACACACACACACACACACACACGTTTTGAGTTTAGAGTTCATTAGTTTAAATGAGTCTCAATGGCTCATATAGTATATAGAATGGCAGTTTGGTTTAGTCTTCAAGGTATTTTGATTTGAATTTTCGTCGGTTTGAATTTTTTAGAACTCCCATTGTAAGTCAATGGGAGTTTTTGAATGAGTTTTTTCGAGTTTTGATCGTCATTTTTAGGAAAACCGTAAGTCCGATCAGTCTGAAAAGATATAGCAACGCGAGTCAGATCAGTTTGAGTGTTTGAGCCGATTTTGGAGTATGTAGAGTTAAAGCTCTAGGAGGAGTTTGAGTTGTAAATTTTTACGGTCAGAATAATAATAATAATAATAATAACTAGATGCAAAAGTTCGTCGAGACAAACTTTGAAGTTGGCTTGAGAAAGTTTGGACCAGAACGTTTTTTGCTAGGCGGTTGCTAGGATGTTATGGGTGGTCGCTATGGTGTTGCTAGGCGGTTGCTAGGGTATTCTGGGTGGTTGCTTTGGTGTTGCTAAGCGGTTGCTAGGGTATTTTGGGTGGTTGCTAGGCGGTTGCTAGGGTGTTCTGGGTGGTTGCTATGGTGTTGCTAGGCGGTTGCTAGGGTGTTCTGGGTGGTTGCTAGGGTGTTTTGAGTGGTTGCTAGGCGGTTGCTAGGGTATTCTGGTTGGTTGCTAGGGTGTTTTGGGTGGTTGCTAGGGTGTTCTGGGTGGTTGCTATGGTGTTACTAGGTGGTTGCTAGGGTGTTTTGAGTGGTTGCTAGGGTGTTCTGGGTGGTTGCTAGGCGGTTGCTATGCGGTTGCTAGGGTGTTCTGGGTGGTTGCTATGGTGTTGCTAGGCAGTTGCTAGGGTATTCTGGGTGGTTGCTAGGCGGTTACTAGGGTGTTTCTAGGTGGTTGCTAGGGTGTTGCTTGGCGGTTGCAAGGGTGTTCTGGGTGGTTGCTAGGTGGTTGCTAGGGTGTTTTGGGTGGTTGCTAGGCGGTTGCTAGGGTATTCTGGTTGGTTGCTAGGGCGTTTTGGGTGGTTGCTAGGGTGTTCTGGGTGGTTGCTATGGTGTTACTAGGTGGTTGCTAGGGTATTCTGGTTGGTTGCTAGGGTGTTCTGGGTGGTTGCTAGGCGGTTGCTAGGGTGTTCTGGGTGGTTGCTATGGTGTTGCTAGGCGGTTGCTAGGGTGTTCTGGGTGGTTGCTAGGCGGTTGCTAGGGTGTTCTGGGTGGTTGCTATGGTTTTGCTAGGCGGTTGCTAGGGTATTCTGGGTGGTTGCTATGGTGTTGCTAGGCGGTTGCTAGGGTGTTCTGGGTGGTTGCTATGGTGTTGCTAGGCGGTTGCTAGGGTATTCTGGGTGGTTGCTAGGCAGTTGCTAGGGTGTTCTGGGTGGTTGCTATGGTGTTGCTAGGTGGTTGCTAGAGTATTCTAGGTGGTTGCTAGGCGGTTGCTAGGGTGTTCTGGGTGGTTGCTAGGGTGTTGCTAGGGTGTTCTGGGTGGTTGCTAGGGTGTTGTTAGGTGGTTGCTAGGGTGTTCTGGGTGGTTGCTAGGCGGTTGCTAGGGTGTTTTGGGTGGTTGCTAGGCAGTTGCTAGGGTGTTCTGGGTGGTTGCTATGGTGTTGCTAGGTGGTTGCTAGAGTATTCTAGGTGGTTGCTAGGCGGTTGCTAGGGTGTCCTGGGTGGTTGCTATGGTGTTGCTAAGGTATTCTGGGTGGTTGCTATGATGTTACTACGTGGTTGGTAGTTGTCACAGATGGTTACTATGGAGTCTTTATAGAGTTCTTAGCATGATCTTGGCATGATATAGCACTTAACTCATTACTATTAGCATGTAGCTATTCACTGCTAGCATGTGTAGCATGTTGGAAGTGCTGTTTGCTAGCATGAGTCAAAAGAGCCAAACCTCATCTCTATACGATGTTCTGATACAGAGATATAGGTCTTGCAAAACGGTTGCTAGGGTACTCAAGTTTGGTTGCTATGGAGTTGCTTGGGAGCTGGAAGCTTTAACTTAAGTTTAAAGTGGTGTGAAGTTTAAAGTAGTTTACGAGTTTTGAGTTTACAAGTTTAAATGAGTTTAGCGTTTAAGTTTAAATGAGTTTAGTGTGTGTGTGTGTGTGTGTGTGTGTGTGTGTGTGTGTGTGTGTGTGTGACACACACACACACATACTCAGAGTTTATGAGTTTAGAGTTTATAAGTGTATAAATTGATGAGTTTATAAGTGTTAGAGTTTTTGAGTTTAGAGTTTATAAGTTTTCAATGAGTTTAGAGTTTATAAGTTTTAATGAGTTTAGAGTTTATAAGTTTAAATGAGTTTAAGAGTTCAGAGTTTATTAATTTATGAGTTTAAGAGTTCATAAGTCTATGAATTCATGAGTTTATAAGTTAATTAGTTTATAAGTGTATGAGTTTAGAGTTCATTAGTTTAAATGAGTCTCAATGGCTCATATAGTATATAGAACGGCAGTTTGGTTTAGTCTTCAAGGTATTTTGATTTGAATTTTCGTCGGTTGGTGAGTTTGAATCTAAATTTGAATTTTTTAGAACTCCCCAATGCAAGTCAATGGGAGTTTTTCCGAGTTTTGATCGTCATTTTTAGGAAAACCGTAAGTCCGATCAGTCTGAAAAGATATAGCAACGCGAGTCAGATCAGTTTGAGTGTCTGAGCCGAGTTTGGAGTATGTAGAGTTAAAGCTCTAGGAGGAGTTTCATATAGAAATTTTAGTCTCGGAATAATAATAATAACTAGATGCAAAAGTTCGTCGAGACAAACTTTGAAGTTGGCTTGAGAAAGTTTGGACCAGAACGTTTTTTGCTAGGCGGTTGCTAGGATGTTATGGGTGGTCGCTATGGTGTTGCTAGGCGGTTGCTAGGGTGTTCTGGGTGGTTGTTATGCTGTTGCTAGGTGGTTGCTAGGGTGTTCTGGGTGGTTGTTAGGCGGTTGCTAGGGTGTTCTGGGTAGTTGCTATGGTGTTGCTAGGCGGTTGCTAAGGTATACTGGGTGGTTGCTAGGCGGTTGCTAAGGTATACTGGGTGGTTGCTAGGCGGTTGCTAGGGTGTTCTGGATGGTTGCTAGGCAGTTGCTAGGGTGTTCTGGGTGGTTGCTATGGTGTTGCTAGGCGGTTGCTAGGGTATTCTGGGTGGTTGCTAGGCGGTTGCTAGGGTGTTCTGGGTGGTTGCTATGCTGTTGCTAGGCGGTTGCTAGGGTATTCTGGGTGGTTGCTAGGCGGTTGCTAGGGTGTTTTGGGTGGTTGCTATGCTGTTGCTAGGGTGTTCTGGGTGGTTGCTATGCTGTTGCTAGGCGGTTGCTATGGTGTTTTGGTGGTTGCTATGCTGTTACTAGGGTATTATGGGGGGTTGCTAGGGTGTTGCTAGGCGGTTGCCAGGGTGTTCTAGGTGGTTGCTATGATGTTGCTAGGCGGTTGCTAGGTTGTTTTGGTGGTTGCTATGGTGTTGCTAGGCAGTTGCTAGGGTATTCTGGTTGGTTGCTAGGGTGTTTCTAGGTGTTGCTATGCTGTTGCTAGGCGGTTGCTAGGGTATTCTGGGGGTTGTTAGGGTGTTGCTAGGCGGTTGCTAGGGTGTTCTAGGTAGTTGCTATGATGTTGCTAGGCGGTTGCTAGGGTGTTCTGGGTGGTTGCTATGGTGTTGCTAGGCAGTTGCTAGGGTATGCTGGGTGGTTGCTAGGGTGTTGCTAGGTGGTTGCTAGGGTATTCTAGGTGGTTGCTAGGGTGTTGCTAGGCGGTTGCTAGGGTGTTTTGGTGGTTGCTATGGTGTTGCTAGGCGGTTACTAAGGTATTCTGGGTGGTTGCTAGGTGGTTTCTAGGGTGTTCTGGGTGGTTGCTATGGTGTTGCAAGGCGGTTGCTAAGGTATTCTGGGTGGTTGCTAGGCAGTTGCTAGGGTGTTCTGGGCTGTTGCTATGGTGTTACTAGGTGGTTGGTAGTTGTCACAGATGGTTACTATGGAGTTTTTATAGAGTTCTTAGCATGATCTTGGCATGATTTAGCACTTAACTAATCGCTATTAGCATGTAGCTATTCAGTGCTAGCATGTGTAGCATGTTGGAAGTGCTGTTTGCTAGCATGAGTCAAAAGAGCCAAACCTCATCTCTATACGATGTTCTGATGCAGAGATATAGGTCTTGCAAAACGGTTGCTAGGGTACTCAAGTTTGGTTGCTATGGAGTTGCTTGGGAGCTGGAAGCTTTAAACTTAATAAGTTTAAAGTGGTTTGAAGTTTAAAGTAGTTTACGAGTTTTTGAGTTTTGAGTTTATAAGTTTAAATGAGTTTAGAGAGAGTGTGTGTGTGTGTGTGTGTGTGTGTGTGTGCGCACACACACACACTCAGAGTTTATGAGTTTAGAGTTTATAAGTGTATAAATGGATGAGTTTATAAGTGTACAAGTTTTTGAGTTTAGTTTATAAGTTTAAATGAGTTTTGAGTTTATAAATTTAAATGAGTTTAAGAGTTCAGAGTTTATTAATTTATGAGTTTTAGAGTGTATAAGTCTATGAATTCATGAGTTTTATAAGTTAATTAGTTTATAAGTGTATGAGTTTAGAGTGCATTAGTTTAAATGAGTCTCAATGGCTCATATAGTATATAGAACGGCAGTTTGGTTTAGTCTTCAAGGTATTTTGATTTGAATTTTCGTCGGTTGGTCAGTTTGAATCTAAATTTGAATTTTTTAGAACTCCCCAATGTAAGTCAATGGGAGTTTTTGAATGAGTTTTTCCGAGTTTTGATCGTAATTTTTAGGAAAACCGTAAGTCCGATCAGTCTGAAAAGATATAGCAACGCGAGTCAGATCAGTTTGAGTGTCTGAGCCGAGTTTGGAGTATGTAGAGTTAAAGCTCTAGGAGGAGTTTGAGTTGTAAATTTTTACGGTCAGAAGAATAATAATAATAATAATAATAATAAGTTTAAATAGGATTTCAATATGTTGGCTCTCTCAAGCCAACTTAATAATAAGTTTAAATAGGATTTCAATATGTTGGCTCTCTCAAGCCAACTTAACTAGATGCAAAAGTTCGTCGAGACAAACTTTGAAGTTGGCTTGAGAAAGTTTGGACCAGAACGTTTTTTGCTAGGCGGTTGCTAGGATGTTATGGGTGGTCGCTATGGTGTTGCTAGGCGGTTGCTAGGGTATTCTGGGTGGTTGCTTTGGTGTTGCTAAGCGGTTGCTAGGGTATTTTGGGTGGTTGCTAGGCGGTTGCTAGGGTGTTCTGGGTGGTTGCTATGGTGTTGCTAGGCGGTTGCTAGGGTGTTCTGGGTGGTTGCTAGGGTGTTTTGAGTGGTTGCTAGGCGGTTGCTAGGGTATTCTGGTTGGTTGCTAGGGTGTTTTGGGTGGTTGCTAGGGTGTTCTGGGTGGTTGCTATGGTGTTACTAGGTGGTTGCTAGGGTGTTTTGAGTGGTTGCTAGGGTGTTCTGGGTGGTTGCTAGGCGGTTGCTAGGCGGTTGCTAGGGTGTTCTGGGTGGTTGCTATGGTGTTGCTAGGCGGTTGCTAGGGTATTCTGGGTGGTTGCTAGGCGGTTACTAGGGTGTTTCTGGGTGGTTGCTAGGGTGTTGCTTGGCGGTTGCAAGGGTGTTCTGGGTGGTTGCTAGGTGGTTGCTAGGGTGTTTTGGGTGGTTGCTAGGCGGTTGCTAGGGTATTCTGGTTGGTTGCTAGGGCTTTTTGGGTGGTTGCTAGGGTGTTCTGGGTGGTTGCTATGGTGTTACTAGGTGGTTGCTAGGGTATTCTGGTTGGTTGCTAGGGTGTTCTGGGTGGTTGCTAGGCGGTTGCTAGGGTGTTCTGGGTGGTTGCTATGGTGTTGCTAGGCGGTTGCTAGGGTGTTCTGGGTGGTTGCTAGGCGGTTGCTAGGGTGTTCTGGGTGGTTGCTATGGTTTTGCTAGGCGGTTGCTAGGGTATTCTGGGTGGTTGCTATGGTGTTGCTAGGCGGTTGCTAGGGTGTTCTGGGTGGTTGCTATGGTGTTGCTAGGTGGTTGCTAGAGTATTCTAGGTGGTTGCTAGGCGGTTGCTAGGGTGTTCTGGGTGGTTGCTAGGGTGTTGCTAGGGTGTTCTGGGTGGTTGCTAGGGTGTTGTTAGGTGGTTGCTAGGGTGTTCTGGGTGGTTGCTAGGCGGTTGCTAGGGTGTTTTGGGTGGTTGCTAGGCAGTTGCTAGGGTGTTCTGGGTGGTTGCTATGGTGTTGCTAGGTGGTTGCTAGAGTATTCTAGGTGGTTGCTAGGCGGTTGCTAGGGTGTCCTGGGTGGTTGCTATGGTGTTGCTAAGGTATTCTGGGTGGTTGCTATGATGTTACTACGTGGTTGGTAGTTGTCACAGATGGTTACTATGGAGTCTTTATAGAGTTCTTAGCATGATCTTGGCATGATATAGCACTTAACTCATTACTATTAGCATGTAGCTATTCACTGCTAGCATGTGTAGCATGTTGGAAGTGCTGTTTGCTAGCATGAGTCAAAAGAGCCAAACCTCATCTCTATACGATGTTCTGATACAGAGATATAGGTCTTGCAAAACGGTTGCTAGGGTACTCAAGTTTGGTTGCTATGGAGTTGCTTGGGAGCTGGAAGCTTTAACTTAAGTTTAAAGTGGTGTGAAGTTTAAAGTAGTTTACGAGTTTTGAGTTTACAAGTTTAAATGAGTTTAGAGTTTAAGTTTAAATGAGTTTAGTGTGTGTGTGTGTGTGTGTGTGTGTGTGTGTGTGTGTGACACACACACACACATACTCAGAGTTTATGAGTTTAGAGTTTATAAGTGTATAAATTGATGAGTTTATAAGTGTTAGAGTTTTTGAGTTTAGAGTTTATAAGTTTTCAATGAGTTTAGAGTTTATAAGTTTTAATGAGTTTAGAGTTTATAAGTTTAAATGAGTTTAAGAGTTCAGAGTTTATTAATTTATGAGTTTAAGAGTTCATAAGTCTATGAATTCATGAGTTTATAAGTTAATTAGTTTATAAGTGTATGAGTTTAGAGTTCATTAGTTTAAATGAGTCTCAATGGCTCATATAGTATATAGAACGGCAGTTTGGTTTAGTCTTCAAGGTATTTTGATTTGAATTTTCGTCGGTTGGTGAGTTTGAATCTAAATTTGAATTTTTTAGAACTCCCCAATGCAAGTCAATGGGAGTTTTTCCGAGTTTTGATCGTCATTTTTAGGAAAACCGTAAGTCCGATCAGTCTGAAAAGATATAGCAACGCGAGTCAGATCAGTTTGAGTGTCTGAGCCGAGTTTGGAGTATGTAGAGTTAAAGCTCTAGGAGGAGTTTCATATAGAAATTTTAGTCTCGGAATAATAATAATAACTAGATGCAAAAGTTCGTCGAGACAAACTTTAAGTTGGCTTGAGAAAGTTTGGACCAGAACGTTTTTTGCTAGGCGGTTGCTAGGGTGTTCTGGGTGGTTGCTAGGCGGTTGCTAGGGTATTCTGGGTGGTTGCTAGGCGATTGCTAGGGTGTTCTGTGTGGTTGCTATGGTGTTCCTAGGCGGTTGCTAGGGTGTTCTGGTTGGTTGCTAGGCGGTTGCTAGGGTGTTGTTAGGCGGTTGCTAGGGTGTTCTGGGTGGTTGCTATGGTGTTGCTAGGCAGTTGCTAAGGTATTCTGGGTGGTTGCTAGGCGGTTGCTAGGTGGTTGCTAGGGTATTCTGGGTGGTTGCTAGGCGGTTGCTAGGGTATTCTGGGTGGTTGCTAGGGTGTTCTGGGTGGTTGCTATGGTGTTGCTAGGCGGTTGCTAGGGTGTTCTGGGTGGTTGCTAGGCGGTTGCTAGGGTATTCTGGGTGGTTGCTAGGCGGTTGCTAGGGTGTTCTGGGTGGTTGCTATGGTGTTGCTAGGCGGTTGCTAGGGTGTTCTGGTTGGTTGCTAGGTGGTTGCTAGGGTGTTGTTAGGCGGTTGCTAGGGTGTTCTGGGTGGTTGCTATGGTGTTGCTAGACGGTTGCTAAGGTATTCTGGGTGGTTGCTAGGCGGTTGCTAGGCGGTTGCTAGGGTGTTCTGGGTGGTTGCTAGGCGGTTGCTAGGGTATTCTGGGTGGTTGCTTGGCAGTTGCTAGGGTGTTCTGGGTGGTTGCTATGGTGTTGCTAGGCGGTTGCTAGGGTGTTCTGGGTGGTTGCTAGGCGGTTGCTAGGGTGTTGTTAGGCAGTTGCTAGGGTGTTATGGGTGGTTGCTATGGTGTTGCTAAGGTATTCTGGGTGGTTGCTAGGCGGTTGCTAGGCGGTTGCTAGGGTGTTCTGGGTGGTTACTATGGTGTTGCTAGGTGGTTGCTAGGGTGTTGCTAGGTGGTTGGTAGTTGTCACAGATGGTTACTATGTAGTTTTGATATAGTTGTTTGCATGATCTTGGTATGATTTAGCACTTAACTAATCGCTATTAGCATGTAGCTATTCACTGCTAGCATGTGTAGCATGTTGGAAGTGCTGTTTGCTAGCATGAGTCAAAAGAGCCAAACCTCATCTCTATACGATGTTCTGATACAGAGATATAGGTCCTGCAAAACCGTTTCTAGGGTACTCAAGTTTGGTTGCTATGGAGTTGCTTGGGAACTGGGAGCTTTAAACGTAAGAAGTTTAAAGTGGTTTGAAGTTTAAAGTAATTTACAGTAGTTTGAAGTTTATGGCAGGTAGATAAATAAGTTAATAGATAGATAGATAAACACACACACACATACGCACACACACACACACACACACACACACACACACACACACACTAACTCGCTCACACACTCACTCAGACACACACACACACTTAGACACACACACACGCACACTTAAGTGTTTGAGTTTAGAGTTTATAAGTGTATGAGTTTTTGAGTTTTGAGTTTATAAGTTTAAATGAGTTTAGAGTTTATAAGTTTAAATGAGTTTAGAGTTTATAAGTTTAAATGAGTTTAAGAGTTCAGAGTTTATTAATTTATGAGTTTAATAGTTTATAAGTCTATGAATTCATGAGTTTATAAGTTAATTAGTTAATCTCATACACTTATTCTAATTATAAGTGTATGAGTTTAGAGTTTATTAGTTTAAATGAGTCTCAATGGCTCATATAGTATATAGAACGGCAGTTTGGTTTAGTCTTCAAGGTGTTTAGATTTAAATTTTCGACATACACACACACAAGCATGCACACACAGACTCTCACTCTCTCTCACACACACACACTATCTCTCTCACACACACACTCACTAACTCACTCACACACACACAGACAAGCTCATTAACACACACACACACACACACACACACACACACACACTCACGCACATAGACACACTCTCTCTCTGTCACACACACACACACACACACACACACACACACACACACACACACACACACACACACACACACAGAGTTTATAAGTGTACAAGTTTTTGAGTTAAGAGTTTATAAGTTTAAATGAGTATGTACGAGTATTTGAGTTTACACACACACACACACACACACACACGCTCTCTCTCTCACACACACACACACACACACACACATACACACACACACACACACACACACACACACACACACACACACACACACACACACGTTTTGAGTTTAGAGTTCATTAGTTTAAATGAGTCTCAATGGCTCATATAGTATATAGAATGGCAGTTTGGTTTAGTCTTCAAGGTATTTTGATTTGAATTTTCGTCGGTTTGAATTTTTTAGAACTCCCATTGTAAGTCAATGGGAGTTTTTGAATGAGTTTTTTCGAGTTTTGATCGTCATTTTTAGGAAAACCGTAAGTCCGATCAGTCTGAAAAGATATAGCAACGCGAGTCAGATCAGTTTGAGTGTTTGAGCCGATTTTGGAGTATGTAGAGTTAAAGCTCTAGGAGGAGTTTGAGTTGTAAATTTTTACGGTCAGAAGAATAATAATAACTAGATTAAAAAGTTCGTCGAGACAAACTTTAAGTTGGCTTGAGAAAGTTTGTACTGGAAAGTTTGAAGTTTAAAGTAGTTAGAAGTTTAATTTAGTTTAAAGTTTAATTTAGTTTAAAGTTTAAATTAGTCTAAAGTTTAAATTAGTTTGAAGTAAATTAGTTTAAAGTTGAAAGTAGTTTAAAGTTTAAATTAGTCTAAAGTTTAAATTAGTTTGAAGTAAATTAGTTTAAAGTTGAAAGTAGTTTAAAGTTTAAATTAGTTTGAAGTTTAAATTAGCTTAAAGTTTTAATTAGTTTAAAGTTTAAAGAAGTTTAAAGTTAAAAAGTTGTTGGGGGTTTTCTAGTGGGTTGCTAAGGTGTTCTTGGTGGTTGCTAGGCGGTTGCTAGGGTGTTCTGGGTGGTTGCTATGGTGTTGCTAGGCGGTTGCTAAGGTATTTTGGCTGGTTGCTAGGGTATTCGGGGTGGTTGCTTGGGTATTCTGGTTGGTTGCTATGGTGTTGCTAGGGTGTTGCTAAGCGGTTGCTAGGGTATTTTGGGTGGTTGCTAGGGTGTTCGGGGTGGTTGCTATGGTGTTGATAGGTGGTTGCTAAGGTATTTTGGGTGGTTGCTAGGGTGTTGCTAGGGTGTTCTGGGTGGTTGCTATGGTGTTGCTAGGTGGTTGCTAAGGTATTTTGGGTGGTTGCTATGCTGTTGCTAGGTGGTTGCTAGGGTATTCTGGGTGGTTGCTAGGGTGTTGCTAGGGTGTTTTGGGTGGTTGCTAGGGTGTTGCTAGGTGGTTGCTAAGGTACTTTGTGTGGTTGCTAGGGTGTTCTGGGTGGTTGCTAGGCGGTTGCTAGGGTGTTCTGGGTGGTTGCTAGGTTATTGCTAGGGTGTTTTGGGTGGTTGCTATGGTGTTGCTAGGCGGTTGCTAGGGCATTCAGGGCGGTTGCTAAGGTATTTTGGGTGGTTGCTATGGTGTTACTAGGTGGTAGGTAGTTGTCACAGATGGTTACTATGGAGTTTTTATAGAGTTCTTAGAATGATTTAGCACTTAACTAATCGCTATTAGCATGTAGCTATTCACTGCTAGCATGTGTAGCATGTTGGAAGTGCTGTTTGCTAGCATGAGTCAAAAGAGCCAAACCTCATCTCTATATGATGTTCTGATACAGAGATATAGGTCTTGCAAAACGGTTGCTAGGGTACTCAAGTTTGGTTGCTATGGAGTTGCTTGGGAGCTGGAAGCTTTAAACTTAAGTTTAAAGTGGTTTGAAGTTTAAAGTAGTTTACGAGTTTACAAGTTTAAATGAGTTTAGAGTTTAAATGAGTTTAGAGTGTGTGTGTGTGTGTGTGTGTGTGTGTGTGTGTGTGTGTGTGTGTGAACACACACACACACACACACACACACACTCAGAGTTTATGAGTTTAGAGTTTATAAGTGTATAAATTGATGAGTTTATAAGTGTAAGAGTTTTTGAGTTTAGAGTTTATAAGTTTTAATGAGTTTAGAGTTTATAAGTTTAAATGAGTTTAAGAGTTCAGAGTTTATTAATTTATGAGTTTAGAGTTTATAAGTTTTAATGAGTTTAGAGTTTATTAGTTTAAATGAGTCTCAATGGCTCATATAGTATATAGAACAGCAGTTTGGTTTAGTCTTCAAGGTGTTTTGATTTGAATTTTCGTCGGTTTGAATTTTTTAGAACTCCCAATGAAAGTCAATGGGAATTTTTGAATGAGTTTTTTCGAGTTTTGATTGTCATTTTTAGGAAAACCGTAAGTCCGATCAGTCTGAAAAGATATAGCAACTCGAGTCAGATCAGTTTGAGTGTCCGAGCCGAATTTGGAGTATGTAGAGTTAAAGCTCTAGGAGGAGATCCAATTTAGTTTTTTTAGTCTCAGAAGAATAATAATAATAATAATAACTAGATTAAAAAGTTCGTCGAGACAAACTTTAAGTTGGCTTGAGAAAGCCGGACCAGAAAGTTTGAAGAAGTTTGAAGTTTAAAGTAGTTTAAAGTTTAAATTAGTTTGAAGTTTAAATTAGTTTAAAGTTTAAATTAGTTTGAAGTATAAAGTAGTTTAAAGTTTAAATTAGTTTAAAGTTTAAAGTAGTTTAAAGTAGTTTGAAGTTTAAAGTAGTTTGAAGTTTAAAGTAGTTTGAAGTTTAAATTAGTTTAAAGTTTAAAGTAGTTTGAAGTTTAAAGTAGTTTAAAGTTTAAAGTAGTTTGAAGTCTAAATTAGTTTGAAGTAGATAGATAGATGAGTTTGTTAGTTTAAATTTCACACACAGACATGCTCACTAACTCTCTCTCACACACACACACACACACACGCAGACACGCTCACTAACACACACGGACAAACACACGCTCACTAACTCTCACACATACACACACTTTCTCACACACACACACACACACACACACACACACACACACACACACACACACACACACACACACACACACACACACAGACACGCTCACTAACACACACACACACAAACACACTCACTCAGACACACACACTCAGAGTTTATGAGTTTTGGGTGGTTGCTAGGCGGTTGCTAGGGTGTTCTGGGTGGTTGCTATGGTGTTGCTAGGCGGTTGCTAGGGTGTTCTGGGTGGTTTCTATGTTGTTGCTAGGTGGTTGCTAGGGTATTCTGGGTGGTTGCTAGGCGGTTGCTTGGGTGTTTTGGATGGTTGCTAGGCGGTTGCTAGGGTGTTCTGGGTGGTTGCTATGATGTTGCTAGGCGGTTGCTAGGGTGTTTTGATGGTTGCTATGGTGTTGCTAGGCGGTTGCTAGGGTGTTCTGGGTGGTTGCTATGATGTTGCTAGGTGGTTGTTAGGGTGTTTTGGTGGTTGCTATGGTGTTGCTAGGCGGTTGCTAGGGTATTCTGGGTGGTTGCTAGGATGTTGCCAGGGTGTTTTGGTGGTTGCTAGGATGTTGCTAGGCGGTTGCTAGGTTGTTCTGGGTGGTTGCTATGCTGTTGCTAGGCGGTTGCTAGGGTGTTTTGGTGGTTGCTATGGTGTTGCTAGGCGGTTGCTAGGTTGTTCTGGGTGGTTGCTATGCTGTTGCTAGGCGGTTGCTAGGGTGTTTTGGTGGTTGCTATGGTGTTGCTAGGCGGTTGCTAGGGTGTTCTGGGTGGTTGCTATGATGTTGCTAGGCGGTTGCTAGGGTGTTTTGGTGGTTGCTATGGTGTTGCTAGGCGGTTGCTAGGGTGTTCTGGGTGGTTGCTATGATGTTGCTAGGTGGTTGCTAGGGTGTTTTGGTGGTTGCTATGGTGTTGCTAGGGTATTCTGGGTGGTTGCTAGGGTGTTGCTAGGTGGTTGCTAGGGTGTTCTGGGTGGTTGCTATGGTGTTACTAGGTGGTTGGTAGTTGTCACAGATGGTTACTATGGAGTCTTTATAGAGTTCTTAGCATGATCTTGGCATGATATAGCACTTAACTAATCGCTATTAGCATGTAGCTATTCACTGCTAGCATGTGTAGCATGTTGGAAGTGCTGTTTGCTTGCATGAGTCAAAAGAGCCTAACCTCATCTCTATACGATGTTCTGATACAGAGATATAGGTCTTGCAAAACGGTTGCTAGGGTACTCACGTTTGGTTGCTATGGAGTTGCTTGGGAGCTGGAAGCTTTAAACTTAAGAAGTTTAAAGTGGTTTGAAGTTTAAAGTAGTTTACGAGTTTTGAGTTTACAAGTTTACAAGTTTAAATGAGTTTAGAGTTTAAGTTTAAATGAGTTTAGAGTGTGTGTGTGTGTGTGTGTGTGTGTGTGTGAACACACACACACACACACACACACACACTCAGAGTTTATGAGTTTAGAGTTTATAAGTGTATAAATTGATGAGTTTATAAGTGTAAGAGTTTTTGAGTTTAGAGTTTATAAGTTTTAAATGAGTTTAGAGTTTATAAGTTTTAATGAGTTTAAGAGTTCAGAGTTTATTAATTTATGAGTTTAAGAGTTCATAAGTCTATGAATTCATGAATTTATAAGTTAATTAGTTTATAAGTGTATGAGTTTAGAGTTTATTAGTTTAAATGAGTCTCAATGGCTCATATAGTATATAGAATGGCAGTTTGGTTTAGTCTTCAAGGTGTTTTGATTTGAATTTTCGTCGGTTTGAATTTTTTAGAACTCCCAATGAAAGTCAATGGGAATTTTTGAATGAGTTTTTTCGAGTTTTGATCGTCATTTTTAGGAAAACCGTAAGTCGGATCAGTCTGAAAAGATATAGCAACTCGAGTCAGATCAGTTTGAGTGTCCGAGCCGAATTTGGAGTATGTAGAGTTAAAGCTCTAGGAGGAGATCCAATTTAGTTTTTTTAGTCTCAGAAGAATAATAATAATAATAATAACTAGATGCAAAAGTTCGTCGAGACAAACTTTAAGTTGGCTTGAGAAAGTTTGGACCACAACGTTTTTTTGCTAGGCGGTTGCTAGGGTCTTTTGGGTGGTTGCAAGGCGGTTGCTAGGGTCTTTTGGGTGGTTGCAATGCTGTTTCTAGGCGGTTGCTAAGGTATTCTGGGTGGTTGCTAGGCGGTTGCTAGGGTGTTTTGGGTGGTTGCTAGGCGGTTGCTAGGGTGTTCTGGGTGGTTGCTATGGTGTTGCTAGGCGGTTGCTAGGGTGTTCTGGGTGGTTGCTAGGCGGTTGCTAGGGTGTTCTGGGTGGTTGCTATGGTGTTGCTAGGCGGTTGCTAGGGTATTCTGGGTGGTTGCTAGGCGGTTGCTAAGGTATTTTTGGTGGTTGCTAGGCGGTTGCTAGGGTGTTCTGGGTGGTTGCTAGGTGGTTGCTAGGGTGTTTTGGGTGGTTGCTAGGCGGTTGCTAGGGTATTCTGGTTGGTTGCTAGGGTGTTTTGGGTGGTTGCTAGGGTGTTCTGGGTGGTTGCTATGGTGTTACTAGGTGGTTGCTAGGGTATTCTGGTTGGTTGCTAGGGTGTTCTGGGTGGTTGCTAGGTGGTTGCTAGGGTGTTTTGAGTGGTTGCTAGGCGGTTGCTAGGGTATTCTGGTTGGTTGCTAGGGTATTTTGGGTGGTTGCTAAGGTGTTCTGGGTGGTTGCTAGGCGGTTGCTAGGGTGTTCTGGGTGGTTGCTATGGTGTTGCTAGGCGGTTGCTAGGGTATTCTGGGTGGTTGCTAGGCGGTTGCTAAGGTATTTTGGGTGGTTGCTAGGCGGTTGCTAGGGTGTTCTGGGTGGTTGCTAGGGTGTTGCTAGGCGGTTGCAAGGGTGTTCTGGGTGGTTGCTAGGTGGTTGCTAGGGTGTTTTGGGTGGTTGCTAGGCGGTTGCTAGGGTATTCTGGTTGGTTGCTAGGGTGTTTTGGGTGGTTGCTAGGGTGTTCTGGGTGGTTGCTATGGTGTTACTAGGTGGTTGCTAGGGTATTCTGGTTGGTTGCTAGGGTGTTCTGGGTGGTTGCTAGGCGGTTGCTAGGGTGTTCTGGGTGGTTGCTATGGTTTTGCTAGGCGGTTGCTAGGGTATTCTGGGTGGTTGCTAGGCGGTTGCTAAGGTATTCAGGGTGGTTGATATGGTGTTACTAGGTGGTTGGTAGTTGTCACAGATGGTTACTCTGGAGTTTTTATAGAGTTCTTAGAATGATTTAACACTTAACTAATCGCTATTAGCATGTAGCTATTCACTGCTAGCATGTGTAGCATGTTGGAAGTGCTGTTTGCTAGCATGAGTCAAAAGAGCCAAACCTCATCTCTATACGATGTTCTGATACAGAGATATAGGTCTTGCAAAACGGTTGCTAGGGTACTCAAGTTTGGTTGCTATTGAGTTGCTTGGGAGCTGGGAGCTTTAAACTAAATAAGTTTAAAGTGGTTTGAAGTTTAAAGTAGTTTACGAGTTTTTGAGTTTTGAGTTTATAAGTTTAAATGAGTTTAGAGTGTGTGTGTGTGTGTGTGTGTGTACACACACACACACACACACACACACACACACACACACACACACTCAGAGTTTATGAGTGTAGAGTTTATAAGTGTATAAATGGATGAGTTTATAAGTGTACAAGTTTTTGAGTTTAGTTTATAAGTTTAAATGAGTTTTGAGTTTATAAGTTTAAATGAGTTTAGAGTTTATAAATTTAAATGAGTTTAAGAGTTCAGAGTTTATTAATTTATGAGTTTTAGAGTTCATAAGTCTATGAATTCATGAGTTTATAAGTTAATTACTTTATAAGTGTATGAGTTTAGAGTGCATTAGTTTAAATGAGTCTCAATGGCTCATATAGTATATAGAACGGCAGTTTGGTTTAGTCTTCAAGGTATTTTGATTTGAATTTTCGTCGGTTGGTCAGTTTGAATCTAAATTTGAATTTTTTAGAACTCCCTAATGTAAGTCAATGGGAGTTTTTCCGAGTTTTGATCGTCATTTTTAAGAAAACCGTAAGTCCGATCAGTCTGAAAAGATATAGCAACTAACTTCAGATCAGTTTGAGTGTCTGAGCCGAGTTTGGAGTATGTAGAGTTAAAGCTCTAGGACGAGTTTGAGTCAACAGTTTTTAACAGAAGATTAATAATAATAATAAGTTTAAATAGGATTTCAGTAAGTTGGCTCTCTCAAGCCAACTTAATAACAAGATGCAAAAGTTCGTCGAGACAAACTTTAAGTTGGCTTGAGAAAGTTTGGACCAGAACGCTTTTTGCTAGGCGGTTGCTAGGGTCTTTTGGGTGGTTGCTAGGCGGTTGCTAGGGTCTTTTGGGTGGTTGCTATGCTGTTTCTAGGCGGTTGCTAGGGTATTCTGGGTGGTTGCTAGGGTGTTTTGGGCGGTTGCTAGGCGGTTGCTAGGGTGTTCTGGGTGGTTGCTATGGTGTTGCTAGGCGGTTGCTAGGGTGTTCTGGGTGGTTGCTATGGTGTTGCTAGGTGGTTGCTAGGGTATTCTTGGTGGTTGCTAGGCGGTTGCAAGGGTGTTCTGGGTGGTTGATATGGTGTTGCTAGGCGGTTGCTAAGGTATTCTGGGTGGTTGCTAGGCGGTTGCTAGGGTGTTCTGAGTGGTTGCTATGGTGTTGCTAGGGTGTTCTGGGTGGTTGCTAGGCGGTTGCTAGGGTGTTCTGGGTGGTTGCTATGGTGTTTCTAGGCGGTTGCTAGGGTATTCTGGGTGGTTGCTAGGCGGTTGCTAGGGTGTTCTGGGTGGTTGCTATGGTGTTGCTAGGCGGTTGCTAGGGTATTCTGAGTGGTTGCTAGGCGGTTGCTAGGGTGTTGCTAGGCGGTTGCTAAGGTATTCTGGGTGGTTGCTAGGGTGTTCTGAGTGGTTGCTATGCTGTTGCTAGGGTGTTCTGGGTGGTTGCTAGGCGGTTGCTAGGGTGTTCTGGGTGGTTGCTATGGTGTTGCTAGGCGGTTGCCAGGGTATTCTGGGTGGTTGCTAGGCGGTTGCTAGGGTGTTCTGGGTGGTTGCTATGGTGTTGCTAGGCGGTTGCTAGGGTATTCTGAGTGGTTGCTAGGCGGTTGCTAGGGTGTTCTGGGTGGTTGCTATGGTGTTGCTAGGCGGTTGCTAAGGTATTCTGGGCGGTTACTAGGCGGTTGCTAGGGTGTTCTGGGCGGTTGCTATGGTGTTGCTAGGTGGTTGGTAGTTGTCACAGATGGTTACTATGGAGTCTTTATAGAGTTCTTAGCATGATCTTGGCATGATATAGCACTTAACTACTCGTTATTAGCATGTAGCTATTCAGTGCTAGCATGTGTAGCATGTTGGAAGTGCTGTTTGCTAGCATGAGTCAAAAGAGCCAAACCTCATCTCTATACGATGTTCTGATACAGAGATATAGGTCTTGCAAAACGGTTGCTAGGGTACTCAAGTTTGGTTGCTATGGAGTTGCTTGGGAGCTGGAAGCTTTAAACTTAATAAGTTTAAAGTGGTTTGAAGTTTAAAGTAGTTTACGAGTTTTTGAGTTTTGAGTTTATAAGTTTAAATGAGTTAAGAGAGTGTGTGTGTGTGTGTGTGTGTGTGTGTGTGTGTGTACACACACACACACACACACACACACACACACACACTCAGAGTTTATGAGTGTAGAGTTTATAAGTGTATAAATGGATGAGTTTATAAGTGTGCAAGTTTTTGAGTTTAGTTTATAAGTTTAAATGAGTTTTGAGTTTATAAGTTTAAATGAGTTTAGAGTTTATAAATTTAAATGAGTTTAAGAGTTCAGAGTTTATTAATTTATGAGTTTTAGAGTTCATAAGTCTATGAATTCATGAGTTTATAAGTTAATTACTTTATAAGTGTATGAGTTTAGAGTGCATTAGTTTAAATGAGTCTCAATGGCTCATATAGTATATAGAACGGCAGTTTGGTTTAGTCTTCAAGGTATTTTGATTTGAATTTTCGTCGGTTGGTCAGTTTGAATCTAAATTTGAATTTTTTAGAACTCCCTAATGTAAGTCAATGGGAGTTTTTCCGAGTTTTGATCGGCATTTTTAGGAAAACCGTAAGTCCGATCAGTCTGAAAAGATATAGCAACTAACTTCAGATCAGTTTGAGTGTCCGAGCCGAGTTTGGAGTATGTAGAGTTAAAGCTCTAGGACGAGTTTGAGTCAACAGTTTTTAACAGAAGATTAATAATAATAATAAGTTTAAATAGGATTTCAGTAAGTTGGCTCTCTCAAGCCAACTTAATAAGTTTAAATAGGATTTCAGTAAGTTGGCTCTCTCAAGCCAACTTAATAAGTTTAAATAGGATTTCAGTAAGTTGGCTCTCTCAAGCCAACTTAATAATAATAATAATAAGTTTAAATAGGATTTCAATATGTTGGCTCTCTCAAGCCAACTTAATAAGTTTAAATAGGATTTCAATATGTTGGCTCTCTCAAGCCAACTTAATAATAAGTTTAAATAGGATTTCAATATGTTGGCTCTCTCAAGCCAACTTAATAATAATAATAAGTTTAAATAGGATTTCAATATGTTGGCTTTCTCAAGCCAACTTAATAAGTTTAAATAGGATTTCAATATGTTGGCTTTCTCAAGCCAACTTAATAATAATAATAAGTTTAAATAGGATTTCAATATGTTGGCTCTCTCAAGCCAACTTAATAATAATAATAATAATAATAAGTTTAAATAGGATTTCAATATGTTGGCTCTCTCAAGCCAACTTAATAAGTTTAAATAGGATTTCAATATGTTGGCTCTCTCAAGCCAACTTAATAAGTTTAAATAGGATTTCAGTAAGTTGGCTTTCCCAAGCCAACTTAACTATCCTATGGCTAAGCATTTTCTGCAGCATAATAGTAACCCATCAACTTTACCAGCCTATGGAATTGATCATATCCCCATTTCGATAAGAAAGGGTGATAGACAGCGCCAACTTAATCAAAGGCTTTCTGGATTTTTAAATTACAGGCCACCAAATATCCGGGTTTGAATGGTGAGCTAGATTTCACGGTTTTTCTGTAAAGTCTTTTGTAGATTTGACATTAATTACTTTCACCAATGTCTATGTGGATATTATTATTATTAAAAAAAAAATTTTTCTAATCTTTTTCTAAATGTTTTTCTAAATGCTACTATGGTGACATGTTGTATTTTACATCCATGTTGGTAGTTTTTTGTAGTTTTGTTTCTAGTGGGAGGAGTTGATCATTGGGGTTTTTCCACTATAAAGACACCTGTAATCCTTCACAGCTGTTTGATTCCCTGACGAAGGCCAGTGTGCTGAAACGCGTTGGAGTCATTTTAAAAGTCTTTTTTGACTATGCCATAAAATAAAGGCATTTTTAATATTCCAGGAGAGTGCCTTGGAGTTTTTCTTAGATTTAAAATCTACTCTACCCTTTCCAAAGAGCACCTCTACTAGGATAAGTGAATCCGGGAAGCGCTCCTGCTCTACATGTTTTAAAATCATTTTTATTTGATCTGGCTTCCAATTCATGAGTTAAATCTGTCTTTTTATGCTTTGTTGTTTACTTGTGTCTTTGTATTTTATTTAATGGTTATTCATTTTGTACAGCACATCGGTCAACTGTAATTGTTTTTAATAATGCTTTATAAAAAAAATTTAATTGAATTGAAACATTGAGTTTTCACCCCTCAGCCATTTATACTACTTTTTGGGAAATTCCATTTCCATATTAGTCATTAATTGAGCAAGTTCCTGTATGATCTATTCTTCCTGCTGTAGGAGTTTCAGTCTCTGTGACTCAACTTCAATCCGCCAGATGTCCTTCCGCTGGCGCCTACGCTGTTGCCTTTTTCTGCAGCTCCTGTGTTTCTTCATTTTAGCCTTGGTCATGTTTCTTCTCTTCACCCATGTGTGTCTTCTCATTAGCCTTTTGTAGTTGGTAACACATTGTTCATGAACTACAACTTTCACAATTTAAACTACATGAACTACACCTTGTCTCCATAACAACAACAACCTTACGTTTTGATCCCACAGCTGTTCACGACTCCTCCCTAGGTGTGTGTCCATTTCTAATTCGTATAACAGAGTTGATGGAAATGCTCTTCAATTAGAGGGATTTTTTGCCAAGTTTTTACGCATGTGTTTAAAAGTAATTTTTTTATTGGATGGAAACCTGTCTATCGACATCAATGCATAGATTATATCAGAGCCTAACAATACTGGACAGTAAGGTAGTGATTCATGGGACGTTCCATATGAGAATGATGTATCTATTTTCTTTATTAGTGTGTAAACAGTTTAAACATATCTTTGTATAAAGTCCCTGAGGCATCTTTAGGATACTGCATGTTGAACAAAATTACGGATTATGTTTTATGTTTCCAATGTTCGATCGCGTCCGCGCCACACACACACACACACACACAAATGTAAACACTTTGCGACTTTTCGATCGCGCCCGCGTCTCTCTTTCTCTCTCTCTCACACACACACACAAATGTAAAAACTTTGCAACTTTTCGATCGCGCCCGCGCCTCTCTCTCTCTCTTTCGGTTCAATACGAATACATGTACCGTTCCACCCCTAGTTCTTGCCTTTGACCTTAATGAATTTGAAGTAGTGCTTATATCTCCACCTTTAAAATGCCAACTTTTCATCGGATTGCTCCTGACTCGCCATCTCTGCTGCTGCTTCCTCGAATCTCTGTTTAGCTGGTGTGTGTGTGTGTGTGGCGCGTGTGCTGGCATGTGTGTAAAAACACTGGCTCTGATTGGCTACCATGAAACACATGACTCTGCCTTAGCCAATCATAATCGCTTATTATTAACCCACCTCCTCACTCGCTGTGTGAGCCAGGGGTGCGTTCGGATTACACAGTTTATTCAATCAATGCATAGTAACGCACCGCATTTAACGTCCAGTAATGTTAACGGCGTTGTAACGGCGGGAAAAGTAATTAGTTAGATTACCCCGTTACTGAAAAAATAACGTCGTTACCTAACGCCGTTCTTTTAAACGCCGTTATTCCAAACACTGCTGAAGAGTATAAATTCAGAGAAAACTCGCCATATGACAGGTTTAAATCGACTGAAGCGAAGTACCTGATATGAGCGAAATAGCACGGCAAGGCAACGCAGTACTCGTTCCCTTATCTCTAAGGGAACCAAGGTTACATAAGTAACCAAGTACGTTCCCTTACGAGAACATTCTCTCGTACTGCGTTGCAAACGCTGTGAGAACCCATTTTAAAACGCTGTGCTTTTCGCCGGTGACTACTCTGAAGGTGTCCGGGGAGCCCCGGGACTTATAAGAGAGTAGTCTGAATATCGCAGACCAGAATGTCGGGTTTAGAATGATATACACTGCACATAGTGAAGCACAAGGGCCACTAAGTCATACATAGGCCTGGGTCGACAGAGCCAGGGACCTAGAATATCATACACACATAGATTGTGCGAAGCCACTGCAGGATGTGTCTGAGTCATACATGGGCCTGGGTCCGAAGAGCCAGGACCTCAGATAGAGAGAACTCGTGCCTGCAGAGCGGGAACCTCTAGGTTATAAAATCTTGCAAATGTGGATGGAGCGGACCAGCCGGCCGCCACACAAATGTCTTCAATAGGGACTCCACTGGACCATGCCCAAGAGGAAGCCATGCCTCTTGTGGAGTGAGCTCTTAAACCTATGGGGCACGGGAGGCTAGATAGTGTGAGTTTCGTGACCGGCAGCCCTTTGGTGCGGCCCTCGAAACAGACAAAGAGCTGTTCAGACTGTCTGAAAGAGGCAGAACGCTCCAGATATATTCTCAGGGCTCTGACGGGGCAGAGCGTGAGGGCATCGCTATCTTCTCCCGATACCGGAAGAGCTGATAGAGAAATAACCTGCGCTCTGAACGGAGTTGAGAGCACCTTCGGTACATATCCATGTCTTGGTTTAAGGACGAGTTTGGAGTCATTAGGCCCGAACTCAAGACAGGAAGCGCTCGTGAAGAGAGCTTGTAAGTCCCCAACTCTTTTAACTGACGCCAGTGCTAACAGCAGAGCGGTTTTAACTAACGACAAGGTCGCTTTTACCCAGCGAAGAGCCAGCCACCGGCACGTGAAAAGCTGCAATAGCTGCCACATACACTTTGAGCGTGGAGGGGGATCGTACCGCGTCCACCAGCTCTTGGAGAAATGTGAGTACCATTGGTAATTTGCAGATATATGGGTCGAGGTTCCGAGCTAGACACCAGCTGGAGAACACTGGCCATTTAAGGTGGTAGAGGCGCCTAGTAGACGGAGCTCTAGCCTCCATAATGGTATTCAGGACACCTTCTGGGAGGTCCTGGGGTACCCTTTGGGGTGCCATGCATGGAGGGCCCGCAAGTCGGGATGGGGGTGCCAGATTGTCCTGTTTGCCTACGTGAGGAGGTCGCTCCTCAGAGTAATCGGTCACGGATCTGTCGTAGACAGCTGCATCAGCTCTGGGAACCAAATCTGGGTTCGCCAGAGGGGGGCTACAAGAAGAACTGTGCATTTGGTGTTCCTGATCCGTTCGATGGCCTGGGGTAGCATCCAAATGGTAGGACTGTGTATTGATATGTCTGCCCCTCGAAGGCGAATCTCAAGAATGGCCTGTGATGGGGTTCACTTGAATGTGAAAGTATGCGTCTTTTAGATCCACTGAAAAGAACCAGTCTCCTGGGCGAATCTGCGCTAGGATGTGTCTGGTCATAAGCATCCTGAATGGCCATGCCATGATGTTCCATGTTCAGGTGTCTGAGATCTAAAATGGGTCTTAGGCCGCCGTCTTTCTTCGGAACAACAAAATAACAGCTGTAAAACCCAGACTCACTTTGTGATGCGGGAACTATCTTGATAGCCCCTTTCGCTAGCAGACACATGAAACCTCGGAGCGGAGGACATGAGCCATAGTGCTCCTTACCGAGGTGTGGATTATAGCGCGAAAGTGCGGCGGTCTGCAGGTGAATTGAAGCGAGTAACCGTGCTTTACAATATTCATCACCCAATCTGACACTCCTGAAATGGCCTGCCAAGCCAGAGTCCGATGAGCCAGAGGTAGGATTATATCTGCTGGTGGAACGCCCAGACTCGGGGGCCCAACCTGACAGGGGTTTATGTGAGAAATTTTGCTCGATCTGTGCTCTGTGTGGGTCGCTGTTAAAACTGGGTGCAGGGCTGCGTGACAGATGACGGGCCCATGTTCTGCATTTAACACAACTCCAGCCGCCTGAACTGAAGAGGGGGCTGTGAGAAGCACTCGAGCGGCCTTCGGGGCTGGTCCGGCCGCGGCGGGAAATAGACCCCCCTTTCTGCCGGTTGGGACGGCTTCTTAGGCTGATGGTCCAGCGTGAGCTTCGGCCAGGGGCCCTGGCACTTAGGAAGCGGGTACCATTTGGCTGGCTTAAAACGCTGGCCGGTCTCAGCCACTGAGCGGGGCTGATAGACCTGTGGCACTGATTTTTCTGGCTGCGGCGTGCTCTTGGGGCGCCGTGAAGCAGAACTTGGTGCTTCATCGCACTGGAAGCCTTCTGTGCCTCAGTGAAGCGCTCTGCAAAGCCGCTAATGGAGGGGCCTGTCGTGGAGACTGGCGAGTCGAGGAAGGCGGTCCTATCCGCGTCCCTGATCTCAGTCAGGTTAAGCCATAAGTGGCGCTCCAAAACTACCAGGCTGGCCATGTTGCGACCGATGGCCTGAGCAGTGGTCTTAGTGGCTCGTAGCGCTAAATCCATAGCACTAAGGAGGTCCTTGAAGGCGTCCAGATCAGGAACTGACTCATCCATAGCGCGGAGGAGCTGGCCATAGCGGAAGTAGTCCTGCACGGCTTAGATGGGTGCGTCGCTTTTATTCTCTAACTGCCTGCAGTGGCTTCTTCAAGTGGTTTCTTCAAGTGGCGGGAGCATCACATAGCCCTTTTTTCTCAGCGCCGTCAACAGTAGAGAGCGTAGCAGAGGCAGAAGAGCGCGTTCATGCTGAAAAGGGTGCGCGCCATCATTTTGTGAGCTCCTCGTGGACCTCGGGGAAGAATGGAGCGGCGCGCTGGCGAGGGGCCTGTTGGCGCCCCGGCAGGAACCACTCGTTAAGGCAGCTTCTAGCAGGCTCAGCTGGTGAAAGCCTGTCGAGACCCAGCTCGTCGACAGTGCGAGTCACGACGCGGAGAAGCTCGGCGTCAATGTTTGCTCTGGTGTCGAATCAATCAGACTGAGAGGGAGGGGTGGGGTCCGCGAAGCCCAACCAATCCTCACCCTCAGATGCCGCCACCGAAACAGCGTCATCCAGTTCTTCAGCAGATCCGCCGAAAGAAACGAGTCCCGCCGCTTCAAGAGAGGGGTGTTGGTCGCTCTTCGTGAACAGAACCGGAGAGGTGTCAGATCCTGGTGTGGGCAAGGCACGTGGGGAAGGACCCGGCGTGCATGCGCTTAGATCACCCCGCTCGTGGATCCTCTGCTCACGCTGCTTCTTTCTTTGGGGCTCGTGGGGCGCCGGAGACGGAAGATGGGCGGGCTCGCTCTCTGATGTAGCGAGAGCGAGTCTGGATCGGAGCACTGCAACAGGCATACTGTCGCATGAAAGGCAGCCGCCTTTAGTGAGCGCTGCCTCGGCGTGCTCAGGGCTGTTCGACGGCGAGAGAAGGCTTCTGTATCCAGAGAAGTCAGCAACGAGGTACGTTTCAGAGCTGAAGGAGATTAAATCTGTCATATGGCGAGTTTTCTCTGAATTTAAACGCTTCAGCCACACCCATTTTGGCGCGGTCGAGGCTGGCAGGGCGCCAAGCCGCCCATTGGGCCGCACGCCTCTGCTGACTCGCCATAGGTTCGTGCAGTTGCCGCAGCACAGCCAATCAGCTGGCTCAGATGAGCTATGATGCTCTCGTTGTGCAGCTGCAATGCGTTTTAAAATAAAGGCTTCAATATTCTCCCACAGCGTGCATGGCGCATCTCAGAATTAGTACAAGATGGGCATTTGAGGTTAAAAAGTATATAATTTTTATTTATTTTTAGAAAATGGCCGATCGTTTCGCTAGATAAGACCCTCATTTCTGGACTGGGATCGTGTCGAGACTTTGAAGCTGCATTGAGACGGACATTTAAACCTTCAACCCGTTGGACCCCATTGAAGTCACTATATGGAGAAAAATCCTGGAATGTTTTCCTCAAAAACCTTAATTTCTTTTCGACTGAAGAAAGAAAGACATGGACATCTTGGATGACATCGGGGTGAGTAAATTATCAGGACATTTTTATTTGAAAGTGAACTACTCCTTTAATGACGATGCTGGTTGGTTTAAGTTGCGTACGCACAGTTTATTTTAGATACAGACAGCTAACATGACACATGCTCTGCTCTTCCACCCTGGTTCGCCAAGCACAAAGTAATGTTATAACATCTGCTATATAGCTACCAGATGCTATATTCAGCTTATCTCACAGTTATAGCTATACAAAATTAAATGAAGATACCAGTGTAACGAGGTATGTTGTTACGGGAAGAAGGAGGCGGGAACCGGCGAACATTTAAAGACTTTTAATGACAAAAATAAAACAAATACAAAATGAAAGTAAAAGCCAGCAGCCCCTCACGGACGACTGCTGGCAACACAGAACATCAAATAATACACAGGCCTGTTCCTCTCTCCCTCTTCACTGTCGTCGCTCCTCCTTTATGCTTCCGCTCCTCCGTGAGAGATGCGAGACCGGTGCGTCGCGCACGTGTCGTTCATTATCAATCACGCCACCGGCCTCGCGCCGTCCTCCCATGGCCCTCGACCTCGTCGTGCTCGCCACATACCCCCATCGCCCCTCGCAGGCCGGGGGGCACCCACGAGACTGCGCTTACTCCCCCTCCCCCCCTCCCCGGGGGGACCGACCACGGCGGCCGCGGTACCCGGGCTGGGGTTATGGATAGACGAGGTGAGGGAAAAGGAGACGGAAGCATGAGGAGCGACAGAGACGAGAGAGGGGAGAGAGGAGAAAAAAAAAAAAAACAGAAAAAAAATCTTGGTCCGGTTCCCATAACGCGCTGCCATCTGGCCCTACACCAGCTGGGCGATCTTCTCCGCGGTGCCTGGCGGTGGCGCTGGATAGCCCTCGGTGGACGGCTTGACACTCCTCCGCCGCCTGGTGGACGGCGACGGCTCCTCAGTGTTCGGGCAGTCGGCAAGAGTCCCCCGTTCCCTGCTCCTCCCCGTCATGGCGGATGGCAGCAGGCTCCGGCCCACGGCAAACGGCGGCGACTCCTCCGCTCCATCACGGACGGCAGCCGCCCCTCCAGCACCCAGACGGCCAGCAGCGAGCTCGACCGTCCGCCCCGGCAACTCCCTCCCGCGCACCGCCTCGAGCGTCCATGGCGACGGAAACTGCCCGCCACGACGGCACCGCGGATTCACCACCGCGGATTGTTACGGGAAGAAGGAGGCGGGAACCGGCGAACATTTAAAGACTTTTAATGACAAAAATAAAACAAATACAAAATGAAAGTAAAAGCCAGCAGCCCCTCACGGACGACTGCTGGCAACACAGAACATCAAATAAAACACAGGCCTGTTCCTCTCTCACTCTTCACTGTCGTCGCTCCTCCTTTATGCTTCCGCTCCTCCGTGAGAGATGCGAGACCGGTGCGTCGCGCACGTGTCGTTCATTATCAATCACGCCACCGGCCTCGCGCCGTCCTCCCACGGCCCTCGACCTCGTCGTGCTCGCCACAACCAGCATTTTCATTTAATTAAAGCCCATATTTCAACTAACGTTTGCTTGTGTTTATTCAGTGACCGTAAAATCTACAAGCTACGTTTATGCTGGTGTGCACACCAAGACTTCAAGACCCCCAATTACAAGACAGCAAAACAGAAGTCCTAATAACGTAACAGCCTGTCCTACTCACCATGTTTGTTTTTCCATTGTGAATATCTAGTGCCTTGTACCTGCATGTGGTACCTTTTTCCTTATGGATTGAGTAAGAAGACGCCACTTCAACGGGGTCAGTTCAGGTTGTTCATACCGGGAGTGAGCGAGTCGAGTTGGGGCGAGTTGAGCTAATGTTTTAGATGTGGCATAATGGATTTGCTCTTGCCCTCCGACTTTAGGGATAAACTGCTGTCTTTTCAACGCTATGTGATTGGCCAATAAGGAAGAAACATTCATTTCTCCCTTGGATCAGATAATCAGGTAATGCGGATCAAACACCTGTGTTTTTTGACATGGCAACATCTGTCAATGTACATAAAAAGGTGTGAAATCAGTCATGGTGAAATCTACTGGAAATGAGAACTTAAGGTTATTTTTATGGTCTCTATGCCATAAAGTGTTTATTTCGGAATGTGATTGTTGTTGGTACATTTTATCAGTATTTACTTTAAATACAAAAATTTAAAATTTAAATATAAACAATACGTAATATGAAAAAAGACACGATTTGGTCTTTAAAAAGCCTTTTTCCAAAAAGTTCATCTTGAAATGGAGGTTCGTCTTATATGGTACTTTGAATAAAAACTAAAAGAATTAATGACATGCTCGGGGAAGTACAGTCAGTGTTTCTCACTCTTGGCGTTATTTATAAGTGAATCATAATGAACAGTATTTTTTGGTGTGTCAGCACAGATGGAACTGGTTTTGGAAATCCACAACTTGAAAGGGTGTGGCCTAATGTGGCTCTGTATGTCGGCGATGGAGATGTAGTTCACGTGGTCCTAAAATGTGAGTGGTTTTACATGCTTCATCTGCTGCCTATTGAGCTGAACTCGTACTGATTCTGAAACTTTCCATTTAATTCTCATGAGTCATGATTGTTTTTACTTTTCCATTTATTTCTCTATAGCCAATGCTTTATTCAGCAGTGTGATGTCATTATTACCACTCAAGATGGCCATCGTGAAGAGAGAGAAACTTGAGGATGTGGTTGGCAAAGACAAATACCGCATCAACAATCTTCTGGATGAGCAGCGTGAGCCTCGTCCCACTCAAGATATTGTAGAAGACGCAAATAGACTTTTGGGAGAGAAACGGCCATACAATCTGCTTACAAACAACTGTGAGCACTTTGTTACGCTGCTGAGATACAGACAGCCATATTCCAGTCAGGTACAGTAGATCGGCACGACCTCGAATAACATTTTTATTATAGGCTAGTCATAAATGTCTCAAATTTGAAAATCACATGATTGCAGACTATATTAGGCTAAAAAAGATTAAGTAATTCAATATTAAGATTAGTATAAAAGCAACAGCCTTTCACACAGTGAATTAATATAAATACTTTCTGTTTATTATAGGTGGAAAAAGCTGTTACTGTGTTTGCCACAGGAATCTTTATTTTTGCAATTTTTCTATTATTAGGGAGACATATTTGTACCCTGCTGATTATATTCCTGCTGTTTCAGTCCATGAACTTTTTGACATCTTCAGTAATCCCCTCCTGGAAACCCCCTAGGACTTCAACATTGGCAATCCCCTCCTGGAAACCCCCTAGGACTTGGTCATTAAAGCCTTTGCCTGTTCGTCCTCCTTCTTCTGGACTTTTGCTTCGTCACATTCTGCATGCTTGATTTTTTTTTTAGCTCTGCTATATGCTTAATAAATGCTTAATAAATGCTTACACCATTCAGTGTGGTATGTCTTTCTTTATAAACCATTTTCTCAATACATGATTTTACAACAACAACTTCTGGTGTCTTGCTTTATAAAAAACACTTTCATTAATATAAGGTTACCATTATGGTTGACTCAAATACATAATTGCTTCATACACAAAAAGGCATATGTATAATAGAAAAATGTGCAAATTCCATTACACCCCCCTTATGCAACATTTGTTTTCTATTCTACAATTATTATTTGATTTTTAAACCTAGGTATTGCATATAGCATCCTCTGGTTTCATCATACTTTCTATATATTTGTCATGACTCTGTAAGGATATTCGGTAACACTTTAGAATACTGTATCTTACTTACTGCATAACTAATAAGGCATTATTGAGCAACTAATAGATAATTATTTATTAACACTTAAGTCATTACTGTTAACTACTAAGGAAGATGTGTTAACTAATTAGTATGTAATAGAATTGTATGATTGTGTTAAGTTTAAGTTAGGTAATCAATAACTAATGAATTATGTCATAACTCTTGAAGAACTATTATTAATTATCTATTAATTAATTTGCAAGAAAAATAACTAAGAAGTAACTACTAATGAACAGTCATACACAGTGGTTACTACAATAAAGCGTTTTATTTTAGCAGTGGAGTGGTGGATGAAGTACACAAATCAAGTACTTGAGTAAAAGTACAGATAACCCAATAAAATATTACTCCAGTAAAATGATAAACTATTGGCCTATTCATTTTCAAAATTACCTTAGTAAATGTACAAAGGTAATTACTTGAAAAGTAAAAAGCACTGATCAATGTTTTTTATTTTATTTTCTAGCCAGTTTTAGTCATTCTTCAGCACTAATAAGAAAGATAAGTGCAGACATTTACTAGGCTATATATTGATCTGCAAATAAGCAAACTTTTTATTTAATTAGCAAAATGTATCATAATGTATGATAACTTATCTATTTTACAAAGGTTTAGATAATACCGTTAATAATGTGTTTTTTACAGTAAGTTTGATTTGAGTCAGAAGTATGTGGTAATTCTGTATTAATTACTAATGAGTTCCCTATATTCTCACTTTAGAATACTGTTCCAGGTTCCAAGTAATTCCTGAAAAATTATCTAATAATTATTTGTTAATTACCAATTAATTTCCTTATATGTTCACTTTAGAATACTGTTTCAGGTTATAAGTAGCCTAATTCCTGGATAATCATTTGATAATTATTTATTAATTACTAAGGAGTTCCCTATATTCTCACTTTAGAATACTGTTCCAGGTTCTAAGTAATTCCTGCAGAATTATTTGATAATTATTTATGAATTACAAATAAGTTCCCTATATTTTCAGTTTCCCTCAGTCATTGCCTCAAACATGAATTTACTCAATGGCATTCTATGCTGAGGAAAACAGACACACACAGTACTGTATATAAAATATAAAAACTAATCTGAGGTTAGTTTTGTATGACTGTTCATTAGTAGTTACTTCTTAGTTATTTTTCTTGAACCTTAATTAGTAGATAATTAGTAGTAGTTCTTCAAGAGTTATGACAGAATTCATTATTTATTGATTAACTAACTGTTACTTAACACAATCATAAAATTATATTACATACTGATTAGTTAACACATCTTCCTTAGTAGTTAACAGTAGTGAAGAAGTAGTTAATGAATAATTACCTATTAGTTCTTCAATAATTACTTAGTTATGCAGTAAGTAAGATACAGTATTCTAAAGTGTTACCGACATTTTAAAGAACAAATGCGTGCCCTTAATTTACTGGAATGGAAAGACATAAGCTTCATTCTAAAATTGGATATTATATTTCCCAGAACTGAAATGCCACCAGATGAGCACAAGAGCTGTGGAAAACAACAGGCAGAAAAACTGAAAATACATGTGAGAAAACCGTTACAGCGAGGACATTAGTGAAGAAGTTTGTTTGCTTTTTCATTCTGTGTGGTGTAATCTAGTTGATGAAGGATATAAAAGTTTTTATTTATAGATAAGAAGTTCATTGAGTACTTTAAAAGTTTTGCTGGTAAATTAGCTTATGATTATGAAAAACACAATTCAAAACATTTTAATCTGGAAAGGGTTAGGGTTAAGTCACTGATTAATTTTTTGGGGGATTTTTTTTGTTCAGTCTGTTTCTGACGGAAATAGAATTATCATCAACTCAAGAGCTTTCAATTAATAACATCATTATATGTTAGTGTTACGTCCTTAGGGACGTTTATAGTGTTTTCTGTGTGTTTTTGTGTTCCTCCTTTTGGTCTCTTGTCTCTCTCTCTCTCTCTCTCTCTCTCTCTCTCTCTCTCTCTCTCTCTCTCTCTCTCTCTCTCTCTCTCTCTCTCTCTCTCTCTCACTTTTGAGGAGAGAGACGTTTTGTTTGGTTCTGTCTTATGAAGTGTTTGTTTTTCTTTTTGCTTGATTTAGTTTTAAGTGTGTAGTGTCATGTAAATTGTGCCTTGTTTTTGGTTGCTTATTTGTGAGCTATGAAAGAGTTAAACAGCTTTGCAAAGCTGGGTTAAGTGGAAAGGAGGAGAGGGGAAGACCGTCACGTGACATACATTTGCACACTTAGCTAAATGTCTGTATATATACACTAGGTTAGGGATTTGTGCCACCCTCTGTAGTTTTGTTATTAGTTAGAGTAGTTTAGTTACGACGTCTCGGACGTTGAAGACTTTTTCTTTGATTTTCTTTTTTCTAGTTTAGGATTAGAGGTGAATGGTTTAGTTAGTCCCTTTTGATTATGTTATTTTTGTTTGTTTGGCACAATCCTGTTTTCCCTTTTTGCTCCTTCTGTTTTTGTTTTGTTCCTATGTAAAATATTACTTTATCTTTTATTAAATCAATCTTTATTTAATTTTGTCGTGTCTCTCTCGTTCTCACTCCATTTAGTGATCAATGGTGACTGGTGTTATTGAACTGGTTTTATGTTCCCCTTAACGTACCTAGATGGTAAAGAGCCAAAGAAGGGTCGTAACAGTTAGTAATGTTAGTAAAGACCACATAAACTTAATTATATCATATGTCGTAATATAAAAATCAAGATCTCCTACAAGTACTTTTCTGTAATCATACCCTGAATGTTGTGGGCATGTGTATTAAATGTGGGTTAACGACTGACACAACTGAATGTTTAGGCATTAAATTTCTGACACAAGCCCTTGTTGCACAACAGTAACAAAATACATCAAACTGGAAATAAGTTTTACATCCAGTCACATTAATGTTAAGAAATAATCAGACGACACAGAATGAGAATGTAGTGATGTGATATCCCCAGTCGAGGTCTGGACTGGACTCGAGTCCTCTTAGTCCGAGACCTTTAGAAACGTGTGTATATGGCCATACGGTGTAGAATAACTCACACACAGACACCAATCTGAAGGATTAAACAGTTTTAATGTCTGATGAAATCACCATCACTCTCTCAATTCAGCAGGAGACGTCAAGTCATCTTCATTTATATAGCGCTTGATTGTTCCAAAGCGGCTTTACAGAGATACAAGGATAGTTTAAAGTAACAGAGATTGTTTAGGCTTTATAGCAGTTCTTGAATAAAGTTATTTTCCAGCTAAAGTTAGTTTGGAGATCAGAGAAATACACCAAACTACAGAATAACAGAACTGATTACAGATTATACCAGGATAAAAGCGAGTGAATGTATTAATAATGTCTGAATTTTTACGTTCAGTTTGTCATGAAATGTATAATGTAAATAAATAGCTGAAGCTGTTTCTGTTGAATGTAAAATCTATTAATAATCACTTATATAATAATTGTGATGAACTGCTCTGAGACACGAAGGTTGAGGATCCAAATGCAGCTTTAATGAAAGCCTAATCCACAATCGTAGTTGAAAACAGGCAAAAGGTCATAAACAGCTGGTAAACAGTCCAGGCAAAAACAGAGGAAACCAAGAAAGACAAAGAATAAAACACAAGATCCAGGAAATGAGGAGATGCAGAACTGCAGTGTTACTCTAGACTTCACCATGATATACTATAATAATAATAGTCTGATGTGGAGCGCCCTCTAGTGGCTCCCAAGGGCTCTCCAGCTGGTGATCATAACAATCATATCACAATTTAAGAAAATAATACATTACAATAAGGTCTTAGTTGTTAATATTCACTAATGCATTAGTTACCATGAACTAACAGTGAACAATATATTTTACAGCATTAATATTTGTTAATAAACACTGTTTGTTCATGTTCACAGAGCATTACCTGATTTAAACATACAATACAACTTATTAGTAAATGTTGAAATTAACATGAACTGAGATTAATAAATGCTTTATTGTTCATTATTAGCTGTTAGTTAACTAATGTTAACAAATAAAACCTTATTGTAAAGTGCTAAAATAATATTTGATATAGCATATCAATATAAATGAGAAATAATAATAATTCTATTCATTAAAACTATAGTTCCATGTATGATATAATATTGTATGTTGATAATATTACTTCTAATTTAATGTTTCCAGCCATGAAAAGCATCAGATGAATGTTTGAGCACTATTAATATCACACTGTTTATCATATGTTCAGCAAAGATGCTCCTGAATTGCTGAGGCTTGTCAATCATCGTGCAGATTATGATCAGGGTTATTGATGCAGATCTATAAGCAGACGGATATTACGATAGCATATTATGGTCTGTTTGCGGTTCGTCTCTGGGTTTGGCTTCAGTCTTCACCGCAAAACTCACAGAGACGGCCCTGAGACGAGCAGAGAGACGGAACGAGCTTTACATCAGATATCAGTCGCCTCTTATTCTCTCAGTTCTTCTTACCCGCTGAAACTAGGCGACGGTGATGAAGATGATGAAGATGATGGACAGGAGGATGAAGACGCTCGCAGAAGTGCTGAAAACACAGAGAAAATAAACACTGACCGCTGATTCTCCACATATCTGTTGCTTCCAACAGCGTTTCGGTTGTCTCGTGTGTTGCTTTGCAGTCTTTACTCTAACAGTGTTTATCAGACGTTATCATCTATCGTCAGACTCACCTGGAGCCGCGGCGCTTCACCTGAAGACTGAAGAGATGCAGTCGTCTACTACAGTATCGCATCAGGCAGTGCACTGTAGTCTCTCTGAGGAAAACTTCCATTCATTCATTGCTATAGGAGAGGAAGAATTTACTAAACTCGTTAAATCATCTAAATCGACAACATGTATGTTAGACCCTATACCGACTAATCTACTGAAAGAGATGCTTCCAGAGGTCACAGATCCTCTTCTTAATATCATTAATTCATCTTTGTCTCTAGGATACGTAGCAAAAGCTTTTAAAGGGGTCATTATTAAAAGCGCTGTATAAATGAAGATGACTTGACTCGAGTGTGATAATGTTAGGCCTGAAAGAGAAGTAATGTTAGATGTTAGAATTATGATTAGTTTGATATACAGTTTACTATTTTATTTATTAAAAACTCCATCACATTAGTAAACATTGTGTCCTCATTTTAGGCAGAAACAATGAGCCGCCCAGAACTACTCTTACCAAATAGCAATTAGCCAGAAGAGCTAATCAGTCTTACTAAACTGATTTATTTTGAATGAATTCAGTTCAACTGTGTGTACAAATGTCTTCAATTCAATTAAGTACTGCTAATGAATTATTTTTGATATATGTAAATATAAGCGGGTTGATTTGTGTGATGATGCTGGCGTGGAGCTGTGAAGTGTTCCCAGATCCAGGAAAACTGTATTCCTCATGACTCGAGCTCTGCCTGTACTTCAGATCCGCCAGCAGAGGGCAGTGATGATCTCACACTCAGCGCTGAGGAGTCTGGGAAATAAACCAGTGACTCCTACACTCATTATTACTGACCACTGCTCTCACCTGTCATGAGGTGTTGTTTCCATGACGACCAAAGCATTGCCATTATAACCATCACAGGATATAATTAACCAATAATGTTACATCAAACATAGTAACTAAGTGTTGTTTTATAATGATATAAAACCACTGATGTGTTTGCTGTGAGAGTATATAGACCTTTTTAGTGCAATTTTCCCCCGGAAATTGCGATTGTTAACTCATGATTTCTGTTCTGTCTGTGCGCACCAATCTTGCACTTCTATCTCCTCCTCAACCAGACCACCTAGAGACTTCGGGTTTTCGGCATTATGTTAAGGAAGGTCTAATCTCGGGAACGCACAAAAAAAAAATCCAGGAAAAGATTTACTATCTCTTAGTGTTGTGATCCCATGAGGTGAGAAAATTGCGCTAAAACACTCACCGAGTTTTTATTACTTGTTTGATTGATTTCTATTTGATATTTGCACATTTTTATTGAATTTTTTTTTTTTTTCTGCATTCAGTGGTTTTGAGCTGCACATTATATCTTCACATTCATTTGAAAAATGATATGCAAATAATCTAAATTTAAATGTTGAGTTCTCACATATTATGATCAAACCCCAACTTTCAGTGAAGAGTCAAAGTGAACTTTGCTGTAAAAACCACATAATAAGATCCACGGTCCAGTGGTTTGTGTGAAACGTTACTGGACAAGCATCACTAATTCTCTAAATAGACTTTAATCATGACCGTAGGAGAAACACACATTACAAAAGACAATAACCGACAAGGAACTGAACAAAACAGGAGTTTAAATACAAGATGAACCACGTGACTGACAGGAGATAATCAAACCTAACCATAGAAACTAACGAGGAGATCATCAGTAACCAAACCAGAACTGGACAGAGAAACAGGAACTAGACTAAACAAAATAAGAGTCCCAGTCCCCGTCAGCTTGGGCCTGATGACTGGTGTAGCAGACTTCAAGTGGTAACCACAGGACACCATGGAAACACGACCACACCACGACTGAGGTGACGATACTCAGTGTTGTTTATTCACCTTAAACAGTAGTGAGACACAATTAGGGACATACCAGAAGGCCTACTCTCTCGTTCCTCCGCTTCCCCGTCTGCGTACACTATGCGTCTGAGCCCGAACGGTTTAACAAGGGCATTATATAGCATTTAACATATGTAATTGATGGTGCTGAATTACCCCACATAAAGGACATAACAGGACAGCACTCATAGGAAACATAAATGGAAATTAAGTAACACATTTGAGAAAGTTAATATACAAACATGTTATAAATTCACTTAAATGCACATATGAATGTACTTTAAACTGATTGTTGAACTACTGTGTGTATAATAAAGTTCATTTTTTACACAAACAGTCTCATTGTATGAAAATATACCACAAGGCATTTAGTATGAAATTAGCCCTAGTATATACTGGAAATACACAACTATCAAGTTAAACTCACACATTACATAGTAAACAGTCAAATAAAAGATCACAAATTGAAAAAAACATACAACAGTAGTGAGACACAATTAGGGACATACCAGAAGGCCTTCTCTCTCGTTCCTGCATTGAAAGACGCACGTGAAAATGAGGCTCTAACTTTAACACGGTTAAAAGAGCAATTTACAAAGAAAATAATCGAATCACAGTGATACACATTATGACATAACCTCTTAACAATGTTTTGACATCATAAATAAAGTGATTTCATAACAGAAAATCAGTTAATGCAAGATAAATAGGAGAGAGAAAAACTACCTCCGCTTCCCCGTCTGCATACACTATGCGTCTGAGCGCGAACGCTTAAAGGAGAAACGATGGCTGCGTCCGAAATCGCGTACTATGTGAGAGTAGGTACTACATTTAAATTAGAACGTACTTCGCGACCGTTAAAAAAGTACGTTCTATATAGTATGAATAAGGATGGCTGACGCGAAACAGTCGTTCCGAAGCTTTGCGAGATCCCGAAGCGCAGATGTGTCGAAACACTGATCCGAAGCGTGATTCGAAACACCCATGTCACGTGACAAACGAAGCCTCGAAGTGTTTCACTGTTTCATCAGGTGTGGTCCGCCGAATCAGCGTTTGATTGACACGGTCGGGAACAAACCACACAATCGCACATCTGTATAAAAGTGAAATAAACGCATTTTGACCTCGTGGGTTTTTGTGAGAGGAGTTTGATTTTGAGATAGCGGATTTTTGGTGATATAGTGACATAGTGCGATTTGATTAGTTATAGGTAGTGATGGCCAGATCGAGGCCTCGTGAAGCAATGAAACAGTTGAACCAAATGTGCCATATTGTGTCGAGGCTTCGAATCAATCCGACACCCGTCTCAACGGTGACACCTAGTGGTCACTTGCAGGTGTTGATCTGAAACAACCTTGACGAGCCATTAAAAAAATGTGTTGTTTTTTTATTATTATAATTTTCTAATATGTGAAGCTTGTAACCTATAGGCTCCTCACTGTGCATAATGTTATTTTGGTCATGAAAAATGAATATTAATAAAATAAATCAAGCCACAATGTCTCGTTTTTTTGTTTGTTTTTTTTTCAAAAATATTAATTTCTCTGCTGTGGAAGGACTTAGCCTACTTCTTTTTTTACAGATAATTTCTCCAGCCTTTGAAAAAATCCTCTCACAAGGGACACTTGTTGCTGGCATACAAAGATATTTTTTAGCACGGACATACAAATGAGGAAAGATTACTGCTCTCTCTTTCCAGTAAGTTAGTGGATCATGAGTTCTGGGCAAATACGCATCGTTGATGTATTTTTTCACTTCCACTGTGGCATCAGCTGTAGCATTGTGTATCATCTTGGTTTGATGGATGCGAGTATCAAAAAGTTCCCATAAACTGTCCTGTGTTTCTACTGGTGTTGATGTTGATGGTGATGGTGATGGTGATGATGATGATGATGATGATGATGGGTCTGATGTTGACATTTCTGGCTCTGAATAAAATTGAAAACAGCAATTAGTAACAAATCCTAAACTGACGGCATATATGAAGTATATATTACATGATTCAGATTACATAACATAACACAGACTGAAACTGCTCACCAGGATTTGTGTTTGAACGCATCAGCGAAGCACACTCCAGTGTGATGTGCTTTTCAGCTTCCTGGGCTTTGGCAGCATTTCCGTCACTGGCAGTATATTGGGTACTCATATGTAGACCTATAAAATGTATATTCACACAATATTATATTATATTATAATATATTATATTTACATTGAAGCTATTTTTAACATGATTGGCAGTTGTGATTGGGACATTAGGTTGTAGGGCATTGGGCTATGGACTTTCTAAACAGTGTCCCAAAAGGTTGTAATTATATTTCAATTATAATTATATTTCAAACAATGCATACCTTGCATAGATGGCCCAACAGTGTCAGTAGCAGGCCTAGGTACAGGGGGAATGCCATCCTCTGCACCCTGCAAAATGGCAGGATGAGTGCTCCTCAAATGGCGTATCATGGATGATGTATTGTTGCAGTGGGCTAGATACTGATCACAATACACACATCTCACTTTATTTGGGGTTTCTAAATGGAAATGCTCCCACACCACAGATGTACGGCATCTCTTCTGGGGAGCCTCCATTTTATCTATCTATCCAAATCTATATGAATCTATCTATGTATCTAGATATGTATCTATAATCTATGTATCTAGATATGTATCTATCTATAATATATGTATTTAGGGGCCAAGCCCCGAAGGGGCAAGGCACCTATTGTATCTGTTAGTTTTCTTATTATTAGGGGCCAAGCCCCGAAGGGGCTATGGCACCTATTGTATCTGTTAGTTTTCTTCTTATTATTATTAGGGGCCAAGCCCCGAAGGGGCTATGGCACCTATTGTATCTGTTAGTTTTCTTATTATTATTATTATTATTATTATTATTATTATTATTCCTCCTCTTGAAGTCTATGGCAGCCCTATGAACCATACATAGGAAAATGATGAAATTTGGCACACTTGTAGTGATGGTAATGAAAAGTAATTGTAGCAATTTTTGAGTCTCTAGGTCCAACTCTATAGCGCCACCAGCAGTTCAAAAATTCAACATTGAAATGGTTATAACTTTTGAACCCTTTGATCTAGAAAAATGAAACTTAGTACACCTGATTCATCTCATCATGCTGATTAGAACCAATATCTTACATTAAGACTCCGCCCATTACAGTAGTGGCCATTTTGAAAAGTACAGTATGCAGTTTTTTTGCTACTCCTCCTTCAAAATTGGTCTAATTTTGTCCAAACATGTACTCAAATGATCTTCGGACTGAGCCGCATAAAAGTACTGTCCCCGATTTTTTTGCTATATTGGAAAAAAAAAAGTTATGATGTCGCAAACTTAACGAGGTCGACCCAAAATTGGTTCAGAAGCTATAGCTCGGCCAAACTTTGATCAATCGAAACGAAAATTGGTACACTTCATCGGAAGCATGATCTGAGGTTCCATGCCAAAGTTGGGAACAGCGCCACCTACGGGTCATGAGATATGGAAAATGCATATTTTGGCCAATAACTTATGAACAGTTTGTCAGAAAATTATAAACTTGGTGTCTATCGATTCCTTGGGTCATGACAAATCCGTGGATATCGATTTTGCCATGATGGGATGTACCACGTGTCCGCCATTTTGAATGATGTCATAATTTGCAATATCTTTTAAACTATTTGAAATTTCTTCACCAAATTTGGTATGGATCATCATTAGCATGGCCCGAAGGTACCTGAGAAATTTGATCACAGCGCCACCTAGTGTTCCAGAGATATCATTGTTTTTTGAAAAAACGCTTATAACTTTTGCTAACATTGCTTGAAATTTGATTTCTTTATGTCAATATATTCCTTGGCTTATGCCGATTTCAACGATATCTCATATGTTATTTATCAACAATGTGACTGGCCGCCATATTGGAGTGAATGTAAAACAGTTTTTTCGCTACTCCTCCTTCAAAATTGGTCTAATTTTGTCCAAACATGTACTCAAATGATCTTCGGACTGAGCCGCATAAAAGTACTGTCCCCGATTTTTTTGCTATACTGGAAAAAAAAAGTTATGATGTCGCAAACTTAATGAGGTCAACCCATAATTGGTTCAGAGGCTGTAACTTGTGAACAGTTTGTCACAAAATCATAAAATTGGTGTCTATCGATTCCTTGCGTCATGTCGAATCTGAGGATATCTATTTTGCCAGGATTGGATGTACCACATCATAAGCTATATTAGCATTAAGTTAGCTTAGCATGCTAATCTCGTTAACATGATTTTGTGTGCTCATTCACACACTGAAGCCTCTCCTCTGCAGCTTTGTAAAACATGTCCTCTGGGTGGCGCAAGTGGTTCAACCATGCGTCATGAATCCCGAACCATTGTGGTCGTGGGTTCGAGACCAGTGTGGGGCGACTTTGAAATTGTGTATAAAATAATAATTTAAATTCCTTCCGGCTCTGCACTGCTGTTGGTGCTTAAATGCTAGCTGTGCTGCTGTAATTGATGTGCTTACTGTGCTTGATGTACATTAAATTTCTGATGTTTTGCTCTTCTGGCTCCGCATTGCGCTACAGCGGCTGTTGCTTGCTCTGCCTTGCAGGGCTTGGCCCCGTATTGCTGCTTGCAGCTATATTTATTATTATTATTATTCTTCTTCCTCCTCTTGAAGTCTATGGCAGCCCTATGAACCATACATAGGAAAATGATGAAATTTGGCACACTTGTAGTGATGGTAATGAAAAGTAATTGTAGCAATTTTTGAGTCTCTAGGTCCAACTCTATAGCGCCACCAGCAGTTCAAAAATTCAACATTGAAATGGTTATAACTTTTGAACCCTTTGATCTAGAAAAATGAAACTTAGTACACCTGATTCATCTCATCATGCTGATTAGAACCAATATCTTACATTAAGACTCCGCCCATTACAGTAGTGGCCATTTTGAAAAGTACAGTATGCAGTTTTTTTGCTACTCCTCCTTCAAAATTGGTCTAATTTTGTCCAAACATGTACTCAAATGATCTTCGGACTGAGCCGCATAAAAGTACTGTCCCCGATTTTTTTGCTATATTGGAAAAAAAAAAGTTATGATGTCGCAAACTTAACGAGGTCGACCCAAAATTGGTTCAGAAGCTATAGCTCGGCCAAACTTTGATCAATCGAAACGAAAATTGGTACACTTCATCGGAAGCATGATCTGAGGTTCCATGCCAAAGTTGGGAACAGCGCCACCTACGGGTCATGAGATATGGAAAATGCATATTTTGGCCAATAACTTATGAACAGTTTGTCAGAAAATTATAAACTTGGTGTCTATCGATTCCTTGGGTCATGACAAATCCGTGGATATCGATTTTGCCATGATGGGATGTACCACGTGTCCGCCATTTTGAATGATGTCATAATTTGCAATATCTTTTAAACTATTTGAAATTTCTTCACCAAATTTGGTATGGATCATCATTAGCATGGCCCGAAGGTACCTGAGAAATTTGATCACAGCGCCACCTAGTGTTCCAGAGATATCATTGTTTTTTGAAAAAACGCTTATAACTTTTGCTAACATTGCTTGAAATTTGATTTCTTTATGTCAATATATTCCTTGGCTTATGCCGATTTCAACGATATCTCATATGTTATTTATCAACAATGTGACTGGCCGCCATATTGGAGTGAATGTAAAACAGTTTTTTCGCTACTCCTCCTTCAAAATTGGTCTAATTTTGTCCAAACATGTACTCAAATGATCTTCGGACTGAGCCGCATAAAAGTACTGTCCCCGATTTTTTTGCTATACTGGAAAAAAAAAGTTATGATGTCGCAAACTTAATGAGGTCGACCCATAATTGGTTCAGAGGCTGTAACTTGTGAACAGTTTGTCACAAAATCATAAAATTGGTGTCTATCGATTCCTTGCGTCATGTCGAATCTGAGGATATCTATTTTGCCAGGATTGGATGTACCACATCATAAGCTATATTAGCATTAAGTTAGCTTAGCATGCTAATCTCGTTAACATGATTTTGTGTGCTCATTCACACACTGAAGCCTCTCCTCTGCAGCTTTGTAAAACATGTCCTCTGGGTGGCGCAAGTGGTTCAACCATGCGTCATGAATCCCGAACCATTGTGGTCGTGGGTTCGAGACCAGTGTGGGGCGACTTTGAAATTGTGTATAAAATAATAATTTAAATTCCTTCCGGCTCTGCACTGCTGTTGGTGCTTAAATGCTAGCTGTGCTGCTGTAATTGATGTGCTTACTGTGCTTGATGTACATTAAATTTCTGATGTTTTGCTCTTCTGGCTCCGCATTGCGCTACAGCGGCTGTTGCTTGCTCTGCCTTGCAGGGCTTGGCCCCGTATTGCTGCTTGCAGCTATATTTATTATTATTATTATTATTATTATTCTTCCGCCAATTGAAGTCTATGGCAGCCCTATGAACCATACATAGGAAAATGATGAAATTTGGCACACTTGTAGTGATGGTAATGAAAAGTAATTGTAGCAATTTTTGAGTCTCTAGGTCCAACTCTATAGCGCCACCAGCAGTTCAAAAATTCAACATTGAAATGGTTATAACTTTTGAACCCTTTGATCTAGAAAAATGAAACTTAGTACACCTGATTCATCTCATCATGCTGATTAGAACCAATATCTTACATTAAGACTCCGCCCATTACAGTAGTGGCCATTTTGAAAAGTACAGTATGCAGTTTTTTTGCTACTCCTCCGTCAAAATTGGTCTAATTTTGTCCAAACATGTACTCAAATGATCTTCGGACTGAGCCGCATAAAAGTACTGTCCCCGATTTTTTTGCTATATTGGAAAAAAAAAAGTTATGATGTCGCAAACTTAACGAGGTCGACCCAAAATTGGTTCAGAAGCTATAGCTCGGCCAAACTTTGATCAATCGAAACGAAAATTGGTACACTTCATCGGAAGCATGATCTGAGGTTCCATGCCAAAGTTGGGAACAGCACCACCTACGGGTCATGAGATATGGAAAATGCATATTTTGGCCAATAACTTATGAACAGTTTGTCAGAAAATTATAAACTTGGTGTCTATCGATTCCTTGGGTCATGACAAATCCGTGGATATCGATTTTGCCATGATGGGATGTACCACGTGTCCGCCATTTTGAATGATGTCATAATTTGCAATATCTTTTAAACTATTTGAAATTTCTTCACCAAATTTGGTATGGATCATCATTAGCATGGCCCGAAGGTACCTGAGAAGTTTGATCACAGCGCCACCTAGTGTTCCAGAGATATCATTGTTTTTTGAAAAAACGCTTATAACTTTTGCTAACATTGCTTGAAATTTGATTTCTTTATGTCAATATATTCCTTGGCTTATGCCGATTTCAACGATATCTCATATGTTATTTATCAACAATGTGACTGGCCGCCATATTGGAGTGAATGTAAAACAGTTTTTTCGCTACTCCTCCTTCAAAATTGGTCTAATTTTGTCCAAACATGTACTCAAATGATCTTCGGACTGAGCCGCATAAAAGTACTGTCCCCGATTTTTTTGCTATACTGGAAAAAAAAAGTTATGATGTCGCAAACTTAATGAGGTCGACCCATAATTGGTTCAGAGGCTGTAACTTGTGAACAGTTTGTCACAAAATCATAAAATTGGTGTCTATCGATTCCTTGCGTCATGTCAAATCTGAGGATATCTATTTTGCCAGGATTGGATGTACCACATCATAAGCTATATTAGCATTAAGTTAGCTTAGCATGCTAATCTCGTTAACATGATTTTGTGTGCTCATTCACACACTGAAGCCTCTCCTCTGCAGCTTTGTAAAACATGTCCTCTGGGTGGCGCAAGTGGTTCAACCATGCGTCATGAATCCCGAACCATTGTGGTCGTGGGTTCGAGACCAGTGTGGGGCGACTTTGAAATTGTGTATAAAATAATAATTTAAATTCCTTCCGGCTCTGCACTGCTTTTGGTGCTTAAATGCTAGCTGTGCTGCTGTAATTGATGTGCTTACTGTGCTTGATGTACATTAAATTTCTGATGTTTTGCTCTTCTGGCTCCGCATTGCGCTACAGCGGCTGTTGCTTGCTCTGCCTTGCAGGGCTTGGCCCCGTATTGCTGCTTGCAGCTATATTTATATATGTATCTATAATCTATCTATATATGTATCTATCTATAATATATGTATTTAGGGGCCAAGCCCCGAAGGGGCTATGGCACCTATTGTATCTGTTAGTTTTCTTATTATTATTATTAGGGGCCAAGCCCCGAAGGGGCTATGGCACCTATTGTATCTGTTAGTTTTCTTCTTATTATTATTAGGGGCCAAGCCCCGAAGGGGCAAGGCACCTATTGTATCTGTTAGTTTTCTTATTATTAGGGGCCAAGCCCCGAAGGGGCTATGGCACCTATTGTATCTGTTAGTTTTCTTATTATTATTATTAGGGGCCAAGCCCCGAAGGGGCTATGGCACCTATTGTATCTGTTAGTTTTCTTATTATTATTATTATTATTATTATTATTATTATTATTATTCCTCCTCTTGAAGTCTATGGCAGCCCTATGAACCATACATAGGAAAATGATGAAATTTGGCACACTTGTAGTGATGGTAATGAAAAGTAATTGTAGCAATTTTTGAGTCTCTAGGTCCAACTCTATAGCGCCACCAGCAGTTCAAAAATTCAACATTGAAATGGTTATAACTTTTGAACCCTTTGATCTAGAAAAATGAAACTTAGTACACCTGATTCATCTCATCATGCTGATTAGAACCAATATCTTACATTAAGACTCCGCCCATTACAGTAGTGGCCATTTTGAAAAGTACAGTATGCAGTTTTTTTGCTACTCCTCCTTCAAAATTGGTCTAATTTTGTCCAAACATGTACTCAAATGATCTTCGGACTGAGCCGCATAAAAGTACTGTCCCCGATTTTTTTGCTATATTGGAAAAAAAAAAGTTATGATGTCGCAAACTTAACGAGGTCGACCCAAAATTGGTTCAGAAGCTATAGCTCGGCCAAACTTTGATCAATCGAAACGAAAATTGGTACACTTCATCGGAAGCATGATCTGAGGTTCCATGCCAAAGTTGGGAACAGCGCCACCTACGGGTCATGAGATATGGAAAATGCATATTTTGGCCAATAACTTATGAACAGTTTGTCAGAAAATTATAAACTTGGTGTCTATCGATTCCTTGGGTCATGACAAATCCGTGGATATCGATTTTGCCATGATGGGATGTACCACGTGTCCGCCATTTTGAATGATGTCATAATTTGCAATATCTTTTAAACTATTTGAAATTTCTTCACCAAATTTGGTATGGATCATCATTAGCATGGCCCGAAGGTACCTGAGAAATTTGATCACAGCGCCACCTAGTGTTCCAGAGATATCATTGTTTTTTGAAAAAACGCTTATAACTTTTGCTAACATTGCTTGAAATTTGATTTCTTTATGTCAATATATTCCTTGGCTTATGCCGATTTCAACGATATCTCATATGTTATTTATCAACAATGTGACTGGCCGCCATATTGGAGTGAATGTAAAACAGTTTTTTCGCTACTCCTCCTTCAAAATTGGTCTAATTTTGTCCAAACATGTACTCAAATGATCTTCGGACTGAGCCGCATAAAAGTACTGTCCCCGATTTTTTTGCTATACTGGAAAAAAAAAGTTATGATGTCGCAAACTTAATGAGGTCAACCCATAATTGGTTCAGAGGCTGTAACTTGTGAACAGTTTGTCACAAAATCATAAAATTGGTGTCTATCGATTCCTTGCGTCATGTCGAATCTGAGGATATCTATTTTGCCAGGATTGGATGTACCACATCATAAGCTATATTAGCATTAAGTTAGCTTAGCATGCTAATCTCGTTAACATGATTTTGTGTGCTCATTCACACACTGAAGCCTCTCCTCTGCAGCTTTGTAAAACATGTCCTCTGGGTGGCGCAAGTGGTTCAACCATGCGTCATGAATCCCGAACCATTGTGGTCGTGGGTTCGAGACCAGTGTGGGGCGACTTTGAAATTGTGTATAAAATAATAATTTAAATTCCTTCCGGCTCTGCACTGCTGTTGGTGCTTAAATGCTAGCTGTGCTGCTGTAATTGATGTGCTTACTGTGCTTGATGTACATTAAATTTCTGATGTTTTGCTCTTCTGGCTCCGCATTGCGCTACAGCGGCTGTTGCTTGCTCTGCCTTGCAGGGCTTGGCCCCGTATTGCTGCTTGCAGCTATATTTAGGGGCCAAGCCCCGAAGGGGCAAGGCACCTATTGTATCTGTTAGTTTTCTTATTATTATTAGGGGCCAAGCCCCGAAGGGGCAAGGCACCTATTGTATCTGTTAGTTTTCTTATTATTATTAGGGGCCAAGCCCCGAAGGGGCAAGGCACCTATTGTATCTGTTAGTTTTCTTATTATTATTATTATTATTCTTCTTCTTCTTCTTCTTCCGCCAATGGAAGTCTATGGCAGCCCTATGAACCGTACATAGGAAAATGATGAAATTTGGCACAGTTGTAGAGATAGCCATGAATAGTAATTGGACCAAATTTGGTGTCTCTAGGACCAACTCTATAGCGCCACCACCAGTTCAAAAATTCAACATTGAAATGGTTATAACTTTTGAACCCTTTGATCTAGAGAAATAAAACTTAGTACACTTGATTCATCTCATCATGGTGATCAAAATCAATAGCTTACATTAAGACTCCGCCCATTACAGTAGTAGCCATTTTGTAAAGTACAGTATTCCGTTTTTTCGCTACTCCTCCTTCAAAATTTGTCCAATTTTGTCCAAAATTTGCTCAAATGATCTTTGGACTGAGCCGCATAGAAATGACTGAACAGATTTTTTTATTCATCTTTGTTCAAAAGTTATGATGTCGCAAACTTAATGAGGTTGACCCAAAATTGGTGTAGAGGCTGTATCTCGGCCAAAGTTTGATCAATCGAAACAAAAATTGGTACACTTGATTGGAAGCATGGTTTGAGGGACCTTGCCAAAGTTGGGAACAGCGCCACCTACAGGTCATGAGATATGGAAAATAGCTATTTTGGTCAATAACTTTTGAACAGTTTGTCAGAAAATCATAAATGTGGTATCTATGAATTCCTTGGGTCATGCCGAATCCATGGATACCGATTTTGCCAGGATGGAATGTACCACGTGTCCGCCATTTTGAATTTTGTCATAATTTGCAATAACTTTTAAACTATTTGACATATCTTTAAAAAATGTAGTATGGATCATCAACACAATGTCCTGCAGGTACATGAGAAGATTGAACACAGCGCCACCTAGTGTTCCAAAGATATAAGGTATTTTGCAAAAACGCTTATAACTTTTGAAAACATTGTTCAAATTTTGATTTCTTTACGTCATTATGTTCCTTGGCTTATGCCGAGTCCGTCGATATCTCATTTGTCATTTTCCAACAATGTGACTATCCGCCATATTGGAACAAATGAAAAACAGTTTTTTTGCTACTCCTCCTTCAAATCTTGCTCAATTTTGTTCAAAATTTGATCAGATGATCTTTGGACTGAGCCGCACAGAAATGACTGAACAGATTTTTTTATTCATCTTTGTTCAAAAGTTATGATGTCGCAAACTTAATGAGGTTGACCCAAAATTGGTGTAGAGGCTGTATCTCGGCCAAAGTTTGATCAATCGAAACAAAAATTGGTACACTTGATTGGAAGCATGGTTTGAGGGACCTTGCCAAAGTTGGGAACAGCGCCACCTACAGGTCATGAGATATGGAAAATAGCTATTTTGGTCAATAACTTTTGAACAGTTTGTCAGAAAATCATAAATGTGGTATCTATGGATTCCTTGGGTCATGCCGAATCCATGGATACCGATTTTGCCAGGATGGGATGTACCACGTGTCCGCCATTTTGAATTTTGTCATAATTTGCAATAACTTTTAAACTATTTGACATATCTTCACAAAATTTAGTATGGATCATCGACACAATGTCCTGAAGGTACATGAGAAGATTGAACGCAGCGCCACCTAGTGTTCCAGAGATATAGGGTCTTTTTCAAAAACGCTTATAACTTTTGAAAACATTGTTCAAATTTTGATTTCTTTACGTCATTATGTTTCTTGGCTTATGCCGAGTCTGTCGATATCTCATTTGTCATTTTCCAACAATGTGACTATCCGCCATATTGGAACAAATGAAAAACAGTTTTTTCGCTACTCCTCCTTCAAATCTTGCTCAATTTTGTCCAAAATTTGATCAGATGTTCTTTGGACCGAGCCGCACAGAAATGACTGAACAGATTTTTGATATTTGCTACCGTTCCCGAGATATTCATCTCCGAAGTTGACCTAGCCTGTGTTTGTTGCCTTATGCTAGTTACCTTAGCATAATAATTGGTTAGCATGCTAACCAGATGCCATTCTTTCTAATGTGGCTCTTCAGCTATCAGGATAACCATAAACTACATTAGCATTAAGCTAGCTTAGCATGCTAATCTCGTTAACATGTTTTTGTGTGCTTATTCTTACACTGAAGCCTCTCCTCTGCAGCTTTGAAATTTACGTCGTCTGAGTGGCGCAAGTTGTTAAACCACGTGTCATGAATCCCGAACCATTACGGTCGTGGGTTCGATTCCTGTGTGGCACATGTCCAGACTGAAGAAGTACGGTGGCCTTAAGTGGTGGAAAAGTTGTTTTAGTTCCACACATGATGTGTATCTGAGAAAGGATCTCCATAAATATAACATGCAGCAAATTTATATAAAACATCTTCATATTGAGTTCATTTTCACTTGTACTACTAAAACAGCTGTTTTTTCAAATTTAGCACACTTGTAGTGATTGTAATGAATAGTAATTGAACCAATTTTAGAGTCTCTAGGACCACCTCTATAGCGCCACCACCAGTTCAAAAATTCAAGGAAGGGCAGGAGAGGGGCAGAGGGGGCAGGAGAGGGGCAGAGGGGGCAGGAGAGGGGCAGGGAGGGGAGGGCAGGGCAGGGGAGGGGAGGGATGGGGAGAGTTGCTGCTGCTTCAGGGCTTGGCCCCTGTATTGCTGCTTGCAGCTATATTTATTATTATTATTATTCTTCTTCTTCCCGAATGGGAGTCAATGGCAGCCCTATCAACGGAACATAGGAAAATGATGAAATTTGGTACACTTCTAGTGATTGTAATGAATAGTATTTGGACCAATTTTTTTGTCTCTAGGACCAACTCCATAGCGCCACCACCAGTTCAAAAATTCAACATTGAAATTGTTATAACTTTTGAACCCTTTGATCTAGAGAAATAAAACTTAGTACACCTGATTCCTCTCATCATGGTGATCACAATCAATGGCTTACATTAAGACTCCGCCCATTACAGTAGTAGCCATTTTGAAAAGTACAGTATTCAGTTTTTTCACTACTCCTCCTTCAGAATTTGTCCAATTTTGTCCAAATTTTGCTCAAATGATCTTTGGACTAAGCCGCACAGAAATGACTGAACAGATTTTTTTTATTCATCTTTGTTCAAAAGTAATTGTGTCGTAAACTTAACGAGGTCGACCCAAAATTGGTTCAGAGGCTGTATCTCGGCCGAAGTTTGATCAATCGAAATGAAAATTGGTACGCTTCATTGGAAGCATGGTCTGAGGGTCCATGCCAAAGTTGGGAACAGCGCCACCTACGGGTCATGAGATATGAAAAATTGCTTTTTTGGTCAATATCTTTTGAGCACTTTGTCAGAAAATCATAAATGTGGTATCTATGGATTCCTTGGGTCATGCCGAATCCGTGGATACCGAATTATCTGAGATGGGATGTACCACGTGTCCGCCATTTTGAATTTTGTCATAATTTGCAATAACTTTTAAACTATTTGACATATCTTCACAAAATTTAGTATGGATCATCGACACAATGTCCTAAAGGTACATGAGAAGATTGAACACAGCGCCACCTAGTGTTCCAGAGATATGAGGTATTTTGCAAAAACTCTTATAACTTTTGAAAACATTGTTCAAATTTTGATTTCCTTACGTCATTATGTTTCTTGGCTTATGCCGATTCCGTTGATATCTCATTTGTCATTTTCCAACAATGTGACTATCCGCCATATTGGAACAAATGAAAAACAGTTTTTTCGCTACTCCTCCTTCAAATCTTGCTCAATTTTGTCCAAAATTTGATCAGATGATCTTTGGACTGAGCCGCACAGAAATGACTGAACAGATTTCTGATATTCGCTACCGTTCCAGAGATATTCATCTTCAAAGTTGACCTAGCCTGTGTTTTTTGCCTTATGCTAGTTAACTTAGCATAATAATTGGTTAGCATGCTAACCAGATGCCATTCTTTCTAATGTGGCTCTTCAGCTATCAGGATAACCATAAGCTACATTAGCATTAAGCTAGCTTAGCATGCTAATCTCGTTAACATGATTTTGTGTGCTTATTCTTACACTGAAGCCTCTGCTCTGAAGCTTTGTAAAGCAAGTCCTCTGGGTGGCGCAATCTGTTCAACCATGCGTCATGAATCCCGAACCGTTCCGGTCGTGGGTTCGAGACCAGTGTGGGGCAACTTTGGAATTTGTGTATAAAATTGTAATTTCAACTCCTTTATCATCTGGGTAAAAGCTGTACTAATGTTTCTAACACTGGGATTAGAAATGTGTTTTTTCTACATTCTGTGTTTGTTCTCATCAGAACTTTTGTTCATTTTGATTTCATCCTATCTGTACCTCTGAACCCATCTGTTCTTCATGTACATTCTATTTCTGCTGTTTTTGCTCTTCTGGCTCCGCATTGCGCTACAGCCCTACTGTGCTACAGCGGCTTGGCCCCTGTATTGCTGCTTGCAGCTATATTTATTCTTCTTCTTCTTCTTCTTCTTCTTCTTCCGCCAATGGAAGTCTATGGCAGCCCTATGAACCGTACATAGGAAAATGATGAAATTTGGCACAGTTGTAGAGATAGCCATGAATAGTAATTGGACCAAATTTGGTGTCTCTAGGACCAACTCTATAGCGCCACCACCAGTTCAAAAATTCAACATTGAAATGGTTATAACTTTTGAACCCTTTGATCTAGAGAAATAAAACTTAGTACACTTGATTCATCTCATCATGGTGATCAAAATCAATAGCTTACATTAAGACTCCGCCCATTACAGTAGTAGCCATTTTGTAAAGTACAGTATTCCGTTTTTTCGCTACTCCTCCTTCAAAATTTGTCCAATTTTGTCCAAAATTTGCTCAAATGATCTTTGGACTGAGCCGCATAGAAATGACTGAACAGATTTTTTTATTCATCTTTGTTCAAAAGTTATGATGTCGCAAACTTAATGAGGTTGACCCAAAATTGGTGTAGAGGCTGTATCTCGGCCAAAGTTTGATCAATCGAAACAAAAATTGGTACACTTGATTGGAAGCATGGTTTGAGGGACCTTGCCAAAGTTGGGAACAGCGCCACCTACAGGTCATGAGATATGGAAAATAGCTATTTTGGTCAATAACTTTTGAACAGTTTGTCAGAAAATCATAAATGTGGTATCTATGAATTCCTTGGGTCATGCCGAATCCATGGATACCGATTTTGCCAGGATGGAATGTACCACGTGTCCGCCATTTTGAATTTTGTCATAATTTGCAATAACTTTTAAACTATTTGACATATCTTTAAAAAATTTAGTATGGATCATCAACACAATGTCCTGCAGGTACATGAGAAGATTGAACACAGCGCCACCTAGTGTTCCAAAGATATAAGGTATTTTGCAAAAACGCTTATAACTTTTGAAAACATTGTTCAAATTTTGATTTCTTTACGTCATTATGTTCCTTGGCTTATGCCGAGTCCGTCGATATCTCATTTGTCATTTTCCAACAATGTGACTATCCGCCATATTGGAACAAATGAAAAACAGTTTTTTTGCTACTCCTCCTTCAAATCTTGCTCAATTTTGTTCAAAATTTGATCAGATGATCTTTGGACTGAGCCGCACAGAAATGACTGAACAGATTTTTTTATTCATCTTTGTTCAAAAGTTATGATGTCGCAAACTTAATGAGGTTGACCCAAAATTGGTGTAGAGGCTGTATCTCGGCCAAAGTTTGATCAATCGAAACAAAAATTGGTACACTTGATTGGAAGCATGGTTTGAGGGACCTTGCCAAAGTTGGGAACAGCGCCACCTACAGGTCATGAGATATGGAAAATAGCTATTTTGGTCAATAACTTTTGAACAGTTTGTCAGAAAATCATAAATGTGGTATCTATGGATTCCTTGGGTCATGCCGAATCCATGGATACTGATTTTGCCAGGATGGGATGTACCACGTGTCCGCCATTTTGAATTTTGTCATAATTTGCAATAACTTTTAAACTATTTGACATATCTTCACAAAATTTAGTATGGATCATCGACACAATGTCCTGAAGGTACATGAGAAGATTGAACGCAGCGCCACCTAGTGTTCCAGAGATATAGGGTCTTTTTCAAAAACGCTTATAACTTTTGAAAACATTGTTCAAATTTTGATTTCTTTACGTCATTATGTTTGTTGGCTTATGCCGAGTCCGTCGATATCTCATTTGTCATTTTCCAACAATGTGACTATCCGCCATATTGGAACAAATGAAAAACAGTTTTTTCGCTACTCCTCCTTCAAATCTTGCTCAATTTTGTCCAAAATTTGATCAGATGTTCTTTGGACCGAGCCGCACAGAAATGACTGAACAGATTTTTGATATTTGCTACCGTTCCCGAGATATTCATCTCCGAAGCTGACCTAGCCTGTGTTTGTTGCCTTATGCTAGTTACCTTAGCATAATAATTGGTTAGCATGCTAACCAGATGCCATTCTTTCTAATGTGGCTCTTCAGCTATCAGGATAACCATAAACTACATTAGCATTAAGCTAGCTTAGCATGCTAATCTCGTTAACATGTTTTTGTGTGCTTATTCTTACACTGAAGCCTCTCCTCTGCAGCTTTGAAATTTACGTCCTCTGAGTGGCGCAAGTTGTTAAACCATGCGTCATGAATCCCGAACCGTTACGGTCGTGGGTTCGATTCCTGTGTGGCACATGTCCAGACTGAAGAAGTACGGTGGCCTTAAGTGGTGGAAAAGTTGTTTTAGTTCCACACATGATGTGTATCTGAGAAAGGATCTCCATAAATATAACATGCAGCAAATTTATATAAAACATCTTCATATTGAGTTCATTTTCACTTGTACTATTAAAACAGCTGTTTTTTTCAAATTTAGCACACTTGTAGTGATTGTAATGAATAGTAATTGGACCAATTTTAGAGTCTCTAGGACCACCTCTATAGCGCCACCACCAGTTCAAAAATTCAAGGAAGGGCAGGAGAGGGGCAGAGGGGGCAGGAGAGGGGCAGGGGTCAGGAGAGGGGCAGGGATCAGGAGAGGGGCAGGGAGGGCAGGGGAGGGGAGGGATGGGGAGAGTTGCTGCTGCTTCAGGGCTTGGCCCCTGTATTGCTGCTTGCAGCTATATTTAGGGGCCAAGCCCCGAAGGGGCAAGGCACCTATTGTATCTGTTAGTTTTCTTATTATTATTATTATTATTATTATTATTCTTCTTCCTCCTCTTGAAGTCTATGACAGCCCTATGAACCATACATAGGAAAATGATGAAATTTGGCACACTTGTAGTGATGGTAATGAAAAGTAATTGTAGCAATTTTTGAGTCTCTAGGTCCAACTCTATAGCGCCACCAGCAGTTCAAAAATTCAACATTGAAATGGTTATAACTTTTGAACCCTTTGATCTAGAAAAATGAAACTTAGTACACCTGATTCATCTCATCATGCTGATTAGAACCAATATCTTACATTAAGACTCCGCCCATTACAGTAGTGGCCATTTTGAAAAGTACAGTATGCAGTTTTTTTGCTACTCCTCCTTCAAAATTGGTCTAATTTTGTCCAAACATGTACTCAAATGATCTTCGGACTGAGCCGCATAAAAGTACTGTCCCCGATTTTTTTGCTATATTGGAAAAAAAAAAGTTATGATGTCGCAAACTTAACGAGGTCGACCCAAAATTGGTTCAGAAGCTATAGCTCGGCCAAACTTTGATCAATCGAAACGAAAATTGGTACACTTCATCGGAAGCATGATCTGAGGTTCCATGCCAAAGTTGGGAACAGCGCCACCTACGGGTCATGAGATATGGAAAATGCATATTTTGGCCAATAACTTATGAACAGTTTGTCAGAAAATTATAAACTTGGTGTCTATCGATTCCTTGGGTCATGACAAATCCGTGGATATCGATTTTGCCATGATGGGATGTACCACGTGTCCGCCATTTTGAATGATGTCATAATTTGCAATATCTTTTAAACTATTTGAAATTTCTTCACCAAATTTGGTATGGATCATCATTAGCATGGCCCGAAGGTACCTGAGAAATTTGATCACAGCGCCACCTAGTGTTCCAGAGATATCATTGTTTTTTGAAAAAACGCTTATAACTTTTGCTAACATTGCTTGAAATTTGATTTCTTTATGTCAATATATTCCTTGGCTTATGCCGATTTCAACGATATCTCATATGTTATTTATCAACAATGTGACTGGCCGCCATATTGGAGTGAATGTAAAACAGTTTTTTCGCTACTCCTCCTTCAAAATTGGTCTAATTTTGTCCAAACATGTACTCAAATGATCTTCGGACTGAGCCGCATAAAAGTACTGTCCCCGATTTTTTTGCTCTACTGGAAAAAAAAAGTTATGATGTCGCAAACTTAATGAGGTCAACCCATAATTGGTTCAGAGGCTGTAACTTGTGAACAGTTTGTCACAAAATCATAAAATTGGTGTCTATCGATTCCTTGCGTCATGTCGAATCTGAGGATATCTATTTTGCCAGGATTGGATGTACCACATCATAAGCTATATTAGCATTAAGTTAGCTTAGCATGCTAATCTCGTTAACATGATTTTGTGTGCTCATTCACACACTGAAGCCTCTCCTCTGCAGCTTTGTAAAACATGTCCTCTGGGTGGCGTAAGTGGTTCAACCATGCGTCATGAATCCCGAACCATTGTGGTCGTGGGTTCGAGACCAGTGTGGGGCGACTTTGAAATTGTGTATAAAATAATAATTTAAATTCCTTCCGGCTCTGCACTGCTGTTGGTGCTTAAATGCTAGCTGTGCTGCTGTAATTGATGTGCTTACTGTGCTTGATGTACATTAAATTTCTGATGTTTTGCTCTTCTGGCTCCGCATTGCGCTACAGCGGCTGTTGCTTGCTCTGCCTTGCAGGGCTTGGCCCCGTATTGCTGCTTGCAGCTATATTAGCAATTGTTATTGTCAAAATAACAATTCTTCTTCTTCCGCAAATGGGAGTCTATGGCAGCCCTATGAACCGTAAGTAGGAAAATGATGAAATTTGGCACACTTGTAGTGATGGCCATGAATAGTAAATGTAGCGATTTTTGAGTCTCTAGGACCAACTCTATAGCGCCACCAGCAGTTCAAAAATACAACATTGAAATGGTTATAACTTTTGAACCCTTTGATCTAGAAAAATGAAACTTAGTACACCTGATTGCTCTCATCATGCTGATCACAAACAATATCATACATTAAGACTACACCCATTACAGTAGTAGCCATTTTGAAAAGTACAGTATTCAGTTTTTTCGCTACTCCTCCTTCAAAATTGCTCCAATTTTGTCCAAACATGTGCTCAAATGATCTTTGGACTGAGCCACACAGAAATGACTGAACAGATTTTTTTGCTATACTGGAAAAAAAAAAGTTATGATGTCGCAAATTTAATGAGGTCGACCCAAAATTGGTTCAGAGGCTGTATCTCGGCCAAAAATTGATCAATCGAAACAAAAATTGGTACACTTCATCGGAGCCATGACCTGAGGGTCCATGCCAAAGTTGGGAACAGCGCCACCTATGGGTCATGAGATATTGAAAATGGCTATTTTGGCCAATAACTTTTGAACAGTTTGTCATAAAATCATAAATGTGGTATCTATGGATTCCTTGCGTCATGCCAAATCCGTGGATACTGATTTTGCCAGGATGGGATTTACCACGTGTCCGCCATTGTTAATTTTGACATAATTTGCAATATCTTTTAAACTATTTGAGATTTCTTCACCAAATTTGGTATGAATCGTCATTAGCATGGCCCGAAGGTACCTGAGAAGTTTGAGCACAGCGCCACCTAGTGTTCCAGAGATATCATTGTTTTTTGAAAAAACGCTTATAACTTTTGCTAACATTGCTTGAAATTTGATTTCTTTATGTCAATATATTCCTTGGCTTATGCTGATTTCAACAATATCTCATATGTTATTTTTCAACAATGTGACTGGCCGCCATATTGGAGCGAATGTAAAATAGTTTTTTCGCTACTCCTCCTTCAAAATTGGTCTAATTTTGTCCAAACATGTACTCAAATGATCTTCGGACTGAGCCGCATAAAAGTACTGTCCCCGATTTTTTTGCTATACTGGAAAAAAAAAAGTTATGATGTCGCAAACTTAATGAGGTCGACCCATAATTGGTTCAGAGGCTGTAACTTGTGAACTGTTTGTCACAAAATCATAAAATTGTTGTCTATCGATTCTTTGCGTCATGTCGAATCCGAGGATATCTATTTTGCCAGGATTGAATGTACCACGTCATAAGCCATAAGATACATCAGCATTAAGATATCTTAGCATGCTAATCTGGTTAACTTGCTTTTGTGTGCTCATTCTTACACTGAAGCTCTCCTCTGCAGTTTGTGATTGTACGTCCTCTGAGTGGTGCAATCTGCTAAACCGTGTATCTAGAATCCTGAACCATTCTGGTCGTGGGTTCGAGTCCCATGTGGGACGACTTTAAAGTTGTCATTTAAATTCCTTCCGGCTCTGCACTGCTGTTGGTGCTTAAATGCTCGCTGTGCTTCATTTACATTTATATTTAATTTCTGCAGTTTTTGTTCTTGCGGCTCTGCACTGCTGTTGGTGCTTAAATGCTTGCTGCGCTGCTGTGCTTGATGTACATTTACACGTATATTTAATTTCTGCTATTTTTGTTCTTCTGGCTCCGCACTGCTGTTGGTGCTTAAATGCTTGCTGTGCTGCTGTAATTGATGTGCTTACAGAACTTGCTGTGCTTTATGTACATAAAATTTCTGATGTTTTGCTCTTCTGGCTCCGCATTGCGCTACAGCGGCTTTTGCTTGCTGTGCCTTGCAGGGCTTGGCCCCGTATTGCTGCTTGCAGCTATATTTATATATGTATCTGTAATCTATCTATGTATCTATCTATTAATCTAGCTGTCTATATATATTTATATCTATGTATCTATTAATGTGTCACTATATATACTCTGTCTGTCTCTAGCCTATCAGTCAATGTGTTGTGTAAATTTAAATGTAAGCCTAAATTGCCTATGTCACTGGCATTTGACATCCCGAAGTCTACTGTGCACGACATTGTGCACAGAATGAGCAAGGCAGTCATCGGCATTTTGAGGCAGCTCATCGCTTTCCCCAGCACAGATGACCTGGAGGCGGGGGGAGCAGGTTTTGCTCAGCTGGCAGGGTCTCCAGCTTTCAGGGTAGTAGCTGGTGCAATAGATGGCTGTCACATCCGCATCAAACCACCAGCAAGTGACGTGCAGTGCTACTTCAACCGGAAGCTGTTCAATTCTGTACAGCTGCAGGCCATCACTGACCACCAGGGGAAGTTCCTTGACATTTCTGTTGGGTGTAGCAACAATGGGTTGTACATTAATATTAATATTAGCTCAAATGATCTATAGGGAATTTTAATAATTAATCATGAATATGATTAATATTTTGTATGTTACAGTTACATTAATTTATCGCAGCTGAACTAGATTGATATATGAACGATTACCATAACGTGTTATGGTTCGTCATTAATACATCAATAGTTCTTATTTCAGCTCGAAGTTATGGGATAACTTTAATGGAATTAATTTAGTTATCAAACAATCTGTTTGTCCAGCAAACATTGAACGTAAGATTAACTTAACTCTCAAGGAAAATTATCCTTCTTACAACCACGAGAAAGAGTATCTTTTCCAGGCCTTGAAAAGACACCTTTCTGTGTTTGTAAAATTAGGTTACTTAAATCGTACCAAGATAAAGCATATAGCTAAGATCGAACATTTCAGGGACTTAGTAACATGGGCAATTAAAACAGAGTCAGTCAAGGACATATGGAATTTAATAATTGGACTAACACATCGAACTAAGGAGTATAACTACACAATACACACGGATTATATGTCTATGTACATAAAATACAGTTAAACAATACAAGATAACGAATAACAGTGAGAGAGAATAAAATGATCAGAATTAGAAAAAGATAGAATGACAGAAAAGGATGAGAGAGAGAGAAGGATGGGAGACGAGATCGGAAGTGAAAGCAAAAATCTGTGATCAGAGATCGCAGTTGGCTATGGCAAAATCACAGACAAGTAACCCTTAAGAGACAACAAAGAAATCACATTGTAAGTTCAATTCAATAATCGATACTTGCATGGCATATGGTTCTCTTTGTATGAGGGAGGAAGGCAGGGTTCTGCGTGTCTTTAAAAGCAGCGTGATTCGTCTGAGTGGAGGCGTGCGTGTTCTGTGTCTTCCGGCGCGTGCGCGAGCGCGGGAGCTTCAAAGAGTCTCTTTCTTTGAGGTGAAGTTGCCGGGAATGATTCAGGCTAAGTTCATTCAGCTCGTGAATGAACAGAGGCGAATAGGAAAATGAAACTAAACTATAGAAAAACATAAAAATAAAGAAAAGAGAAGAAAAGAGAAGCAGGCCGAAGCCGGTCCGGACTTGGGTTTCCAAAGTTTTTGGAGGAGGGAGAAGAGCGTAGGAAATGAGAGAGAGAAGAAGGAGGGTTTGGACTTTTTATCAGTGTCCTGTGTACGCCTCCTTTTTCGTGGATGACGAATCAGTTTAGAGCATTCCGAGCAGGAAGATTGTCTGGGTGTGTTAATGCTTCCCGACCCTGTGTGGAATCACGAGGGGGCAAAATATGATATTATGCTCGGGGAATTAAAACGCATGGAACCATAACGTTTATCACAGTCTCTTATCAAAAATCTTCTTCCTTGCGCAAAGGGAATTTAAACAATACTAAGGACGAATATTGACAAAGATAGCAACATAGAGATACATTCTTTTGTTGAACCAAGGCACTTAAAGATTACATTACTGTAATTCAGAAACACAACTATTCTAATATCACACTGGTGAACATGCAAATCACCTGGAACACTCTTTGTACATTTTTAATAGTTAGTAAAATGAAATTTTACTAGTGGAAGTCCATATATGTAAATGTGTGTGTGTATATCTGTGAGGTCGGCATCTGTTGCATCTCGTGGTGTATACCACGTGAGGGGTTGGGGCTATTTGAGAATGTGTTACTCGGCAAAAACAAAGGTAGTTCTGTGGGCAGGCTAACTTGACAGCCTGAGGCGTCATATAATTTTGCTGAGAGAAGCAAGATAGTCCTAGTTGTCCCAAAACAACTGAATGGGGTACGTCTTGTAATTTGCCTTCAGTACACAAAGAACAAACGTTAGACACAGTAAGGGAATTGTGGTCGCAGCACGTGATAGTTTGAGAAACAAACCGGGGCCTGTTCGTTGATTTCATTAAGTCGTGTGAAACATTAACCAGGCCCTCCTTGTAGACACTTGTAGTCATTGTGTCAGAAAGCTAGTCATTTAGGGCTTGTATATGCTCATATGTGTTTTAGCATGAGAGAAACAATCAGGATTCGCTAATTCAGAGCATCTGGCCGGATGGACTGTCAGTGTCGTTACATGGGTATCCTGGGTCGGTGCACGATGCCAGGGTGCTGAAGAACAGCCCTGTGTACACTGGCCGCCTGTTTCCACCTGCAGGAAAATGCATCCTTGGAGATGGTGGGTATCCTTGCCTGAGTGCGCCCACCTGCCTCATGACGCCGTACAGAGAGCCTGTACAGAATGCTGCACTGGCTCGCTACAACAGGAAGCATTCTCGAGCACGGAACATCGTCGAGAGGGCCTTCGGGATACTGGAAACGCGCTGTCGTTCCATTTTTTTCAAGGCACTGGAAGTCAGCCCTGCTTTTGTGCCAGATGTTGTTGCATGCTGCACGGTGCTCCACAACCTCTGTCTTCTAAATGGGGACATAGTCGATCCAGAAGTTGCAGAGGATGACGATGGCCCACCTGAACCCCGCAACACAGAATCCAGCGCAGGAGAGCACGTGCGGGACAATTTAGCTGCAACGGTGTCTGCACCAGGCCACTGTGTGCCTGCTCTTCATGAGCACGATTACCTGCAGGACAATTAACACAGGTTAAAATCAGTTCATGTTCTTAGATTGACAGTGTTCCAGGTTGTCTGTTAGTTATGTTAGTTATTCTGTAAATAGTTAGGTGTGTGTGTGCTGTGATGCGTACAGTGCAGTAGTAGTAGTTAGAGAGGTGCATGGCTATCTGTGTGCATCCCTCTGTCTTACAGCTCTCTGCCGCTGGACAAAGCCTCTCCATCACCAAGACTCCTGTCGGGCCTCCACGCGGCTGCACATGGTAACTGGGGATATTGCAGACCCAGGCTAATCGACAGGGGATCTCGGAGCTACAGTGGTCCCTAGAGGTGACACCCACCAACCACTGGCACACTGCCTTAGGCTGTGTGTGAATTTGTATACCAAATTTTTTAAATTATAACTACATATCACATACTTGAGCTTAATTACAAATTATTTACTTCAAATCCAAATCCAAAATTACCCAAGGTGTAAAGTCCTCATCTTGTACACCTGCTTTGAAAGAATCATATATTGAATTATTTTAAAGTGATGCCCTACAAATGAGATTGTTAGTAAGAAAGTCCTTTTAGATCATTTAGAAACCTGTGAAAATGACCTTACTGAAGCTGCTGACGTTCATTTTCTTTCCTCATCATGACACTATAATAAAAATGTTTTAATACTTTTCCTTTTGGTGGTGCTTTAAGCTCTATTATACTACTTTATGCCAAAGTTGTGATTTTGTTTTAAGCTTTGTGTTCTGTATCCATTTAAAAGTTATATACACAAAAAATAAAACAAATACACTTTAACAGTGTCTGGAGTGTGTGGGTATTTCTCTACAGTGCTGCACTTGTTTCAAAAACCATCTGGAATCTGCTACAAAACACACACACATAACACCTAAAAAATATTAATTACTCAATGCCACATATTAAGCACTTTACAACTGACAATCTAGCTACTGTAAATCCCTGGGAATTAAGTGTTTTGTAATAAAACTAGCAAAAACAGCATGACAGAGAACTTACTAACAAATGAAGTTTTATTAACAAAGTTCGGGAGGAGCACGTTCAAATAATCAAGCAATCAATCAATCAACTCATCAAACAATTACCATGTCTACCCTATCAGCATGAGAGGAAGCATATATATATTCACTCTGTCAACTCACCTAACTTCCTTGACAGTTTTCAGCATCCCTCCACCACCCCGACTCCTCACTCTTGGCTTGTTCTTTCACAGCCAGGAATACGGGGGGAGTACTCTGGGTTCGGGCCAAATACCGAGCCCGGAGCCCTCTCCTCGGACAGCACGCCAAATATGCATTTATTCTATCTGACTTATTTGTAAGTGTGAACTCGTGAAATAAATGAAAAGAGAGTGTGTACCATTTAATTTCTTTATTATTTTTTTGCAATTATTTCTAACAGTTGAAGAAATCTTTCCTCTCTCTCTTTTGTCTCCCTTTCTCTCTCTCTCACTTCTCGGTCTCTTCGTTCCTCTCTTTCTCTGGCCTCCTGTTCTAGTCTCTTCTCATGCTCTCGTCGCTCTCTTTCTTTTCTTTCCTCCTTTTCCTCCATCTCTCTCCATCGCCTCTCCTCCCTTTCAATGGCATCTCTTTCTCTTTCAGCTTCCCTCTCCTCCATCTCTCGAATCACCTCCTCAAAATCTTTCCTTTTCCTCCCTACTCTTTCGCGCTCTGACCTCACTGAGGATGGAGAGGTAACAGCAACATCCGGGCCAGATGAGGCAATAAGGGTGTGTGTTGTGATGGAGGGTCTGCCCCCTATTGCCTCATCCATGGCAGAGTACCATTTCCAGGATGCTGCTGTTACCCCCCCACCCTCAGTGCTCACCCCAGTCTGTGGACATTTCAGATCCTACACATATTTGAAAACAGAATATCAAGACAGTCAATTACATTGTAAAACATATGATTTGTTAAATGATTGCATTACAGGGCCAAACATGAGCATGATTCAATCATGACAGAATTCTCATTTTAGGGGTGAACTACAATAATAATAAAATAAATCTTACTTTATATTTTTGTTTAAGATTTTCCCATTTCTTTTTAATCTGAAGAGCAGACATTTTGCCCTCTAGCCTCTGCTCTGTGATAAAAACTCTGCAATAAATGCACAGAAATCAAGCATAAAAGGAATGCAGTAAGAGCTTGAGTAGAAATGTTTATATCTACAACTTACCATTGAATCTACACTTGAATAAATTAACATATTACATTTGTCATGTATACTTACTCAAAACCTTTAATCGCAGCATTTCTCTTTCCAGTGAAGAGGGCTTCATTAGCCACTCTCCACTGTATTAGAGCACGGGTGTGTTCATCAGTCCCTGCAAAATCAACACAGAATTTAACGTGATGAACCATGGTCAATCTATTAATCAGAGATGGGGGACTCGAGTCAATGACTTGACTCGAGTCAGACTTAAGTCGCAAATTTTAGGACTTGAGACTTGCTTGACAAATATTAATAAAAGACTTGACTTGACTTTGACTTGATATTCATGACTTGAGACTTGACTCGGACTTGAGGTAAATGACTCGAAATAACTTGTCTTTTTAAAAATAAATATCTGTATTTGAACGCACCGCAACAATCACGTGACGCAGCAGGAACTCGCTGTGTGAACA